>NW_026596034.1:2030568-2091519 GCF_907164565.1 Psammomys obesus
TCTTTCTTTCTTTCTTTCTTTCTTTCTTTCTTTCTTTCTTTCTTTCCCTTCCTTTCTTTTCTTTCCTTTCCTTTCCTTTCCTTTCCTTTCCTTTCCTTTCCTTTCCTTTCCTTTGATCTTCATTCATTCTTCTGTGGTACTGGGGATCTAGCTCAGGGCCTCATGAAAGGCAAGCACGCTACCATTTTTTTTATTTATTTCATTATTTTACTTTCTAAGACAGGGCTTCTTTATATAGCCCTGGCTGTCCTGTTACTCCACAGACCAGGCTGGCCTCAAACTCAGAGATCCAACTGACTGGGCTGGGGTTAAACACTGCTAGGCCAGTGGTGGTTGTGAGGGATGGAAGTAAGGTCTCATGTTGCTCAGGCTGGCCTTGAACTCTTAATGTTCCTATTTCAGACTTTCAGCTGGGATTCCTGGCCATGCCACCACAAGCAGCTGTATAACACAGTTATCTTCAAATCGCATCTGTGTCCTGTTTTCTGAGGCTTTAGGGAGTTGGCCATGCTGCTGACCTGCTGATCACCTCACCCCCAACCCCCAAAGGTGATCCTCCAGGAAGCCCTGCTTTATACCCCTAGCCAAGCACATGATCAATGCTTGTAATCATCAGGGCGATGGATGGAAATGAAAACTAGAGATATAGCTGCAAAGGGCATTGAAGGAGAGAGATTTTCGAGGTAGGCAGTGTGTAAGCAAGTGGACTCTAGGTAGAAGCTATGGGTGGCCTGGATCGGGGTAGCTAAGGGTGCTTGAGCATATGCCTTAATTCCCTAAGACTGTGTCATCGTGGATATCAAGAAATGAGTGGGTTCCTAGGAGAACGCAGTAAGGGCAGGGACGGGGCTCTGGAGAAGACCTGTCACCTCTAATGGACGGAGAAGTGGGCGCCCATGAAGGACAGTGAAACCTAGACTCTCAGGAAAGCTGGGGCTGCTGGTCCCCACCCACCCGTCCATCAACCTCCACATACTCACTGAAACAGTTGAGCTGGGTGTGTTGGTGCCATAGCCCGAGGAAGGGAGTGAAGCGAGCGACCATCGGCGTCCATCCGCCCTGGAAGGCGATGAGGTGGCTTAGAGCCAATCAGGACTCCCCTCACTCCCGGAGGGAGAGAGGCCACTGGCCATGACCAGCATGGCTGTGGGGATGCTCAGATACCTGAGGCTTTCAGAGTAAACCCGAAAATATGGCGTTTTCTAGCCAGGTGCCAGGGTCTCAGAGGAAGAACCACCTCTTTGGGCCTTCCCTGTGGTCCTTCCTTGTTTGGTGCTGCTACATACCGAACCCAACCACCCAGAGTGGACACAGGAGGACTGGAGAAGCCCAGCCAAAGTAGTCTAGGCTCAGCAGAAGAGAGCTTTCTTAGCATGCGCAAGACCACGGGCCCGGTCTCCAGGATTCCAAACCATACAATACAATCAAAAAGGAGCTAACACAAATAAACCCTCCCCAGGGAACCCCTACTAGGACTCTCCTTGGACAAAAAGAGCCCATCCTCAGGCTGGAGAGATGCCTCGGGGGTTAAGAGTACTGGCTGCCTTTTTCCTGAGGACCCTGGTTCAATTCCCAGCACCCACTTGGCAGCTCACAACTGTCTGTACCTCCTGTTCCTCATACAGACATATATGCAGGCAAAACACTAATGTACATAAAATAAATAATAGATTTTTAAAAAGAACCCATTCTCTAACAGGCTCAGTGACACACTGGCTTGGGTCTGTGGACTCTGTGCACACACAATCACTCTCGTAGTGTAGGTGCAGCCACTCATGTTCATGTACCTAGCTTGGTCAAGGTCACAGACTGACCCTGGTGGACTGGCACATGACTCAGAAGGTGGAGGCAAAGGGACCTAAGGTTCAAGGTCTGTGTGGACTCCATAGTGAGATCTTGACTCAAAAGCAATCAGAGGGGACTGGAGGGACGCTTAGCAGTTAAGAGCAAGTGTTTCAGGGCTGAGCATCAGGGCATGGTAGCACACACCTATAATCTCACCCAGAAAGGCAGAGGCCGACAGATTTCTGTCACTTAGGGCTCACCCTGATCTACATAGCAAATACCAAGACAACCAGGGTACAAAGAAAGATATTATCTCTAGATAAATAAATAAATAAATAAATGAATAAATAAATACCAGGTGTGGTGATGCACACCTTCAATCCTAGCACACAGGAGACAAAAGTAAGCAGAGCTCTGAGTTAGAGACCAGCCTGACTCTACAGAATCAGTTACAGGACAGCCAGGGCTACACAGAGAAACTCCATCACAAAATAAAACCATGGAGAAGATGCAGGGCTCGGTGGTGCTCGCCCGTAATCCCAGCACTCTACAGAGGCATGCGGCTCTCTGGGAGTTCGAGGCTAGCCTGGTCTACAAATCCAGGACAGCCATGGCTACACAGAGAAACCCTACCAAAAAAAAAAAAGAAAAAGAAAAAAAGTCAGGGCTGGTGGTGGTGGTGTCCACCTGGGCAGCAGAGGCGAGGGGTTCTCTGTGAGTTTCAGGTCAGCCTGGTCTACACAGCCAGTTGCAGTGGTGGGTAAACCTTTGAAAGCAGCTACTTGAGAAGGGAAAGGAGAGCCTTTAGTGGAGGAGCTCAAGGTCCTCCTTGGCTACTTAGCACACTGTAGGCCACCCTAAGCTACATGAGACCCTGTCCTAAACAAAGCAAAACCCACATAGAAATGGGCTCTATTAGAACTGGGTAGGCAGGTCAGTGGTTAAGAGTACTTGTAGTGGGCCGGAGAGATGGCTCAGGTTAAGAGCACTGCCTGCTCTTCCAGAGGCCCTGAGTTCAATTCCCAGCAACCACATGGTGGCTCACAGCCATCTATAATGAGGCAGAACACTGTGTACACAATAAATAGATAAACATAACTTTTTTAAAAAGCACCTGTGGCTTTAGCAGAGGGGCCCAGGGTCAGTTCCAGGCACCCACATGGTGGCTTGCAACCATCTAGAGCTCCATTCCAGGACCTCAGAGGGCACACCAGCAGTCCACACAGACACGCAAGCCAAGCACTCAGTACACATACACACGCAATGAAGTACATTTTAAAAATCTTCACAATGTCCCTCAAGGTCAGCCTGGACTACTGAAGTCCAGTACAGCCAGGGCTGCAGGAAGTACACAGAGCAACCCCGACGTGGAAAAAGAAAAGAAAGAAAGACAATTCGTGTGTCAGCCCCACACTCCCGGCCCCGCACATGAACTAGCACACCATGCTCTCACACACCGCAGCGGAAGCACACATAAAGACACACACAAGAGAGCCAAGACTCACACTGACACAGATACCGGCGCACCCTGACTCACACACTCTGCAGCTTCACCTTCTCGCAGCTACACATTCGAGACAGTCAGACACCCACAGCCACACACTCACGCTGATGCCCACACCCACTGAAGCACACGGGCCAGGGCTCGCTCACATCCCAGCCACGCAGGGCCGCAAACCCCTCCAGACACACCGACACCCGTTCACTGGTGCACACAGACCCGAGCTCTGTCAAACCCTCTCTCTCCACACTCGCACACACATTCCCACGCCCACACAGGCTACCTCGGAGGAAGCGCTGGGGGAGTCCCCCTTTAACGTTCATTTACAACCTCAGGACACAGAGATGCACATTCCAGTACGTGCGCGGCGCCCGCCACACTGGAACACACTCACACTCACGCTGGCACTCAGACGGCCAGTGCCGCAGACACGCACTCCGATAGAGCGGGCTACGGCCTCCCAGGACAAATCCGGAGTCACTCCAGCTAAGTTCTAATACTGTTGATAGTGTCCGACCCTCCCCCAAGCTAACCTGCCCTCATCTGCTCCTACAGCCTTGATCAACCTTTGCAACGACCCCTGTCCTCTTTTTTTTTTTCCTGTCCCCTCCCCCACCATGCTAAGGATAGAAATGAGGTGTCCTTCATCTCATCTGTCTATTTCCTAGCAGGTCCCTAACCATGCATACAGCTAGTTAAAGAAAAAGCCCCCATCTCCCACTCCTGGTCTGAAGATCCCAATGAATCTCTCGAAGTTTCTCCACAAAAAAGCAGGAAGCCTCTGCCCCTCCCCGTTTTTCATTTTTGGTCCCCAAGAAGATTCATTTAAACCCACTGAGAACCTTGTCTCACCTTTGGGAAGGTTGACAAAATGCCCTAGCCACCCTCCCCCAATAGAGGGACTGAGGCCCTTGATGGGCTTGCTGCAGTATGCGCTTGCGCACCTCATCTTGAGGGCCCTGGTCTGTTGCTATGGCAACGCTAGGCCAAGCACACCAGGCGCAGGCCGACCCCGGGGCCCCAGAGCAGCAAGCAGTTTCCCTCCCAGCCCCTCTCCGTTCTGGATCATGACTGGCTCCACCTTGAATTCCAGTAGCTTTTCCAGCTAGGACAGTGAGGCCTTTCCACTGGTCCCTGGAGGCTACTCGGGTGCAATTAGGACAAGAACAGATGGTGGCCCAGACGGTGGATGGGGAGGATGGCACTGAGTTCTGGGGCCCTCAAGGGAGGGACTCACCTTCGGGAGGAAGCAAACGAGAAGTGGGCTGGGGTGTTGGGAGAGAAGTTGCGAGGGCTGTCCAGGGGGCTGCTACCTGCGGGAGGAACGAGGGCTTAGGGCCTTCTGATGGCCAAATAGGTTCTAATGCAGGCCCTTGCTACCCCTCTTTTGCAGTCCCTGAACTCACCTAGGTGGCCCCTCTAACACAGGTCCACTCTTCAGCTATGGCTCCCCCTTTCTGCCTCTCCCCCCCTGGTCCAATCCATCATCCTCTAAACCGGGCACACACATCAATCCAGAGAGGCCACGCCCATGCAGGGAGGGCTACGCCCCGGCTGTGAGCCCGCCTCGCCTGGTCTACATCCCTGTCTCACCTAAGTGGCCTGGCAGCGGGGAGTGGGGTCGCGGCAGGGTCGGAGAAGTGCTTGTCAGGATGAGGCTCTTCCGGTTGCTGGTCCGGCAGCTGCCAGGGAAGGAAAGCGGGTGTCAAGAGAGGCCCAGACCTCTGGGTGTGAGCCTAACGCACACTTCCATCTCGGGGCCTCACTCCTCTTTCATGACACTTCCGGAGTAGTGTGTGACTCGTGTGCAGCTCTGTGAGGTCTGTCAGTGACGGCCTGGCAGTTGCGGTGAGACCATCGGTGACCCCGAATGCCTGTGTGCCCTTGAGTCTGCCCACAAACAGTCACAGTATGGAGCCCACGCCGCCGCCGTCCTGTGAGAGCGGCACTCAAGGGCACTGGCGTGTCACGCATGCTATCTGTGTGACAACACGTCTTTCTGCGTGGGTGGTACAGCGGGAAACACAGCTGGCTCACGACTGCCGCTCCTGTGCGGGGCTGACTTCAGCTGCAGCGTGTAGTTCTCACTCGGGCTTACCGGCAGGAGACAGACTCTGGCTGTGTGTGTGTTCCCATGACTGTGTGTGGATCTGACACCCTGGGACACTGGGCACATGCAAGCAGGCAACCATGTGGGTGTGTGCTGTGTGAGCGTGTGTCCTTGCCCTGGCAGGAGTCCCTGCGTCTGTTTTCCTAGTGTCAGTGTGACACAGCTGTTGTATTGTTTGGTGCATGGTTGTGTTATTCCAAAAATGGATCTGTGTGTCTTGGATGGGAACATGGGTTTTGGTGGGTGGTCAGGCATGTGGCGTTTTACTAGGAGAACGTGGCGTGTGTGTGTGTCTGTGTGTGACACAGAAGCTGACCCTATTTGTGCATGGCTTTGACCTGTGGCTGAGTGTATGTGGTTCCTCCCAGTGTATTGGAGCAGCTAGGGGTGTGTGTGTGTGTGTGTGTGTGTGTGTGTGTGTGTGTGTGGTCATGCTCTGTGTGACGCCGTGTCACTGTTTTCAGTGTGAGGCTGTGTCCGAGTTGGGGGTGCAGCGGTGAGGACCCCCCTTCCTCTTCCTAGCAGCTGCAGAAGGCTCCAGCCCCTTCGCTCTCAGCCGCAGTGACTGAGCATCTTAGCTTGTCCGAGAGCACGCGGATGGGGGCGGGGGGAGACCAGGCTGCGGCTATTGTTCTGAGGGTGCCAAGTCCCCCTCCCCGCGCCCCCTACCCCCACCGGGCCGCCGGAGCCCACAGCGTCCGCAGACAAAGGCGCTGCAACCCCCCACACCGGCACGACCCCCTTCCCCAGCCCAGGCCTCTTCAGTGCCCCCGGCAGCACGGCCCGCACCGTCCGCGTCCACCCCCGTGCCCCGCGGGAGGGCACCGCGCGGGCACCTCTGGCGCAGCTGGACAGCTGGCAGCATCCCTGCCCCGCCCTGCCGCAGCAGCCTGCAGGGTGCCCCCCCCGGAGGGCCCGGACAGGGTCGGGGGTGAGGGTCTACCTCTTGGTGCGGCGAAACATGCTGCCGCCGGGGAAGGAGGGCATCGAGAAATTGGAAAGCGCGGTCCAGAGAGAGTCAGACATGACCCGGCGGCGGCGACATGGTGGCAGGTGCGGCGGCGGCAGCGCGGGGAGCGAGCGCGCTGGGCGGAGGCTGGAGCCGCAGCGGCGGCCAGGGGAGGGCGGGGGAGGGGAGGGCCCTGCTGCCGCGGCCGGCCGCCAGGGGGCGCTGCGGGGTCGTCGCGCGAGGCCCCGCCCGCCCTCACGCACGCCCCTACCTGGGTGCCGCATCCCCGGGCAGACATCTCCCCCCAAGCTCACCTGCTGCTTTTCCGGGGCAGGGGCAAATCCTTCTGGAAGAGAAAGGGGAAAAGGATGGAGGTCAGCGTGGACGCGGCCGCAGCGCGGCTCCTTCACCTGAGAAGCGAGCGTGTCCTCGGCATCGCCACGCCACCCTTGCCTTCCGGATTCCTCCCCCGATTCTCAGGAACCAAGACAGGGTCAAGTGCACAAGCAACAGACCCAACCGGGCATCTGAAAGCATGTTCGTGCAAACGCAGTTCTGTTTGCTTTCTTTCCTACAAGACAGAATCCCACCCCAGCTCTGGGTGACTTGGAACTCATTTCGTCTCCCAGGCCGCCCTCCAGCTGCAGACCCCACCGCAGCCTCGCCTTCCAAGTGCTCGGATCACAGTTGCGAGCCACCATGACAATACTTGTAAGACGCTGTTCTTTGTTCTGGACAGGGTCTCATGTAGTCCAAGCTGGCTTTGAACTGCATAGCTGAGTGATGACCTTGATCTTTCTGATCCTGCCGCTACAGGTCCTCTGCACTGGCATTACAGGGGTGCTCTGCCACACCCGGTTTATATGGCGCTGAGGATCAAACCGGAGCCATAGTGCACTCTTCCAACTGATCTATACTC
The DNA here is from genome assembly GCF_907164565.1 of Psammomys obesus. Taxonomy (NCBI): domain Eukaryota; kingdom Metazoa; phylum Chordata; class Mammalia; order Rodentia; family Muridae; genus Psammomys; species Psammomys obesus. Next base: position 2,037,833 of record NW_026596034.1, read on the forward strand.
TCAGCAATTATATATATATAATTATATATATATAATATATATATATATATTATATATATATAAATATATTTCTTGAGGACCCAGACGCCAACGAGCTTGATGACTGAAGTGGATTCCTAAGATCCACGTTGTCAAAGGAGAGAACCCGCCCCAAAAGAAAGCCGTCCACTTACTTACACACACACTGATATTTTAAAAGAAAGGAAGTGAGGCCGGGAAGATGGCTCGGCGTTTAAGAGAACTAGCTCCTCTTACAAGAGGTTCTGAGTTCAATTCCCAGCAGCCACAGGGTGACTCACAACCAACTGTAATGGGATCTGATGCCTTCTGGTGTGCAGAAAGACAGGGCACTCATATGCACAAGATACACGAACAAAGAAATCTTTTTTAAGGAAGGGAGGAAGGAAGGGAGGGAGGAAGGAAGGGAGGGAGGGAGGAAGGAAGGAAGGGAGGGAGGAAGGGAGGGAGGAAGGAAGGAAGGGAGGAAGGGAGGGAGGGAGGAAGGGAGGGAGGGAGGAAGGGAGGAAGGAAGGGAGGGAGGGAGGAAGGAAGGAAGGAAGGGAGGAAGGAAGGGAGGAAGGAAGGAAGGGAGGGAGGAAGGAAGGGAGGAAGGAAGGAAGGGGTAGCCACTGGAGGGTCTGTGGAGAGAGGGTCTGTGGGGGCTGCAAGATGAAAGTCAACAACGTGGAAGGTAGCATCTCAAGCCTGATGAAGAAATCACTTCTTACATCCTAACAGTCCTGCTCCACTCAAGGCCTGCTCTCAGATTTGGAGTAGCATAGGAAATGGGGCTTAAGAGAGTAGCCAAATGTTCTTTGATTATTAAAAAAAAAAAAAAAAAAAAAAAAGCAGCCTGTGTGTGATGGCACACGCCTTTAACACACCTCTAATCCCAGCACTCTGGAGGCAGAGGCAGATGTTTCTCTGAGTTCCAGGATAGTCTAGCCTGGCCTACAAAGAGAGCTCCAGGACAGCCAGGGCTACACAGAGAAACCATGTCTTATGAAACAAAGCAAAAAATTATTGCTTTTATTTTTTTATTCGTGTGCATGCGCCATAATGTGCACGAGGAGATTGGAGTGCATTCTGTGGAGACTGTTCCTTCCTGTCTTGCATCTTCAGAATTAGACTGAAGGGGTCAGGCTTGGTGCAAACACCTTTATCTGCTTAGACCCCAATGAGTCCTTCTTAAGAGCAATAATGGCAGTGATTCCTATTGACTTTATGCATCCATATCTGAGGAAGACCTTGTTTGCTGAAAAAGGTGCTTCAAGCTTGTGATCCTGCTGCTCAGAAGGCTGAGGCAGGAGGTCTTAGAAAGCTAGCATGGGCTAGCTATGTAATGGACAGACATAATATGTACTTTAAATATTTTTAAATTTATTTTTGTTTTGTGTCCTGGTGTTTTGCCTACATGTATGTCTGTATGAGGTTGTCAGATTTCTGGAATAGAAGTTATAGACAGTTGTGAGCTGCCATGTAGGTGCTGAGTGTTGAACCTGAGTCCTCTGGATGAGCAGTCTATGTTCTTAACTGCTAAGCCATCTCTCCAGACCCCATAATGTGTACTTGCTTTTTGTTTGTTTGTTTGTTTGATTTTCGAGACAGGGTTTCTCGGTGTAGTCCTGGCTCTCCTGGACTTGCTTTGTAGACCAGACTGGGCTCGAACTCAGAGATCCACCTGTCTCTGCCTCCCAGAATGCTGGGATTACAAGTGTTTGCCACCGTGCCTGGCCATAAGATGTACTTGTAATCCCAGCACTAGAGAAGCTAATTCAAGAGAATTCCTTTGAGTTTGAAACCAGCTGGACTATATCCTTGGTTTTAGGCCACCCTGGACTATATTCAACAAAAGAAAAAAATAGCTGTTGATATTTTCTTTTTTCTATTTATTCTTCTCTCATCCTTTACATCCCAACTGCAGTTCCTCCCCCCACTCCTCCCAGTGCCCACCCTCACTTTCTCTCTCCCTCAGATATACTGCTCTTCCTTTTCCTTTCACCAAAGAGCAGGCCTCCCGGGGAGAGCAACTGAACACAGCATTAACAAGTTGCATCAAGACTAGACACATAAGGACTGGAGAGATGGCTTAGAGGTTAAGAGCCCTGGCTGCTCTTCCAGAGGTCCTGAGCTCAATTCCCAGGAACCACATAATGTGATCTGATGCCCCTTCTGGTACATGCAGACTGAGTACTCATAAAATAAATCCTCAGCAGGGCAGTGGCGCACCACACACGTCTTTAATCCCAGCACTTGGGAGGCAGGCGCAGGCAGGTCTCTGTGAATTCAATGCCAGCCTGGTCTACAAAAGCCAGTTCCAGGTCAGCCAGGAACTGACTACACACAGAGAAACCCTGTCTCCAAAAAGAAAAACAAAACAGCACATACCCTCATATCAAGGCTGGGCAAGGCAGCCCAGTAGAAGGAAAAGGGTCCCAAGAGCAGTTGAAAGAGTCAGAGACGACCTCCTCTGGAGTTAGGAGTCCTGTAAGAACACCAAGCTAACAACCATAACATATATTCGGAGTTCCTAGCAAAGCCCGTACAGGCTTTGTGACTGCTGCTTCAGTTTTTGTGGTGTCCTTGAACCCTTTGGCTTCTACAATCTCCCCTCTCCCCTCCAAGGGGTTCTGGAGCGCCACCTAATGTTTGGCTGTGGATCTCTGCATCTGATCCCATCAATTGCTGGATGAAGCCTCTTTGATGACAAGTTGTGGATATTTTCTGGTGTCAATTTGTTTTAAAAAGTAAAGAAGTCTGGGTATGGTCTTTAATCCTGGAGCTCAGGAGCTCTGTAAATTTGAAGATAGCCTGGTCTACATAGCTGTCTCCAGCCAGTTAAGGCTATATAGTGAGACTGAAAAACTAAACAAATTAATAAAAGGAAAAAGCGGCTGCCAAGACACTCTGCTTTTGCAGAGGTCATAGGTTTGGCTCCTGGCACACACACATGGTAGTTCATCTGGAATTCCATCTGGAATCACCATCTCTAATTCCAGTTCCAAGGAATCTGATCACCTCTTCTAACCTCCATGGGTACCAGGCATACATGCGGTGGATATATATTACAATACATATTTACTAAAATAAAATAATCTTTTTTGTTTTATTTTGTTGGGACAGTTTCTCTGTGTAGCCTTGGCTGTCCTGGAACTCGCTCTGTAGACCAAGCCAGCCTTAAACTCACAGAGACAGGCCTGCCTCTGCCTCCCTAGTGCTAGGATTAAAAGAGGGGGCCACTATCACTTGAAATAAACAAATCTTTTTAAAAAATGAAGAGAATGAGGAAGTTGTTACTTTGTCTCAAACCTTGAGCAAATGATTAGTAATTACCATCTTGCCAGTAATGTTTCCCAGGCTGAGGCAAAGTAGATTTAGTAGCACTGCAGTGGCTGAAGGTTTCCAAAGATTTGTTTTGTTTTAAAACAAGGTCTGATGTAGCATGTGCTGTCTTTGAATTCTCTCTTCACACTTCCCAGGCCAGGAGATTACAGATGTGTGCTAGTGTGCCTCGCTTCAACTAGGCTTTTGTTACTGTTTTGTTTTGTTGAGACAGTGTTTCTCTATGCAGCCTGGACCCACTGTGTAGACCAGGCTGGTCTCCTACTCACGAAGATCCTCCTACCTCTGCCTCCCTGAGTGGTGGAATTACAGGTGTGTGCCATCATGTCTAGCTTTCAGCTGGTCTTTTGACAGAGAGAGAGAGAAAAAAAATCATGTTTTGATGTGAGAAAGACATCTCAGTGGATAAAGAACTTAATGGATAAGTTTAAGAACCAGCGTTCCAACCCTCAGTTCAAATGCTGGATGAGCACGAGGGCGCTCCTGGAATGAGTGCTGGGGCGGAGGTGGAGAAAGGGGATTTCCAGGACAGGCTGACCATGTTAGCAAGCTCTGGGCTCCTAGAGACCCCGAATCAGCAAATAAAGAGGAGAAAAGTGGAGGAAGACGGCGGCTACCATTCTCTGGCCTCCACACACATTCTCATGGCCTCCACCCATATGTGTTCACACACGTGAACACACATATAATCATGTGTGCACACCAGATACATACATACATGTGTAGAAACAACAAAAAGAAATGTACTCTCAGAGAAAAAGTTTAGCTTTCCCAAATTTGCCCTTTTTGATCTTGGCAAATGACCTTCCCAAGTGTCACTTTCTACTGGAGGATTCTGTGAGGTGATGCAGGTTTCTAGCATTTTAGGTGGGCACCTGGCACTTGGTAAATGCTCATGTAACAAGTCAGGGCAGAAGAGATGACTCAGCTCCTAATGGCATTTTCCAACAAGCCTGATCACTAGCGTTCCAGCCCCAGGAGCCACAAGTAGGGCAGAACTCACTCCTAAAAGTTAAAAGTTGTACACACACACACACACACACACACACACACACACACACACACACACTAGGGGCTGGAGAGGCTGCTCAGTGGTTTAGAGCACTGACTGCTCTTGCCCAGGATTCAATTTCCAGTATCCCATGGCAGCCCACAGCTGTCTGAAATTCCAGTTATAGGGGGTCTGATGCCCTCTTCTGGCCTCAATGGACTCTGCTCACGTGTAGTACACAGACACACACACAGTTAAAACATCCTTACACATAAATTTAAAAATAGTAATAAAATTTTTTAATTACAAAAATTTAAATGTAAAAAAATGTTCAAGTCGTAAGTTCTAAGAGTTATTAATAGGCATGCCATGAAGCAGGAAAAGGTTCTGCGGTTCCTACCACTGAGCAAAAGCCATACAGACAGGGCAGGGTCAAAGAACAACCTTGCCCTGGGGAGCCACAGTGACCAGAAACCCAGACCAGATTTTCTGTCTTGGAATGGCAGGGTTAGGGTGAAACGGTCTTGGCTTACCAGGCTAAGCAGTTTTAATGGACCTAGGGAAACCAAGACCTGGACTTTTCAGCCACGGAGCCAACGGCTCCAGGCTTTTGTAACTGAACATGAAAGATAGCCTTAAGAAATCTTTAAATACCACCGAAAAAAGGTCCACGAACGGGCCTCATTTGCAAGCTCCCGGTAAACGCTCCAGAGTGGAGAAAAGAAACAAACCAGAGCTGCGAAAATTTAGATCCTCTCTGTATTCGGGAGGCAGAGTCAGGGGAATCTTTTTGAGTTCGAGGCCAGCCGGGACAATATAATTTAGTTCTTGGATAGACAGAGCTACACAGTGAGATGCTATCTCAAAAAAAAAAAAAGTTTTAATTAAAAGAAAGATGGAGATTTAGATTCTTGAAGTCAGGTTAGACAACTCCAACACACACACACACAAGCTACAGAGAGATTCCGCTTCTCCCTGTAGGGCGCTGTGGCAGGACAATCAGCTCTTCTTTGAGATCCTAACTGCACACAGGCGACTCTGGTGCTGAGGGATAATGGGACCTTTGCTTAGCGGTGGAACCGGAGCGCGTGAGTGGACATTAAAGTGGTCGGCTAGCTCAGAAGGCAGAGGTGGTCGCGTTCGAGAGAACAGGGATTCCCTGCCGTGCAGCGCGACCTGAGCTAAGAGGGTGAGCGGTAATCTAGAGGGTTGGGGGTGGAGTCGTGCGTCAGAGACAGAGTCCCCGCGTGGCGCTGAGCCAATGGGATTCGGCGCCGGTTCGAGGGACAGGGACACACCCCGTGCAGGCCCCGCCCACTCCCAGCCTGCTCTGAAGGAGCGCACTGCTTGGACCCGCTTAGCTGCTGTAGTACAGGCTCCGGCTTTGCCGCAACTCCCTCCCGTACTCAAGACTCACACTCCTGATCTATCCCGGGAGCAGGAGGGACAGCAAGGAAGACTGTCTGAAAGCAAATTAGCCTTTCAACCAGGCTGCTTCAGCAGCAGCCAGCCTCCTGGGATGTCCTTCCTACTGTCTGAGTCTCATTTTCTCTCCCCGGCTCTACTGATTGATTGGTCATCGCTTACGGTCTTAGTCTTGGAAACAGTGCATTAAGGGAGCTTAGAATTGGACAAGAGACTGAGCTCATATTTAATTTATTCTAAACTCTGGAGTACAAGCAGGGGCTGACCTCTGGGGAGGCTCAAAAGGACCAGCCTCAGGGTGGCCCTGACCGTTTCCCCTATGAGGTTAGTCTGTGACCTCAGAGAGGCAAGCCCTAAATCTCAGAGGACCATCTCGGCCTCAGCATCCCCACTAGGGACTGGGAACTCCGGAGGACTGGATTTGTTCCAGCCTTCCCTTTACTCTAACAACCCTCAGTATCCCATTCTGTGCAGTGGACTCACGCCTCCTGCGCCTGCGCAGCCTGCGACCAGCATCTTCGAAGACAGCAAGGAGCTAAAAATCGCTCCCGCCCACCCACAAGCTGGGCTGGACTTAAGGATCGCGGGCGTGTGTGTGTGTGTGTGTGTGTGTGTGTGTGTATGTGTGCGTGCGCTGGGAGTATTGTAGTGAAGGGGTGGAATGCAGAGCGGGGAGGCTGTCTAGGTGTCTGTCCAATTAGGGCAGCAGGAAGAGTCCTAGTGGCCAGACAGGTGAATGGAGGACTCAGGGTAGCAAGCCCAGGAAGGGCTCTGGGGGCGGTGAGGGGCGAGGCTGAGGAACAAACATGTTTACAGCTGCCGCAGCGCCGGCGGCCCCGGGGGGTTCGAACCCTGGGGCAATAACTTTGCTCGCTGCGCCTTCACCCCCAGACTGCCCAAGCTCCTGGGCGAGGACCTGGCCCCTCTCCCTCGGACTCCGGCGGGCCGGGCGCCGCCCCGGCTGTCCTCGAGGGGGCGCACTGGGACGCAGCCCCGCCAGCAGCCTCCGGGACACCCGGGCGACGCCTGAGGGGCGGGTCCGCGGGGCCGGGGCTGGCGGGCGCTGCGCGCTCGGCCGGGCGCGTCCTCCGGCAGCTCCCGGGGCGCCGCGGCCGACCCCGCGCCAAGTTCTCCTGCGCTCTGCTCGGCCCCGCCCAGGGCAGCGACCCCATCCCCTCCTCGGAGCCCGGGCTGCGGCGTACCTGCAGCCTCCGGCGGCGGATCAGGCCAGAATCGTCCATGGCGGCGGCGACTTCGGTCCGGGGGAGGGAGGAGGGAGGCGGCGGCGGCGGGAGGAGGGAGGAGGGAGGGAGAGAGGAGCCTCGGGGACCGCGGCGGCGGTCGGCGGAGGGGAGGGGGCGGGGCGGAGCGAAGCGGGGCGGGCCCGACGCCGTCACTGCGTCTGGGAGCCGGAGCCGGAGCCGGGTTTTGGCCACCGCTGTCCGCGCTGCGGGGCGGGGGGACCCAAGCGGGGTGAGGTGGGTGGAGCCTCCAGACGTCCCTAGGGGAGGCATGCTGGAGCAGGCTCCATCCACACAGTCCCGCGCCCCGTCCCTCCAACCCAAGCAAGATGCCCAAGGGAGCTGTCCTCGCAGATGGGCTCCCGGTGCCACCAGCGGCCCCCCACAGGACACACATTCTCACGAGGGTGCGATGCGCTACGAAGAGCTGCCCCCTCACCCCGAAAATCACTGATTGAGCCAGTGTCTGAGAGGGGACGCTTCGCCCCAGCTCCCCCTTCCTGAAGAGGTGTTCCTCCAACCATCCCGTAGGTGACATCTTTGGGGACCCAGGAGAGGATATCGCCCCCCCGAAAGGGACCACTCGAAGGCATATTCTCTTCTCTGTGGGAAATTGTCTCCACCCCAGGGCACCCTCGGATCCCCACAGATGCATTCTTCCAGAGTCACGTGTTCAAGCAAGAGGCTGGTCCTCATGGGAGTTTCCCCCTCAGAAAAACGTGTACCCACACACGGACCGCCTTGCTGGCCCGCCGCAGGGCAGAGTCCCTCCAGGCTTGTAGCCCTCCGGAGTCTCTCTGTCTCATGGTCAGGATTAAGGACTCAGGCCGGGTCAGGGTATATTTATAAGAGCGATTAGCTGGTAGCTGGGAAAGGGGCAGATGAGGCGATTCTTACTCCGCCCCCAATGCTCGCTCAGCTGAGGCCAGACCAGACGTGGTTCTCAGAGTTGGAGAGAACATCATCTGAGCCCTAGACAGAACGGGAAGGGTTTTCCTAGGGTCAGCCTGTAGCTGACCCAAGGTCTTGGAGGGCAGGGTCTCCGGACCAGAGCGACCTCTGCCGGACAACGGAGGCGACAACGAGGTCTGGGTCAGTGTGTCCTTGGTTGATGCTCATGTCTGCACCTTTGCCTGTGTGATTGTTCTCTGTCTTTCTGAATCTGTTCGTCAGAGCAGCCATCTCAATGGATCTCATTGCTTGCATTCGTCTCCGCCCACGGCTTGTATTTCTCTCCTGGGCGCGGCCGGGAAAGCCGTCCACGGCGCTGGCCTCGTGCTGCTGTCCACGGTGCTGAAATATGGATACCCCGAAGCAGAGGGCATGTGTGTGCACAGGGTCTTCCGGGAGGCAAAACACATCAACAGGATAAATATGACCCACAACCACCTTGGTTCAGCCCAGGCAAAATCTGGATTCTGTCAGAGTAGGTTCCTGAGGCCTCTGTGATACCACTGTTGCCCACAGAAAGGTAGAGAGGCAGGAGTTCCAGCTTGGGCTACACAGGGATATCTTTCCAGAAGGGAAGCATTACTTATCATTAATTTCCTTACTCAACATTTACTGAACACGCACTGTGTGCCAGTGTAGAATAGTATTTGGCAATATGGGATTTCAGCAAGAAAAGACACTAAAACCAAAACTAAACCAAACCAACCAACCAACACAAACAGCCCCTGTCTTTTGGCTGGAGAGAACCCAAGCAGATAAAAGTGTTTGCTCTGGAGCTGGAGAGATGCCTAACTCATCAAGAACACTGGCTGCTCTTTCAAGAGGACCTGGTTTGATTCCTAGCACCCATGTGATGGCTTATAACCATTCATAACTCCAGTACCAGGGAATCTGATATCTTCTGTTAGCCTTCTTGGGCAACAGGTACAGATAGGATGCACACACACACGCAGCCAAAACACCTATGCACACAATAGTTTAAATTTTATAGAAACAAGAATGCTTGCTTCTCTTGCAAAAGGGCCAGAGTTTGGCTCCCAGAACCCACAATGGGTATTTACAACAGCTTATAACTCCAGCTCCAGCTGATCAGAGACATCTGACCCCCTCAGGCACCTACAGTAAAGTGCACAGACATCCCCTCCCAAGGTACACTAAAAATAATTAAAATAAGTCTTGAAAAAAATTGCCTGCCTTACCCTGCTACAGAAGGAAGACACATTTCTGACAGTGGTGTCCATATTCTTCAAGGACGGAAGCATGTGCTCTAAGAACATGCATATGAACTATGAATCCAGCCAGAGACAATGCTCTGCGCACACATACATACACGTGTGCACACATACTCAGTCCATACGTGCACAAACCCTGCACATACACATACATCCTCCTCGAACACAGACGCAAGTATTTCCACATGCTTTGTGCACACTTCTCAGATAAAGACCCACCTGTTCTCCAAAACCACACACAGGAGTTGAGGAGACCTCAGAGGTTAAGCGAATGTACCACACTGGCAGAGGACCTGAGTGCAGTTCCCAGAATCCATGTCAGGCAGTTCATGACCCCAGCTAACGCCAGCTCCAGTTGACCTTATCAGAGGACTCAGACCAGTGACTACACTCACATCCACAGGTCCACGTGGACAAACACACACACACACAACACACATTTATGAATAATTTAAAATAGTAAAATATGAAAAAGGAAGAAAACTATGAATGCATAATCAGCAAAGAGAGTCATATACAACCTGTGTATATATTTGCAAATATCCAGCAGACAGACACACAATGTGCATAAGCACATGTGTATAAAACTCAGACCCTACAATCATACAAACACATATGTAGGAGGCACTTATCAAATGCAAATGCACTCAAAAGTACATACAAACATGCCAACATGCTCAGTTCCAAACCCATGGATGCTCAGTGTGCACAGTTCCCATCTGATACATAGACACGTTTTTCTCAACACAGCTCATACACAGGCTCATGACAGCTCACGCATGGCCTTCTTCCCCAGGCTGTTTCCCTCCACCTGGTTCTCCAGATTGAATTAAGTCAATTCTCTGAGATTGAGATCGTCACCTCCTGTACATACGTGCATCCCAGAACCCCGTACAGAGCATGTGTTTAATGAGTGTCTGTTGAATTCACAGAGAGAGTGCTAAAGGACACAGATTTACAGAGCCTAGCGAAAGGCAGAGAAAGCACCAGCATACACACAGAACTGCTTACCCAAGAGACGCTTACCCTCTCCACCAAACACAGAGAAGAGAGAGACACAGATTCGGGATCACCCACAGATCACACACACACACACACACACACACACGAGAGAGAGAGAGAGAGAGAGAGAGAGATCTTAAATTTTGTGGATATGTGGGCTGGAGAGATGGTTTAGTGGTTAAGTGGTCTGCTCTTCCAGAGGCCCTGAGTTCAGTTCCCAGCACCCACATGGTGGCTCAGGACCACCTACACTGGGATCTGCTCTCTCCTGTCATGCAGGCACACATGCAAATAAAGGGCTCATATGTACAAATAAACAAATCTTTTAAAAAAGAAAAAATTGTGGATATAAATATGTTAATGCACCAGTCCCCTGTTTGGGGACTTGAAGGCGGGGCTTTTGAATGCCCCGCCCCAGAACCAAACCACACCCCTTTCAGTTGCCGCTGTTTGCCGGCCTTGGCTCTGTGCTCCTGAGGTTTCTCAGCGGCCCCTGGACTCCAGCCTGCCAGCAGATGAGTGGCAGTGGGTAAGGCGGTGGGAATCTTGTCTTCCACACTTTTATCTTCTGCCCAGAAGCTTTTGGAACCTATGGCAGAACCCCAACACTGCCACAGCCCAGCTTGGTACTAAAGGTCCAGCCCTGGGTGGAAGCTCCTAAGCCGATTGTAAACCAAGAGAAGGTGACCGTGAAAGGAGTGAGTGGGGGATGGGGCTGGAGAAGGGGGAGAGGAGTCCTGGTAGGAAGAGGGGCTTAGAAGAGCTGAGGTGGTCCTGTTACTCTGAAGGAAGTTGGTAGCAGAGGGCAAACAGGGTGAGAGATTGGTTGCGTGTGTGGCTTAAACTGGGGGTGGTGTCTCAGCCTGAGGATTGAAAGCGATGTGTCTGGTGGGAGGGGATCTTGGGTGAGATCTCCTAGGTTCGCCAAGCCATTGGCTTTACTTGGCTTCCTCCTTGTTGCCCATCCTCTGTGCTGCCTGGCACTGATTTCTGGTGGGCACTCACCAGTGCCAACCTGAGCCTCCAGGACAGTGATACCTCATCCCTCCACATCAGCTGGCTCTTGTCTCCAGTGGACATGGCCCACAAAGGCCACTTCTGGGCCCTGCGACTCATCCTGGCACTGATCTTCTTGGTGGCCTGTGGAAGGGGCCACCTATTGCAAGCTGGGTTCTGGGGGCCCGCTGGGCTGGCAGCCAATGTGAGCACAGGCCAGCTGCACCTAGCAGGTGAGTATCCTATCTCGCTCCTAACAGCCACAGACCCCACAAGAAAGATCTTCCTTTCAAGAGGGGCATAGAGTAGCGATGAGGGTGGGCGGCTAGGGCTAGCGATGAATGCTGGTCTGTCAGACTTCTGGGTTCGGATCCCAAGTCCATACTTTGGTGTCTGTGTTGCCCTCAGTCAGTTCAGGGAACCTGGTAGAGTCTTAGGCACGGTGGTGCCTACCTGTAATGCCAGCACATAGAAGGTAGATGTAGGAGGATTAGTATTTCAGGGCCAGCCTCTGCTATCCAGGGAGCTGGGGCTCATGCCGGACTCCAGGAAACTCTGTCTCAAAATAAACAAATAGGAGCTGGGCAGTGGGGCTATAGTGACACACACCTTTGATTCCAGCACTCGGGAGGCAGAGACAGGCAGGTCTCTGAGTTCAAGGACAGCCTGGCCTACAGAGTGAGTTCCGGAACAGCCAGGGCTACACAGAGAAACCCTGTCTCAAAGGATCTAAATGAATGAATGTATGAACAAATGAATGAATGATAAACAAACAGCGATGATCAGATGGCTCAGTGAGTAAAAGGGACTGCTACCAAGGCCAACAATATGACTCAGATTCCTGGAACCCACATGGTGAAAGGAGAAAACCAGCTCCTGCAACTTGTCCTCTGACAGCCCCCACACACACACACACTGTGGCACATGCGCCACACACACAGTAACTACATTGGTCAAATATAACTTTAAATTAGAATAAATAGTGCTGAAGATATAGCTCAGTGGTAGAATGTGTTAACAGGTAGTAAAGAATAGCTCTAATGGAAATGTGCTGTAGAAACATAAACATTTACGCTGCCACCTAGAAACAAATATAATCTGGTTATTATGAGCGAAACACAGTTAATACTGTTGGAAGCTACATTTCTCAGAAAGTTTCTCCAGTAGTGGGAACTGAACCCAGGGCCCCTCACATGCCACTAAGCCACATTCCTAGCCCTATTCAGTGGCTTGTTTTTATTTGTAGCCAGGATTTCTTTAAGTTGACTGGCCTGGTCTCAGATTTGAGATCCCCCTGCCTCAGCCTCTCAAGTGTCTGGGATTACAGACCCATGCCACGCAGTTCAACTCAAGAGAAATCTCTTTAAGGTTTTTCTCTTTGGGGCAGCAACTGATAAAAGTTCCCGCTGTCAGGGCACCCTCGGCTCTCAGTCCCGCCACCTGACCCGAGGATCCAAGGCCCTGGTTCACAGACACGGTCAGTGCCAGAAGCTTGCTGCACGGCACAGATAGACAGAGAGGCAGCAGGCCCACGGAGCCTTCTAGAGAGCTGCGGGGCACCAAGCCCGGAGTGAGTACGCTGCCCTCTTTGGGCCTGTCCCCTGTCCTTTGCCTTACTTGCCCTAGCCTGGGGTCCTTAGCTCTCCCTGAGTTCCCTGCTGTTCCTGCCCTGTCTCTCCTGGTACAGATGTGAATTCTTCCTGGGACACCTTCAACGCGCCCTCCGCAATCGACTCCACCCGCTGCTGCTGAGGGTTCGCGGGACGCAGCATCTCTGCCCAGAGGTCTGCCAGATTTGGTAAGGGAGGCGGGAGTAGGGGTGGGGGAGGGGCGCCTCAGTTTGGGAAGGTAGAACGGGGAGAAGTCTGAGAATGACGGTATTTAAGACAAGGTGAAGGTGTGGCTCTGAGAGACAAGAAGTTCCCAAAGGTTCGGGCTTTTCACTCAAAGAGGAAGGAACGCCAGGAGCTGGTCACGATGACTAAGTTATCTGGGCTAGAGATGGCTCAGCCGCTCGGCCATTATGAGTGCTTTCTGCTCCTTCAGAGGACCAGAGTTCAGGTCCCAGCACCCACGTCAGGCTCACAGCCGTCTTAACTCCAGCTCCAGGGGACCCGGTTCAGAACTCCCCCAGGACCTAGTGTGCACACAGCAGACAAACACACATAATTAAAAATAATTTTAAGTCTGGTGGTGGCGACACACGGCTTCAATCCCACCGCTCAGGAGGCAGACACAGTGAACCCAAAAGGACCTCAAAGTCGGTACAGGCACCCCAAGACCAGGTTCTCAGTACAAAGATTTACTTGCCCCAGAGGGGAAAAGGGCAGCGAGTAAGAAACAAAGACAGGAGACAAGACGAGGAAGGAGGAAAGGGGAACAAGGAAGAGGGGAGGAAAAGGGCTGGGGAGATATTTACCCTGGAGGGACAAAGGACTGCCTCTGGATCCGGAGGAGGCAGATGTGGCTGGTAGGCAAATGGCGGTTTATAGAGAAAAAGGGATTCTAGTGTTAGGATAAGGTTGTTTGTTTTGATTGAACAGTTAATTATGTGAGCCAAAGGGGGCTTTTGATTGCAGGACTTCAGCACTTCAATAGCTGGATTTTGGTAGTCAGACTCGGGAGAAGGAAGTGGCCAAGTAAGGGAACAGATCTTGGTGGCTAGCTTTAGGAAAGTGAAGAGGGAGTGTGGGAAGGGCGAGGTCTGCTAGAGATGTGTTTGCCTCCTAGAGGAGCTCTGAGTTGGGGCCAGCCTGGTCTACACAGTGAGTTCCAGGGCAGCCAGGGCTACACAGAGAAACCCTGTCTCAGAAAAACACAAACAAAATCAACAAACCAACTCCATATATGTGGGTGGTAACAGGTGTAATGGTACAGACCTTAAGTCCCAGCACTCAGGACAGAGGCAGGTGCATCTCTGTGAGTTGAGGCCGCCCTGCTCTACAGAGTGAGTTCCAGGACAGCCAGGGCTACACAAAGAAACTCCATCTTGAACAAATTGTCCCCCATCAAAAAAATTATTTGGGGCTGGAGAGATGGCTCAGTGTGTAAGAGCACTGGCTACTCTTCCAGAGAACCCGGTTTCAACTCCCAGTACAAATATGGCAGCTCACAACTATCTGTAACTCCAGTTCCAGTGGATCTGACACCCTTTTAATAGACATACATGCAGGCAAAACACCAATGCACATAAAATAAATCATCTTGAAAAATAAAAGGGGTTGGGGCTGGAGAGATGATTTAGCAGTTAAGAGCGTTAGGGTCCGAAAATCCAAAACAATCCATGCAGGCCCATGCAAAGTAAGATCTTTATTTCAATTAGACAGCAAAAACTGGCCAGTCAGGGACAACAGCAGACTCAAGCGCTGACTGTGTCCTCCAGGTTCATCTTAGTAAATATTTAAGCAGATGACAATGACAAAGTTTTCTTGTAATGGAGCTGCTACTGATAGATTAGGGGCGAAGACCAGACTTGGAAGCTGGACTTCGACGGCGCCCTCCCCCACCAAGCCAGAACGCTATAGAGCTTTTAAGCTTGAAAACCACGAACACCTGTGGCAAGCTACAGTTACAATCTTCCATTAGTCAGAATCGTTTGTTGTTTTTTCATGCTTAGGAACAATCATTAATGTTTTGGAAAACAACAGAACAGGGAATTGGCTAGCCATCTGGAAAGCTCCCCTAGAGCCTAGGAGCTTGAACTTTTGATCAAAATGGAGTCTACAAACAAAATGGCAGTACTTAGGATAAGTCTCATTTGTTTGATCCCAACAAGAGTGCTCACTGCTCTTGCAGAAGATATGAGTTCAATTCTGAGCACCTGTATCAGGCTGTTTACAACCTCGCCTGTAACTTTTGCTCCAAGGAATCTGACACACACACACACACCTGTAAACAAATAAGTAAATAAATATAAACAAACTTCAAAGAGGAAGAGGTTTGTGGTGGTAGTGATGGTCTGTAACACACGTAGCTGGGAAAGAGGATCAGTTCAAGGTCATCCTTAAATACAAAATAACTTCTAGACTAGCTTCAGCTCTGTCACATAAAAACCAAAAAACAAACAACACAGTAAGCCTGGGAAGACATGAACTCTGCAAACATTGGGCCTTTGAGGCCAGGTCTTGGCCTGAGAGAGGGTCATCTTTCTTTAGAAGCCTGTTAGCTCCAAACCCTGAATCAGTGTTCCCTTCTCACATACCTAGGTTCACCACCTGCAAAGAAGATTTTACCTGTGGCCCAACTTGGCTGCAACCCTCTGGAAAGAGAGGCTGCGAGGCCAGCTGCCGTACCTACGGGGAGGTAAGGAACGGAGGGTGAGAGGAGGACCTGGGTCTTGAATAAGGTCTGGATTGCTGACATTTGACACTACCTGGGTTCCTGATGTCTTTCCATTTTAATTTAATCAGTTGCTATTTTTTAGATAGGGACTCTCTTCATAGCTCTTGCTATCCTGAAATTCACTACTTGTACCAGGCTGACCTTGAACTCTAAGATCTGCTTACCTCTGTCTCCCCTGTGCTGAGAGTAATCCCTCTAAAGGTGTGGGCTACCACATCTGGCTAATCTGTTTTTTAAAGATTTGTTTTTGTTCTGTGTGTGTGCTTTGCCTGCCTGCATGTGCTCCAGCTAAGTGCCTGGAGGTCAGTAGTGTGCTCTGCCCTAGGTTTGGAATTATGGTTGTGAACTACCACATGAGTGCCGGGAACCTAGGCTGGGTCCTCCATAAGAGCAGCCAGTGCTTTTCCCAGCTAAACCATCTCTGTAGCCAAGTACCTAGTCCTGTCTTGGCCTATCTGAACTCCTAGGCTCATACTCCATACTCCTTCCAAGTACTCTCAGCCAGCCTGGACCCCCTCTTTCCCTCCCTCCCCGGCTGACCACCCCCTCAAAGTAACGCCCAGACCTTCCCAGTGCTCAGTCCATGCCCTGGACCAGAACTCACCTGGTGACTCAGGTTCCACACTCTCGAACCCCGACCCATCCTTTCTCCTAGACCTTCGACAATGCCACAGACCTGTGTCACTCTGTTCTGGGTCAAGCCCTGCCGGTGGCGGCTCCCGGCTCCCATCACTGCCTCAACATCTCCATCTCTGCTCCACGAACTCGCCACCCTCGCTCCTGGATCTCCAATGCTGCAGGCAGTGGGAGCGGCAGCGGCAGCGGCGACAGCCCTGAGTAGATGTTTCACTCTCACCTCCCAAACGACGCCTCGGCATGTTGCCTAGACAGGCCTTTCTACCCGTTATCCTAGAAATGACCCAGCTCTCACTTACTTTGCTCTTTCTCGGGATAGTTACCAGCCTAGACCATGCTATAAGGTGTGGATGCTGCTTGGGGAAATGGTTGGGGAAAATTGCCAAAAATGATAGTAGTCTCAGAGGGGGAGAGGAAGGGAAGACAGAGAGACCAGCAATATGGCATAGCAGGCCAATCCCGACAACTTAGGTTCCATCTCCAGAATTCACATGTTAGCAAAAGACACAGATCCTGCAAGTTGTCCTCTTGACTTCCATGTTCGTTGTGGCACTTGTGTCCCTCTTCCCCATATAAGTAAATAAATGTAGTAACAGTTTCTGTTTTTGATTTATTGAGTCAGGGTCTCATTATGTAGCCCCAATTGATTATGTAGTCAGCATCTAGCACCATGTAGCACCACCACAACAGCACCAAAAAAAAAGGAGGGCTGGAGAGATGGCTCCGTGGTTAATGATGCTCTCCCAGAGGACCTGACTACACGGGCTCAAAACCACCCCTATCTCCTGTTGCAGCAGATCTGGTGCCCTCTTCTGGCTTCTTCGAGTACTGCATATATAAACGTGCACACAGGCATCTTTTTTTGAGACGGGGCTTCTCTGTGTTGCCCTGGCTGTCCTGGAACTCACTCTGTAGAGCAGGCTGGCTCGAAATCACAGAGATCCACCTGCCTCTGCCTCCTGCGTGATGGAAGTAAAGATATGAGCCACCGCCACCCAGTGCTAAATAAATCTTTTTAAAAGGCCAGAAGAGGGCATCGGATCCCCTGGCAACTGGAGTGAGAGATGGATTTGAGCCATACAGTGAGGTCAGATCTCAGCACCCACAGAGAGGAGGCCTTCACTGTCTCTAACTCCAGCTCCAGGGCTTTTACGGCCTTCAAAAGCACCTGCATTCACCCGTGCATACAACTATGTGTATATGCTCACACAAACCCAAAGATAATTTTAAAAAAGAAAAAAGAAAAGGAGGGCATGGTGGTACACACCTTTAATCTCAGCACTTGAGAGGCAGTGGCAGGTGGGTCACTGTGAGTTCAAGGCTAACCTGGTCTACATGGTGAGTTCCAGTAAAGTAGGGCTACAGTGAGACCTTGCTTTAAACAAAAAAAAAAAAAAACAAAAAAAAAAAAAAAAATCAAGCTACAGCATCTAGAAACTCGTGTTCTGTTTGATGAATCAGCTGCTAGCCATAGCTGTACTGCTATCGGCCCTAGGCCACAAAGCACACCATTCACTTCTTGAATGGCTTTAATTCCTGGCAAAGAGGGGCAGGTACACACACTGCTTCTAGAGGCTGCTCGCTGTCTCCAGACCTCGCTCCTGGAAGTATCTGTGGGGGGCCCGAGGGCGGCAGGCCTGAGGGCCCTGGCTGAAGTAGGACGTGATCCTTCCAGGTTGCTCAGGGTCCTCCTCAGGTGCGGAGTCCTCCCTGTGAGAGAGAGGAGTGACCCCAGCCACTTTCCACTGGGCTAAGCGAATGACCCCTCCGCTGTGCTCTCAGCTACGAACCAGGTGATGCCTTCTGCCTCCTTCTCCAGGATGGCCTGGGCTGTGCTCCAGCTGAAGCGGACGAACTGGGGGAAGCCGAACACAGGGTCCACGTGCTTCCTCAGCCAGGCTTTCGTTTTGGGATCTAGGGTGAGGGGGGCAATGACAGCACCCGAGCGGCAGGTGACACGCCAGTCACCGCAGCTCCTCTACTTTTCTTCCAGAGACCGAGTTCCACTGTGTAGTCCAGGCTGCCCACCCGTCTGCCTGCCTCTGCCTCCGGAGTGCTGAGATTAATGGTGTCTTTGGCTTCTCCTTGTGTATCAAGACACTTCCTAAGTTGCACAGGCAGGTGTGGTCCGGCCCCCACCCCGACCCTGTGTCCCACCAGTGCTCAAGAAGTTTTGGGAGCGCTTCTGAGACAGCTCCCTAAGCTACAAGGATAAGCTACCACACTGGGTTTTTTGTTTGAGACAGGGTCTTGTTCAGGTTAGCCTCAAACTTGTGATCCTATCCCCTCCTGCTGGGAGGATTTAAAAAGAAAAAGCCCCACAGTGCTGGGCCTAACTTTTTTTCCTCTTTGAAATTGTGCGGTGGGTGGAATGCAGGCCCTATGCACGGTGAGCTCACTCTGCCACTGAGCGCTGACTCCTCACCCTGGCCCGGCAGCGGCCGGCCTGGAGCTTTACCCTCCCCTAAAGGAGTCTCGTCATGGAGAGAGCATGAAGTGAATCCTTGGCCCACACTCCTTCTAGTTTTTTTAAATTTTACTATGTGTACATGTGTGTCTGTGTGTGTGTGAGTGCGGGTGCCCTGGCAGGCGATTGGATCCCCTGGACCTGGAGATACAGCAGCTGTGAGCTGCCCAGTGAGTGCTGGGAAGTGAACTCTGGTCCTCTGCAAGAGCAAGTGCTCGTAGCCACTGAACCAGCTCTCCAGCCCCCATTTTGCTTTTTAAAAATATTTTCTTTTGGGCTAGAGAGATGGTTAAGAGCAGTTAAGAGCACTGGGCGTTCAATTCCCAACGATCACACGGTGGCCCATAGCCATCTATAAGGAGGTCTGGTGCCCTCTTCTGGCCTGCAGGCATACATGCAGGCAGAATATAAACGTAATAAATAAATCTTAATATATATTTATGTACACACATACATTTTACATATATGTACCATGTGTTTTGCAGGCACCAGACATGTAAATGGGGCACAAAAATACAAGCTGGCAAAACATCGATACATGTAAAATGGGATTTTTTTGTTTGTTTGTTTGTTTGTTTTTTTGGTGGGGGGGATAGGGCCTCTCTCCATAGCCTTAGCTATTGCTGTGGAGCTCACTATGTAGACCAGGATCACCTCAAGTTCACAGAGATTCTGCTACCTCACCTCCTGAGTATTATAAAAAGAGTTTTTAAAAATTAGAGAAAAGAACAGCAAAGCTAGAGGCCAGCCTGGCCTACACACAAAGTTAAAGGCAAGCATATGCTGCAGGGGGTAAGGAGAGAGAAATGCAGTGGGCTGAAGGAGGAAAGGGAAGAAAGCTCATCCCAAGAGGGCCTGGATCACAACTCACCATTGGGATAGCCTGAGCCATAATCAGAGTCCAGATCCTGTAAACTCTCCACAAACTGCCAGTTCTTCACAGCCCGGTCCCGAGCCACCTGCAGGCAAGACAGTAGCTCAGAGCTGCCTTCCTCTTAGGAATCTTGCCTGCCCCTACACAAGGGAAATGCTGGAGTGAGCCCTGGCCAGCAGGATGCTAACCTTGGCAAAGATGCTGGCAGCACTGACCACAGGGAAGAGGGAGTCTGCTTTCGCCTTGACCGTCACCTCCAGCCCCGGAAAGCGCTGTTGTAGTCGGGCCTGGTATGTTTCTGGCATTCCTACAGTGTCCACAAATACCTGCCAGTGACGGAAACATGGGAGAAGAAATACAATCATTTAACAAACAGCAGGCAAAACAACTGTAAAATATGCAGACTCCTACTCTACTGAGGACTCCCAGGGCCTCACGTGCTACACAAATACTCCACTAAGCCACCAGCCCAATGCTATTTAATTGTATGTGTGTAGGTGTTTTACCCTGAATGGGGCAGGATTAAGTCTAGCTCAGTGGCAGAGTCCCCCAATAGGCAGACAGCTGTTTCATATACAGCACTGCCTAAAGCGGTGGTTCTCAACCTTCTGAGTGCTGCAACTCTTTAATACAGCTCCCCATGCTGGGGTGACCCCCAACCATAAGATTATTTCACTGCTACTTCGTAACTGTAATTCTGCTACTATTATGAATCATAATGTAAATGTCTGATACGAAGGAAATCCGATATATAATCTCCAAAGGGCTCGAGACACACGGGTTGACGAATGCTGGCCTAAAACAAGATATGCTTTCTCTAATCATGTTATTGCCTTTGAGCAATTAGTGGTCACTGTGTTTTCCTAGAGACTGAGGACAAGGCAGTGAGCACCCAACACGGGAATCCTTAAACTTGGGCTGGGGATATGGCTCAGGAGGTACAGTGTTTGTCTAGCATGCCCAAAGCCGGGGTTCCATCCCCAGGACCTCATTCCTAGCTTTGGTGGCACAGGCAAGTCATCCCAGCACTTGGAAGATGGAGGAGGCAGAGATCAGGATGCGAGGGACAGCACGCACGAGGGACAAGCCGTGGGAGTCAGTGGGCAACTCAGGAAGCCGGTTCTCCGTGGACTGAACGCAAGACTTTCAGGCGTTCTTAAATACCCACCGTGGTGCCGCGGTAAGCTCCGGTCCTACGGTGCAGGTGCAGGCGGCACTGCAACCGGCTACACTGACCCTCATTCTGATCCCATCTGTCTTGAGTAAGTATGCGCACTGGGTTACACATGTGTATTGGTGTGCCAGGGGGTAGGGGTTTTCCTCCACTGCTCTTCAAAAGCTGCTCTGGAGCCAGGCTACAGTAAACAGTTTTAAAGCCAGGGTGGCGGTGCAGAGGTAGCTGGATCTCTGTGAGTTCAAGTCCAGCCAGAGATACACAGTCAGACCCTGTCTCAACAACAAAACTAAACCAACAACTGGGATAAAATGTATAAGCTACCAAGTCAGGCCATATCCATCTGATTTCATTCATTCATTCATTCATTCATTCATTCATTCATTCATTCATTTATTTATTTTTAACAAGGCTAGAGAAATGGCTCAGGGGTTATGAACACTCTTTCAGAGGACCCAGGTTCAGTTCCCACCACCCAGACAGGAGCTCACAACTGTTGGTAACTCCAGTTCCAGGGAAGCCATACCGTCTTTTGGCCTCTGTGCACACCAGATACTCATCTGGTACACAGACACACATGCAGGCAAAACGCCCAAATATGACTAAACAAGAGAAAAAAAAATTAATTGACATTTATTTGTTGTACTGAGGGTGTGTATTTCCACAGCGTGCAGGAAGTAACAGAACAGCTTTTGGAAATCAGTTCTTTTTCTGCCACATGGAAGGATCAAACCCAGGTCAGGCCTCCCATCTCAACAGCCCCTGAAGTTTTCTTCTTCTTTTTATGGGGGTTGGGTGGGTGAGACAGGGTTTCTCTATGTAGCCCTGGCTGTCCTGGACTCACTTTGTAGACCAGGCTGGCCTACAACTCAGAGCTCCACCTGCCTCTGCCTCTTGAGTGCTGGGATTACAGGCGTGCACCACACCCAGCTATTTCTTTTCTTAAACAATCAATATACACTTTAATTTCTTTAAAAATTTTTATGTGTGGGTGTATTGCTTGAGGAGGCCAGAGGAGGGCATGGGATGCCCTGGAACAGGAGTTAGACTTTTATTATTATATTATTTTAATTATGTATACAATGTTCTGTCTGCATGTACATGACAGAAGAGGGCACCAGATCTCATTACAGATGGTTGTGAGCCACCATGTGGTTGCTGGGAACTGAACTCTGCCAGTGCTCTTAACCTCTGAGCCACTCTTTGGGCACTTCGAATCTAACCCAGAGCAGACCCTCTCATCTCTCTAGCTTTAGTTTGTTTGTTTGTTTTGTTTTGTTTTTTGAGGCAAGGTCTTTCACTAAACCCAGAGCTCACCAATTCAGCTGGATTGGCTAGCTAACAAAACCTCAACCAACATCCTTCCTGGCCCCTGGGCTGAAGGTTTGTGTCATTAAGCCTGGCTTTACATTTGGATGCTATGGACTCACACTCAGGTCTTCACACTTGTTTTGAACAGGGCCTCACTATGTCTGCCTGTCTGTCTGCAACACAGAATCCTGCCTGTCTCTACCTTCTGAGCGCAGGCCACCATGGCCTTTGTACTTATGCTTTTGCAACAGGCATGAGCCATGGACAGCATCTCTATATGCCCTGAAGTCCCACTTCACCCTCCTCCACTATCTCTAGCCTCCTGGGGTGGAAACCAGGACTTCACGCTAAGCTTCAATCTTCCAGAGCGCCTTCTATCAACAGCTCACCTGGGTGACACGCACACCCTGATCCAGTGCATACTGTATCAGCCCCGCAGCTGTATCGTGGGACAGGGAGTTCAGGTTGTACTTGACCCTGCGGTTAGAGACACGGGTTAGTCACACCGCCCAGCTGCAGCACAAGCCAGCCTGTGTCCGTTGCTCTTCGGCCACCCACTCTGGGGCCCCTCACCGCCCAAGCATGCTGGTAGAGATCAGGTTTGGAGACAGAACATCCAAAGCCCAACCCACAAAGTCTCCGTCCTCCTCCATTTTCGCAAAGAGCCTCTCCCGCTCGTTCTCCGTCAAGGTCTTTGAGTCTGAGAAGAAAGTTGAAAGAAAAGCGGAGAAGCTAGTTCTTTCGGTTCCTGCTTCCCCCACTGCCCTCCCGCACATACCCTGGCACCCCGCGTGCAAACTTTCAGCACAGCCTCACCTGCCACTTTCAGGGCCTCCAGGTCTGCCAGGCGGGACAGGGGGCAGTAACAGACGGCGTAGACCATGGGGCCTTGGGAGGAGGGAAGTCAAGATTTCTGAGAGCAGGGTTCCAACCAGTGAGCGCCTGAAAGCCACCTGCCTTGTTCCATCATCACCTAGGCCCAGGGCCATCCCACTATCACTCCCGAATCCCAAGGCCGTGCATGATCCCACTCCCATTCCGCTGCAACCTCTACCCTTGTCACCCCCGGCCCCGGGGCGCACCAAGCACAGGGCCCCGGCCCGCTTCATCAACGCCCAAGACGCACGGCTCCTTGAGGCATACGGCGGGTACAGGAGAGCTCAGGCGACAGCGGCCCGTATTGTCCCTCTCCAGCTCGGTGAGATCCATGCCGCCTCGGCGACAGCCAACAACTGTAGAAAACAATACTTGAGGCGCAGACCCCAGCGCGCGTTTTCCGAGAACACTGAAGCCGCTCTTGATGCTGACCAATCGGCGCGTGGGACCCGCCCCCGCCGCCCACGCCGGCGCGGTCGGCGTGGTCGTCGCTTCCGTGCTTTCTGCTGGGAATTGTAGTCTTCGAGGGCTACCACCAAGGGCGTGGTTTGAAATCCAGGGCGGGCGGGGTCACTTTGCAAGCTCCGCCCCGTGGCCTCTGGAGCCTGGCCCTCAGTGACTGAAGTATAAAGAGAAATTAAGATGTAGTTCAGTTGACTTTGTGTTTTTTTGTTTTCTTTTTTTTTTTTTTTGAGACGGCTTCTCATAAAGCCTAGGCTGATCTCTCTAGGCCTAGTATGACCTTCTACTCATAATCCTCCTGCCACCACCTCCCTGATGTTGGGATTACCAGCCCACGCTCATCTGAACTTTTTGGAAGTTTAAAAGGTCAGCTATCTTTGCACTGGCAGAACACTGGTCTCCTACCTGCCATTCAGGTTTGTACTGGCCACGGCTATGTCTCCCCACACCTTTTTTTTTTTTTTTTTTTTTTGCCACCTTTTCACTGTGTCCCCCTGGCTGGCCTAGAACTTGCTGTGTAGATTGACCTTGAACCACAGAGGTACACCTGCCTCTGCCTCACAGTGCCTCCTCACACATTTCCTATGCTCCTAGTACCAGGTGTCCCATACTCCTCGGGGCTTAGGCCTTCTGATTTCCTCAAAGCCTCTCTGGTTAATAGCTCTCAGGGACACTGCTGCCTCCAGGACCTGTTCCATGCCATCTTGCTGAAGGAAAGCCTTCTCTACCACCGGTCATGCAGGCTTCTCCCTGCCCTCTCCCCATCCCCCACTCCTCCCCTGCTTCTGATAGCGTAGGGAAGCCCACATCTCCCAGACCCCTCTGCTCCTCCAACCACACTCCTCTGTTGTTTTCTTGGTCAATGAGACACATGTCCTTTTGTGTGGAATCTTGTTTCTCATCAAAGTCATGGCTGCCCTCTAAGTCCTGGTTCCTCTATCACCTGCCTCTTTTGTGCTACCATCTTCAACCCTTTCCTTTTCTGTTGTTTTTTTTTTTTTTAAGACAGGATCTCAAGTAGCCTTAAATGGCCTTGACCTTGCTATGTAGCCCAGGTTGATTTTGAACTCTTGATTCTCCTGCCTCTGCCTTGAATCACAGGCCTGAACCTTCCACAGGGCTCACCCCCACCAGCCTTTCCTGCCTTCTTCCTGGCTGTCAGGCTCCTGGGTGTGAGATCAGCTGCTTGCTCCCCAAGCTGCAGCCTTTGGACCCCAGTACTCACCTCAAACCAGCCACCACCACCTCCCGGCCCACTGCCTCCCTGCCCACTCCTGGATCTGCTAGCCAGTCTGACCAGCTTCTCTATTGACTGCCTCCTCCTCTATGGCTCACCTCTGCTCAGGCCCTCCAGTTGCAGTCTGTCCGGGAGCAAGATGAACAATCCTGTTGCCGGCATGGCCTCATCTGGAACAGGTTCTCTCGGTCCATGAACATGGGGACTGGTGCTGTGCGCAGCACCTGACGGCTGCGTCCTTGTTTACCCAGATGGCAAAAACAACGCCACTTCCCCCACGGGCCTAGAAATGAGTCTTCCACTACTGCAGATGGAGGGTGGACATGAAAACCCAGGTGGGGGAATTAACCCCTTAACCAGGGATTTGTCCAGGGAGGGACAAAGATAAGGAGCATAATAGCGTAGTGAGAACTGTGCCTCTGTGCAGGAGGTCTAGGGAGAGCAAGCCGCTCTTTCAAACCGACACAGTTTGCCACAGCTACAAACCGACCCCTCTAATCTCTGCTAGCCGGCTCAGCTGGGAGTGTGGACTCCTGGTCCTGCACACCTGACATCCAAAGTTGACTCTTGTCCTCAGGGACTTGATCATGGGCCTACCTAGCAGGCCCAGTGGCGCCTGAGTAGCAGGGCTGACAGATGGGAAGTTAAATGATATAATTGACATAATGGATGTACTTAAAGCCCCTGGTGCTGTGCTAACTTGTAGCAACAAAGTAATTTGTATGCTTAGGAGCAGCTACAAGTTGTTTTGTTTTTGTTTTTTTCTTTAAATGTAAAGAGACTATTTAACTCAGGGCCTCACACACCTAGTCATGTGCTCTACTGCCACTGACCTACCCATTCACAGGACTCCTTTCTTTCTTTCCTTTTTTTTTTTTTTTTTTCCAAGACAGGATTTCTCTGTGTAGCCTTGGCTGTCCTGAACTCACTTTGTAGACCAGGCTGGCCTCCAACTCACAGCAATCCTCCTGCCTCTACCTCCCAGAGGGAGGCGTGAGCCACCATGCCTGTATGGCTCCTTTTTGTTTGTTTGTTTGCTTAATTTATTACAATTTATTCACTTTGTATCCCCCTCTCTTGTTTTTTAAAAACAAAATAACAACAAAACCCCAGAGCCTCATCTCTCCCAAGCTGGCTTCCAATTTCTTTGATGACTTTGACTTCGGATCGACTGAGTCCTCCTCCTCCCAAATGCTAGGTGTGCAATGCTAGTGACGTATGCAGTTCTGGGGGAGGGTCCACGCATGCTGGGCCAAGAGTGCAACCCCAACCCTTATCAGAGCTCTTTCTGCCTAGAGGAACTCAAAGCTGGGGCCTCACACCCTTCTTCAGCAGGTCTTTGCAAAATGACACCTACCTTTACCCATTCTTCCCTTAGGCCTCTGGGCCTCTGTGCTTGCTGTTCCCTCTCGCTGGGACACTGACTCCCAGTCTTTGCAATTTTCACTCTGCTAGTCATTCCAGCTGTATTGCTCACTACCGTCTTCACCACACCTTTGCTGGCTTCTCAAGCTGACTGGACAGTTTCTCTGTCTCCACCCCGTCTCCACCCCTCCTAACGCTAGGTTTTATAGGTTGTTTATTGTCTCCTCTCCCGACAACGGACTGCCAGTGTATATTACCAGAGCAAGATGCGGAGAACAAAAGGTGATGCTCTGTTGGGGCATAGCAGTAAAATTTCAGTAAAGTTGAAACAAAACAAAACAAAAACAACTCAGAGATGAGAAACCAGCACTTTCAGAAAAAAGTGGCCAGTCCCTGGGGACATCGCCAGTGCTGAGCTGAGCAGAGATTTGAACGCAGCCAAAGAGGGTCTGTTTGTAGCGGGCTGGCCAAGGGAGGCCTTTGGAGGCTTTCCAAATCCTTACTCCCACCACCTGCTGGTTTACCCTTTCGCCTCAGCTGCTCCCAGGTGTCACCTTCACCCAGCTGGCCAAAGTACTGGTAGTCCGGGTAGATCTGGGCAAGGGACACCAGACCTGAGAGCACCAGTGCTGGCAGCAGCAGAGCCAGGCGGCTCCGGGCCATGCCCGGACTCCAACCGACCCCAGCGCGCTCCCGGGGCCAGGCCCGCGCGGACCCCACAGCACAGACAATCCCGGCGTCCCTAAGGGCACACCCCAGCCAACCCTTGTGCAAGCACGTGGACCGGCCCCGCGGTCCCCCTCTGCAGGCACAATGGATCCGACCGCGGCGCTGTCCCGCCCACCTCCCCGCTCACTGCACAGTGTGGTTTGGACCGAGCATAAAAGGCTCGTGGGCCTAGAGCTCTTTTGGCTCTGAGGTCTCTGTTCTGTTTCCTGTGGAGTCTGGTCTTCCGCGTGTCCAGCTCGCGTCCACGCAGGTATGGAAACCCAGAATGCACAACAGCGGGAAGAGCCCACTGGTGTGGTTCTGGCCCTATCTCTACCTCCCTGATGGCAGCCTTTGTTTTTCATGCTCTATGGTGGCCGCCTTTGTCCTTGCGTGGTGGAAAACAAGGCCCAATTCCTGGCTTGCAGGCCGGATTGCTGAGCTCGTTCCCTCGCTCTTGGCCTAGCCATCCAGTCCTGGAGCTAGGGGCTCGCGTCCCCCTCCCTTCCCTCGGACTGACTCCATAATTGGGGTAGCAGCGGTGACCCCATCACTCGTGCCTGTTTGGGGGGGCGGGACTCCAGAGGCCTTGCAGACCTGGTACTAGGAGGGTGAATATTAGTTCTGCTTCTTGCGTCCCTCGGATTCAGTGTCTAGGCTCAGCCCCAAGGGTGACCTTGGGAAGGCAAGACAAAGGGTCTGACAAGCTTTGCGTGGGTCTCTGCTTCCAGTCATGGCCTCCGGCGACGCGCAGATCGGAAAGCCGGCCCCTGACTTCACGGCCACCGCGGTGGTGGATGGCGCCTTCAAGGAAATCAAGCTTTCTGACTACAGAGGTGAGGCCGCCGGAGGGGGACCAGGAGGGGGGGACCAGGAGGGGACCGAGGCCACGTCTGGAACTAACTTCTCTCCGTTCGGCTCTTCCCTAGGGAAGTACGTGGTCCTCTTTTTCTATCCCCTGGACTTCACTTTCGTGTGCCCCACGGAGATCATCGCTTTTAGCAACCATGCCGAGGACTTCCGAAAGCTGGGCTGCGAGGTGCTCGGGGTGTCTGTGGACTCGCAGTTCACCCACCTGGCGTGGTATGGGGCTTGGGGGGGGGGGGCAGAGAGGATGAGGAAAGCACAAATTCAGGACACCACGCCCTTACTGACAGTAACGCACTTGGCACAAGTTGGAAGGCACAGGAGACTGCAGATGCTTCGAGTTCTCAGGAGACAGGCTGCCTTGCCATATTTCCTGGGAGGGAAAACACTAGTTCCCAAGTCTTAATGGGTTATGATGCTAGACCAGAACTAGATAATGGCGGGACACCCCCCCCCCTTTCAGAACTAGCTCAGTTCCAAGCCTCAGGCTCTGTCACTGCCGCTGGCTAACTTTAATGTAGGAGTCCCCACAGCCCGGTACTGGGGCCACGGAGACAAGTGGAGCCATTCCAAGTCGGAGCTTTGTCTGGGCCACCCTCCCAGCTTCACCGCCATCCCCAGGGTGTGGTGGGTGGGGTGGCCCAGCCTTGTTTTAAGCCTTTATCTCTTGCTTCCAGTACCCCCACTCCAGCCTTTATCACACTGGAGGCCCCAGGGGAGAATTCTGCTGTCCTGGGCATCCTGCCACAACCCTGTCTCTCACCCTCAGGATCAACACCCCACGGAAGGAGGGAGGCCTGGGCCCCCTGAACATCCCCCTGCTTGCTGATGTGACAAAAAGCTTGTCCCAGAATTACGGCGTTTTGAAAAATGATGAGGGCATTGCTTACAGGTACAGTGGGGACCTCAGCCCAGCCCCTGAGACACCTACCTCCAGGCTAAAGGGGCCGACCACTGTGGTGGTGGGTGGGTGTTCCTGACCCTGGGGCGTCTCCCAGCTCCTCACTGTGGACCTTCCCATCTTCAGGGGCCTCTTTATCATCGATGCCAAGGGTATCCTTCGCCAGATCACAATCAATGACCTCCCTGTGGGACGATCTGTGGATGAGGCTCTCCGCCTAGTCCAGGCCTTTCAGTACACAGATGAGCATGGGGAAGGTGAGTGGATATTCACAAATGGGAGCCCTCCTCTGCATTTGGCCCAGCATGCAGGCGCTAACTGTCTGCGCTCACATCTTTGAGGGATAGATGTTAAAGCCCCATACAAGGGCTGAAGAAATGGTTCAGCAGCTGTTCTTCCAGAGGGCCAGGGCTGGATTCCCAGCATCTACATGGTGGCTCATAAGCATCTATAATTCCAGTCTTGGGATCTGGTGCCCTTTTTTGCCCTCCTGTACTAGAAAACCACATGGTACATGGATAAACATACATGATGGGCTGGACAGTTGGCTCAGTGGTTAAGGGTTCTAGTCCCAGCACCCACATCAATGCTCACCTCTTCGGGCACCAAGCACATGTATGGTGCACAGACAGCACAAAATTAAAAATAAATAAAAAGACTGTTATCAAGATAGGTTCTTAGGTCCTGATGGTAGAAGTGATCAAATGGATAGAATATAGTATTGTGGCACACACCTTTAAACACACACACACACACACACACACACACACAAAACAAACACATAAAATTAAAAAAATAAAAAGCCCCATACAGAATTCAGTTCTTTGCTTGCAGGGAATGTCTAGGATAGGGCAGGGGTCAGGGTACACAGTATACAAAGGTAAAGAGTTGGGAGCTGATAGAGGTCTACAGAAGGTATTTGAGCTAGGTATGCTGACTCATGCTTGTCATCTCAATACTGGGAAGACGGAGGCAAGAGGAAGGCTGAAACAGGGTCAGGGCCAGCCTGTGATATAGAATGAGACCTTTTCTTCAACAGCAACAACAAAAACAAAATGATTTTTAAAAGTGCATTAATAGGCTTACCCACAGGATTTCAGGCAGAATTTGACTTAGTTTGTAGGGTGCTGGCTTGCCATTCATATGTCCCTGAGTTTAGTCTCCAGGACAGCGTGAAACTGGGCATGGTGGTGCACACCTGTAACCCCAGCACTACGTGAGGAAAGTCAGAGTTTCAGGGTCATCCGAAACTACATGAGGACCTAGCTCAGTCAATCAAACAATCAATAGAAAAAATAAAAGAAAAAGAAAAAAAAGGGTATTTAAGAAGCATCCCAAGAGTCTTATGGAAGAAGAAGGGGATAGAAGGACATGGAGGGGACAGGAGCTCCACAAGGAGACCCAAAAAAGCCAAAAAAGCCTGAGCCCAGTGCCCAGGACTCAGAGAGAGAACCTAGACCCCCTGCTCAGATGTAGCCAATTGGCAGTTCAGTCTCCATGTGGGTTCCTGAGTAAGGGAAGCAAGGGCTGCCTCTGTCATGAACTCGGTTGCCTGCTCTTTGATCACTTCCCCCTGGCAATATGGCCTTGATGAGACTTAACAGGCAATGGGCAGATGGCAATAGGGGAGAACTCCCCCTTTCAGTGGACTGGGAGAAGGGGATAAGGGGAAGAGGGAAGGAGAGTGGTACTGGGAGGAGTTGGGGGCCCTACAATTGGGATATAAGATGAATAAATTGTTAAAAAAAAAAAAAAGGAAGAGGAAGCATCCCAAGTTATTCTTAGTTAGGTTAGAGTCTACACCTCCCCTGTTTTTATTTTATCTTTTAAGAAAGGGCTTCAGTATGCATGTTGGCCAGTAGATAGCTGTGTAGAGTGAGGTGGCCTTGTATTCAGAGAGATCTGCCTCCCTCTACCTCCCCGGTGCTAGGATTAAAGGCACAAGATACTGTGCTCCCCTCTGTTAAAAATTCTTTGTGTAGGTGTGTATGCTAGGGATCAAAGCAAAGCCTCAAACATACACAAGTGTTTTCTCACTGAGCCATACCTCCAGCCCAGTCTCTGCACCTGCTCGCGTGGAAGGGGACACTGACCACAGGTGCAAAGCTTAGCAGGGTTAAGGTTGACAGAGGGTGAACTGAAGAGGGTGTGTGATCTCAGCACTTAGGAGGAGAGCAGGGGGGTCTCCAGGCCAGCCTGGGCTAAGTGTGGTGGAACACGCCTGTAGGCCCAGCACACAGGCTGCAGAGGAAGGAGGACCAGTGCATGTTTGGGGCTAGCCTGATTTAGAGAAAGTTGTAGGTCAGCCAGAACTCCCCGCTTGCTTTATTTTATTTATTTATTTATTTATTTGTTTGTTTATTTCCGTTTTTCAAGACAGGATTACTCACTTTGTAGACCATGCTGGCCTTGAACTCACAGAGATCTGCTTCTGACCCTTGGATTGCAGGCATTCGCCACCTAGCTCAGAAAACCCTTAAAAAAAAAAAAAAAAAAGGCTGAGCCACAGCTGGGCATAGAATGCTTGCCTGGCTTGGACAAGACCGAAGGCTCAAATTCTAGGTAAAATAAAGAGAAAGAATTTGGAGCTGGGCGTGGTGATATGCATCTGTGATCCCAGCAGTTAGAAGGCTAAGATAGGACCACCATGGGTTCAAGGCCAGCCTGGGATCCATGGAACAGAAAAATGTCAGCTAGAGAACTGAGCGAAGGCTTCTGTCCAATGCAGTCCGGAACCCTGGCCTTTGCTTCCAGTCTTTCATTGTGCAGTCTGGGCTCTTATATGGACTGTTTGTCCCCGACCTTGATGGTGGAGCTGAGCCTCACGTGTTCATCCTTGTGTGTTTTTCTAGTCTGTCCTGCTGGCTGGAAGCCCGGCAGTGACACCATCAAGCCCAATGTGGATGACAGCAAGGAATACTTCTCCAAGCACAACTGAGACGGCGAAACGCCTGTGAGCCTCAAGTCTTGGCTCTCGCCTGTGCCCCTGCCTGGATCTCCTGTGCTGGCCCGGAAAAGGCCAGGCCTTCCTCCACACACTGTGAAGGGGCTGGAGGCCGGGCCAAGGCTAGCTCATTACCCACCCACCCCTGCCCTGAGCCCACCCAGCTGTGTGCAGGTCCAGGGAAACCAATAAAGTATTAGGGACAGTGTAAGTCTGGTGGTGTGCTAGGTAGCAGTTGACGCCAGTCGTCTTCACACTTTTGCTCCTGCTATTCACCCTGTAATTACTTCTCTTCACCACCAGGTGGAGGCATTATCGCATTCACTATTCAGTGCTCTATTACTCCATGGCCTGAGAGTGGTGGGACATGATGGGTGGGGGGACACGGAGGGCGACAACACCAAATAAGTAATGAGGCTAGAGAGATGGTTTAGCAGTTAAGAGCAGCTGCTGCTCTTGCAGAAGACCCTCGTTCCATTCCCAGCACTTACGTGGTGGCTTACAACCTTCCTTAACTCCAGTTCCAACACCCTTTTCTTGTCCTGCCGCACCAGGCGTGCACAATTCCACAGGCAGAACAGGTACAGACATAAAATATCTTTTCAAACAAGCAACCAAAATAGTGGTCGGCAGTTTACTTCCCCTGGACCCTGTCTCTCTAGACTAGGCCCACATCTTGCCATCAGCCATAAGACTTTTTTGTTGTTGTTATTTTTTTCCAGACAGGGTTTTTCCTCTAGACACTCTTGTAGCTTTGGCTGTCCTGGAACTCACTCTCTAGACCAGGCTGGCCTCGAACTCAGAGATCTCCTGCCTCTGCCTTCCAAGTGCTGGGATTAAAGGTGTGAGCCACCACTGCCCAGCCATAAAACACTTTTTAACAGCTATGATCGTCACAGAGTCTCCTCATTGGGTGGGAATAAAAACTAACATCACCATGTGAGTTCGCGGATGTGAAGTTCTAGGTTCTGGCCCATTTCCTTCCAGTACTTTGGGCATGAGAGTGAGACCAAGGTTCTGAGCCAGCAGGGCTTCACTGAGAGGAGCTGTGTGTTTGCCTCCTCGGGCAGAAGGGTGTGGTTAGGCTTCAGGGGTTTGTTGACTCCATGTACTCCAGTGGTGTTGCCATTCTGAGTTCTACTCTCATTTCACAAAACAGGGATCTAGGCATTTGTTTTTATTTATGTTTTGACACCAGAGTCCTCAACCTATCATTCCTTCAGCCTCAGCTGAGCTTTTACTTGTGTATCTTAGTGCCTGTATTTGTCAGCTCACTTATTTTGGGGTCCTAGTATTAATACCTTCTGGAAGCCATTCATCCCCTTTGGAATCATGTCCCCTCTTTTTACCCCTGCTAGAGATGGAATCCAGGGCCGCTTGAACAGCATGTAAGCCCTCCACCACGAGTCCCACACTTGGAATTTAGTGTATTCTCAAAGCCCCTGGTTGGGCCTCCCTTGAGGTCATCCACCCACTGTGGTTCATTCCATTTCAGGTACACTCTTTGGGCTGTTCAGATGACTTTGTTCCCTCTGACCCAAACTGTTTTGTTCAGGGTCTCCACACTACCAGATCTGTTGCAAAGTTGACACACACTCTGTACATCATGTAGCCTGCCCTGCTCCAGCAGGCCCCCTGAGCTGATACTCCATAACCTAGCTCACTTAAAAAAAACAGAGTGTCAGTCGGTCGTGGTGGCCCAGCCCTTAGTCCCAGCACTCGGCGAAGCAGAGGCAAATGTATTGCTGTGGTTAGATGACAGCTAGTCTACAAAGCGAGTCCAGAACAGCCACGGCTACACAGAGAAACAGAGAGAGAGAGAGAGAGAGAGAAAAGCTGTGGTTTTGTTGTGCTTGTGAGAATGCAGTGCCTGTGGAAGCCAGGAGAGGGCATTGCATACCCTGAAACTCGAGTTAGAGGGGTTTGTAAGCCAGAAAAGCAAACTTAAAAGCTCTGAAATAGCAGTGGTACATGCCCTTAACTCCTGAGCATAGGCTGGAGAGGTGGGTCAGCAGCTAAGAGCTACTCTTCCAGAGGCCCTGAGTTCAAATCCAGCAACCGTATGATGGCTCACAACCACCTCTCATGGAATCTAATCCCTCCTGGTATGCAGGTGTACATACAGACACAGAATTCATACACAAAATACATCTTTTAGAAAAATATGAGTGTGTGTGTGTGTGCTGGAAGGCAATTGAAGGTGGGTGATTCTTCCCCTGGACCCAGAGATCAAACTCAGGCACTCAGGCTTGGTGGCGAGCGCCTTTACCTGCTATGCCATCACATCACACCTACTCCTGTCTGCTTATTTATTTATTTATTTTTCTATCTGCAGTGTGGCCCAAGTTGTCTCAGAGTTTTGTTTGGTTGGGCTCGGGTTCTGTTCGTTTTGTTTTGAGAGAGAGACTTACTATGTAGCCTATAGCCAGGGTTGAGGCCGGTTCACTTTATTCCTTGGTACCAGCTGAGTGGTACGGTTTTCTCTGAGCTGCGGTCTTCCAGCTTCCAGCCAGATGCCACCAGCAACCAGCAGCTTTGAACTTCCACCTCAGCCGCGGGGGAGCGGGCTGTGGCGGCACCAGCTGCCCAAACAACTGCCCGGACAGGACCAGACCTGGCAGTCGCCGGCTTCTGGCCTGGCACAAGGGAGGGGGACACTGGCAGGCGGGCACCGCCCTTCCTGGCGGGAGTTGCCCTGCCGGCGTCGGCAGCTAACAGGGAGGCCGCAGTCACTCTCCGCCAGGGTCGGGTCCGGGGAGGGGGCGTGGGCGCGGCGCAGCTCGGGCGCCGGCCTGCTGAAAGCCGCTGGGCGGCTCCAGGGCAGCAGCGCGCAGCCCTCCCGCCGCGGCGCGCTGGACCCGGGCCTGGGGCTTTCCGCGCCGGGAGAGCCGGCCGCCCGGGAAAATCCCGGCCCCCTTCCCGGCGCCGCGGCCCTGCCCGGCAGAGCGGGGGAGGGGGTTCCCGGAATCTGCCCGGAGACCGCGCTGGCGTCACAGGGCCCGATAGGCCCATATATGGGCAGCGCTTCCGGCGCGTCACGGGGAAAGCCCCTGCGCGCCGGGCGGGGCGCTCGCCCGAGCGCACAGTCCGCGCCGTGTCCTGGCGTTTTGTCCCCGCCGCGGCCCGCGCCGCCGGGGCTCGGGACGGGCGGTCGGAGCAAGCGGCGGACGGCAGCGGGCGCGGCGGCCTGCTCTTCTCCCAGCCCTCCCGGCTTGAAGAAAGACGACCACAGAAATTAATAAAGACAATTTTTTTTTTTACTTAAATAGATTCAATAAAAAGTCAAACACACACACACAAACACATCTTAAAATAGACTCTAGACACGAAGTGCGTGTTTCTTCTCCACAGTACTGTGCAGAGGGGGAGGGCAGGGGGCGGAGGTCCCTCCCCAGTGTCCCGGCAGGCTGAGTACCAGGCGGCGGGGCCAGCTCCGCCGCGATAGCCCCCTTCTCCCCTCTCTGTTAAATACACAAATATATTATATTCAATATGAATTCAGTCTCTCTCCAGAAAAAAAAAAAAAAACCATACAAAATACGCCGGAAGGGAGCCATGTAAACGTCGAGGTGAAAGGGCCGGGCGCGGGCGGGCGGGCCGGAGTCCAGTGTGTGCGCGGCGCCCCAGGCCTCCGGGGAGGGCCTGCGGCCTGCCGCCTCACCCGGCGGGGGCGGGCGCCCAGCCTCCCAGGCCGGGGTGTCCGTGTGAGGGGCGCGCTCAGAAGGCGTGTCCCTTGACCCCCAGCAGCAGCTGGCAGCCGTTGCTGACGTGGGTCATGACCTTCTGCTTGAGCTGGGCCACTTGCTCCCGCAGGACGCCGGCCGTACTCGACAGCCCCGCGTTCTCGGCCTTGAGCGTCTTCACCTTGTCCTCCAGGCGCGCGATGCGCTCCAGCTTCCGCTTCCGGCACTTGGTGGCCGCCAGCCTGTTCCGCAGCCGCTTTCGCTCCACTTTGATGCGCTCCTGGTCTTCCATGTTGATGGGGGACACGGGCGGCGTGGCGTCGCGGCTGCGTGCCTCCGGCACGGTCTGCGGTTCCTCCTTGAAGGCGGAAGCGCCGCGGCTCAGGCCGAGCTGCGCCGGGTGGCCGCCCGCAAAGGGGGGCGCATGTGGGAGGTAGCTGATGGTGGCCGTCGGGTACGAGCTGCCCGTCCCGACGGCAGTCCCGGAGCCCCCAGAGGGTGCAGAGGCGGGGGAGTAACTGCTGAGGTTGGTGTAGACGGGAGGCGGCTCCGGACCGGCGTAGACGCCCCCGGGCCCGGCCTGGGGACCCCCGCTGGCGCCCAGGGACACGTTGGGGGGCGTCACGTGGTTCATCTTGTGCAGGTCGTCCAGGGCTTTGACAAAGCCGTCCGCAAAGCCCTCCTGCTCCTCGGTGACGCCGCCCCCTGTACCTCCACCGCTGCCACCCCCACGGGGGTAGAAGTACTGTCCCGGAGGCGTGGGCGTCGTCGTGATCACGCCGTTGCTGTTGGGGACGATCAAGCGCTCCAGCTCGGTGGAGGCTAGCTTCAGAGATGCGCCCGTGTCTGAACCCTGACCCGAAAAGAAGCCGCTCGCCCCACTGCCCTCTGGGCCTGGACCGCGCGCTCCGGGGCCCTTGAGACCCCGGTAGGGATCCGCCAGGTTGAGCGCCAAGGTGGGTTTCAGGAGTTTGTAGTCGTGTAGAGACAGACTGCCAGGGGTCCGACCGTATCCCGCCGCTGCGTATGAGTCGTCGTGATAGAAAGGCTGTTCCATTTTCGTGCACATCCGGGCGGCCCGGGCGGTCTGGGAAAGGTCCCCCTGAAGGGCCGCCCCGGGCCTCGCTGCGGCGAGCGGCGAGCTGTCCTCGGCTGCGGCGGGGCTCGGTGTCCGGTCGCGCGTCCTCGGGAGCTGGAGACCGTCGGCAGCGGCCAGTTGGCAGCTGTGCGAGAAAGCGCTGCCGGGCTTCCGGAGCTTGTCTCGCCCTCCGTGGTGCGCCCGCTCCTCGGCGTCGCTCCCCTCAGCTCCCCGCTCCCCGCAGGATCCAAAGCTGGCCTGGCCACCCTCAAGGTCCCCACCGCTCGGCCCCAGCCCCAAGCTTTTATACTGAATTTGTCAGCTGCGGAAGTGCGCTCCGATTGGCCGACGCGGGAGCCAGGCCCCCGCGGCCCCCTCCTAGAGCGTGGGGAAGGGGAGGAGGCGGCTCGCGTCACTGTCAGGAAGCGCGTGTCCTTGTAAACAGCGGCCACGAGCCGGGTGGCTCTGCGCGGCTGCAGGGGGAGGGGCGACGGAGACACTCAAGCGAAGGGATGCTGAGGGGCCGAGGCACGCAGGGGCTAGCGCTGCGGGAGTACACCCAGTTGGATATACACAGCTAGTGAAGAGGGAGTGCCTCGGGATATACCCGGAAAAGTCTCGCGGGACCCAGAGTAGCTGTGGCTTGGGGACTGACAATACACTAGAAGACCCCAGGAAACAGGGAAGGGACCAACAGGGAGGAATTGTAAACCTTTGACCTAGGAAATAACCATGGTCCCCGGTTCAAAGGGCTCGAAGGGCTGGAGCTGTCACAGGTGGGAGGAAGGGGTCAGGAAGCGGGGCTCGGGTAGCTATTGTACAAGAAAAGAGTAGGGGTTCTGGAGTCTGTAGATGAGGCTGAGGGTTCTCCCATACGTGGAAAAGGGAAGGAATTTCGGAGAGGGCAGTTTAGATATGCAGAGCGTGATCAAGGATCCTGGGAACGTGGAATAGAAGGAGTGAAAGATGGGAACCTATGTACCAGAGGTTGGGGGTCCCTGTGGTCACTTGCAGAAATCTGATGGAGCGTTTAAAAGGTCTAAGCTATAAATGTGACGACCGGAGGCCATCTGAGATCTGCCTGAGAGAGAAGATGACTCGGAGGATCCCAGCCATGAGGGACTTTTACCAAAGGGGTTGTACCTCGTGAGTGGTCTCTAGGCACTTGCATACCCTTTACCTTAACCCAAAGCCCTCCCTTAGTCACCCTGGGCTCGCCCGATATCCTGTCAGCTTTTGGAGGGCCGACGGGGCGGGAGAGCTGGGGCGCGGTCGCCCAACCCCACTCCCTTCCTTAGAAACAGGCTAGGGAAAGAGAGCCGAGGCAGGAAGTGTGGCAACAGCCCCGAGGGGAAAGAGCCCGGCCCTGTCTCGTCATTGTGAGCCTAGGGGACGGTGCGCCCTGCCCTGGGCCCCGCCAAATTCTGCGCCTGGGAAAAGGTACCCGAGCAGGCGACCCCTGAGGAAGTCACCGCGACAGATGCCTCTAGTCACAGTCTGTTCTCCCCCATCTAGTAATGGTTCGGCCTGCAACTACCGGTGACTACTGAGCCCGGCAGCTCGAGGACAGTTCCATTGACCTGCTGGAGGGGGGTGCAGCCTGGGAGCGGGGCCTCGTCACCAAGGCAACAGGCTGGAGTCCGCGAATTAGATGGGGGCGGGGCAGCCCCCTGAATTTCTCCCCACCATCCATATTAGGGCACAGGAAGAGGTGGGACCAGTGCAGTCTTGGGGCGGCAAAGTAGGAGCCAGGAACCCGAGGTAGCTGCCAGGTCCCAGGGCGCGCCCAGGCCCCCGGACGGCTAGTCCGGACCAGCCTCGACCGCCACCCCCGGGCCCCCCTCCTCCGCCCCCCGGCGGCCTGGCCCAGCCCCTCGGAACAACTCTGGGGCTGAGTCCTGTCCCGCCCGGCCTGGTCGGACCCAGCCTGGCAGGTCCCCGCCTGCCCGCGGGCCTGGGTCGGACTTTGCCCCCGGCCCGTCAGGGCGCGGAGGGGGCGGGATGGTGCTTTCAGGCAGCCCCGGCGCCTGGGCAGGCTGGTACAGGGCTGCCTCCTCCCCTGGGTATGTGCCCTTCCCTTCTGCCAGAAGCTCTAGGGTCCCCTTTCCCCATTCGTTTCTTTTGATACTCTTCTCATCTGTACTTCCATTTCAGTCGGGGGTGAGGTACCTTTCACTACGCAGAATACCTAAAAGAATGTCACCTCCCCTTACTAAGGTGTCTCCCTTATCTGTGGACCTTCTTCCCACCCAAGTAAAAGGGCAAATATCACAAAGAAAAAAAAAAAAAAAAGGAAGAACCCACAGGCCCTTGCCCAGCAATGGCAAAGGACAGGTTTAAATAGCAAGACTTCCAGTTAGGTAGGTGGAACTTCACCTAGTGTAGGAGCCACCAGAGGGACGGGTGAGAGTCCAGTCTCTTCCTTCCTCAGGCTCTCAGGTCTCTGGTAAGATAAAGGAGGCTTCTTTGGGGAGAAGCTTAAGGGCAAGGGGTAAGTAGAAGAGTCAGCACTTACCTAGTATGGCACAGAGAAGGAAATCGAAAGAGGCAAAAGAGAAACAGCTATGAAGGACACAGGGGAAGTCCAACAGAGTAGGGGCATTAGAGAGGAAGGAGCTGGGGACATCCCAGTCTTTGAAGGATCCTTGTGACCCTTTAGTGCTCCCTCCCATCTTGCCCTTGTTTGAAGAGCTCCCCTCCCCCACCACAGTCTCAAGGGAGATTCCAGAAGCCGCTGAGTCTGCGGGCATGCTGCCAGGCCTGTGTCTCTTGCCCATGCTAATAACTGCAGCTGACATGTGGCCTGGCCTGA
Organism: Psammomys obesus; assembly: GCF_907164565.1. Classification (NCBI taxonomy): domain Eukaryota; kingdom Metazoa; phylum Chordata; class Mammalia; order Rodentia; family Muridae; genus Psammomys; species Psammomys obesus. Next base: position 2,076,749 of record NW_026596034.1, read on the forward strand.
GGGGGTACTGGCCGCAGCGTTGGGGCCAGGGTAGAACAGAGGGCAACATGTTGGGAAGCCAACCTGCCTGTCCCACTGGCCAGGAGGCCACACTGACTCACCATGCCACAGCTGAGCTGGCTAGGCCAGAGCAAAGTCCTGGAGAGAGGCCAGGTCTGCCCAAGGAGGGTCGAAAGGGAAGAGAGTGGGTGGCTGGGGGCAAGGAGGCAAGACAAGGGGAGACACCCAGAGAGACAGAGGGGGCCAGGTTGGTCTTCTGCAGACATGGAGACTGGGAGATACTTAAGACAGGCAGACAGTCTGTCTGAGAAATAGTAATTATTATTTTAATAGCTAACACTTATATGGTCCCTACTGTGGGCCAGACACTGTTCTAAAGTGGCTTACATAAAGTCCGTCGTTGGCTACTTCCAATGATCCAGGCAGTTTCATGGTGTGTGTATTTCCATCTAACAAATGAGAAGTTGAGGCACGGAAATGAAGGGCCTTTAATCCTGTCTCAGAGCAAGAAGTTCTAGACTTGGTACTCAGTCAGAGCTGTATAAAATCAGAGCTCTCGACCTCCTGAATGGTGCAACGGGCATTTATGCAGTACTGGCGACATACAAAGCTGAGTGGGTTTTTTTTTTTTTTTTTTTTTTTTTTTTGCAAAAGGTCTATTTTTTCTTCCCCTCCCCCCTAGAGGGAGAAGTAGAGTTGGGCACAGAAAATCGATACTGGCAATGATGCCACTGTGGGGTCTTCACACTTTCTGCATGGGTGTTTGCAAGGGTGGGGAAGACACAAGCCAGGGAGGGCAGAGCCGGCCCAGCTGGTCCAGCCGGTTTCAGGCCCCTACCATTCTCACTCTTGTGGCCTGGGCGCCACCTCCTCAAGTAGCCCTGCTGGCGCCAGGCCTGCCCAGTGTGGAGGGTGTGAAGACAGTCCCCTCCCCCACACTGCCTGGGCTACACATCAGCACCCTGGTCTTTGCCAGGTTTCCCCATATCCCAGGGTCTGGGACCAGGGGCTACCATTCAAGATAGGGAGGAAGTTCACCCCCACCCACCCACAGGTCTCTGGGGCTTTTGGTCTTGGCATCACGGACTTCTCCTTCTTATAAATAGTTTGGTGACCATTCTCCTCCGTGGCCCCACTGACCAGTGCCACGATTGCCACCAGGAAACTGGGCTGGGGGCTGCCTAATGAGTCATCCAGTGGGCAGGCTGGGGCAGGAACCCGCAAGTCAGAGCACCCAGTCTCCAGTCCCTGCCCCTGGGTGTGGACTGGTGGTTGGGCCAGAAGCTAAGAATCAATCCCAGAAGTCTAGGAAGCCCCAGCCTGCCAGCCACCCACCCCCACTTCTGTGGTTTTAGGGGTCCTTCACCCCTCATCTGGAGAGGAAGTTGCTGGGTCTTCTTGGAAACGTGCTCTATCCTCACACTGATTCAACTGGGCCCAGAGGGAGTTTCCCACCAGCTGCCAAAGACTTGGAGGCCCGAGCTCCAAGGTGTCCCCTTTAAGAGAGATATCAGTAGAAAACAACTGAGCCTGCCCAGCAGAGGAAGCGGGAGAGCAGCGGGGAAGTAGGGGTGATGTTGGGAGAGGAAGTGCCGGGATCTCTGGGCCCCACAAAGGGTGTATGGAGGGCGGGGGTGGGGGGGTGGGCAAGTGTGGCTGGCCTGTTAGGGCCTGTGTGAGTACATGAGGCCTGCTCAGGGCTTCTGCCTACGTGTTGGTCCAACCCTGTAGGGGGTGTGGGCCTGTTTGTGAGAGTTGAGTTCTGCTTTGTGTGTGTGTGTCCTATTGGGTGGGCTATACATGGTGTTGTTCTAACCGTGCATATGGCTAACATATTTGTGTCTGGTATGTGTGCACAAGGTACATGTTTTGCCTGATGTGTGTGAAATGTTTGTGTGTGGTTATATGGCTGGCCTGTGTGTATGGCCTGTTACTGTCCTCCAGCCACGTCTCCATATGCACTCCAAACGTGGACGGGGACGGGGGAAGAAGGAGCACACCTTATGTCTGGTTTTCGTGGTCCATGTGTGTGCATGTGCTTATGAGAATGAGAGCAGAGAGAGCGAAGACTGGCTGGTCTGTGTGACTTTTGTGTGGTGTTAATGTGGTCTATGGCTGGCTGTATGTGTACGTGAGAGAGCATGAGCCCTCTGCGGTTCATGAACAGGCTGCATCACTTGCTACAGCTTGTCACGGTGCTCATGTGTTCATGAATGTGGGCTGTGGCCTGTTCCTGCCTCTCCACACTAAGTACCTGTCTGTCCAAACCCCCCTGAGAATGTGTCTCTGCACCCCTCATGTTCCACTTGTTGGTTAGGTCTATTAAGAGATGGCTATGGCTGGGCATGGTGGCACAGGCCTTTAATCCCAGCCCTCGGAACTCAGATCTTTGCCTTCTAGCCCAGCTAGGACTACAAACTGAATTCCAGGCTAACCAGGGCTACACAGTGAGATCCTGTCTCCAAAATAAATAAAAAAAAATACCCAAGGTAACTGTGTGTAAGTCTTCATCTCCAAATATTTGCGCCACAATTGTGTTGGTAGGTGCCTGGGCACCACAGGGTGTGTAGGTGACTGCGAGGCTTCTGTACGTCTGTCTATGGATGGATGTTTATCTCCCCTGTTTCTGAATAGTAATAATATTGCTTGTGCATGTGGCCTCCAGGCTCTCAGTGTACTTCGGTCTTTTACCACAAATGTGCACGTCTCTCCGACGATACCCAGCCTGCGTGCAGAGCTGGTTTATCTGGGTCACACCTATCCTGACTGCAAGCTTTGTTTGAAGTTCTGAGGATTTGAACCCACTGCCTCCTCTGCCTGCTTTTGACTTGTGGAGGCCTTTGTGTGCTCTCCTTCTTCTCTCTACCACTGAGCTCCATCTCCAGAGTCCTGTTTCTGACTTGGCTCTCCCTGTATCAGCTACTGATGGCCGACGTACCCAGGAGATCTGCTTTCCCTGTCTGTGAGTCCCTGGCTAGCGCCCTGTCTCACAGGTTTATTCCTCTGGACTGGCTCTCTCAGGGTAACCGTGTATTTGTATGTGTGTACATTCCTACAAAGCACCCACACTTCACCCCCTCCCCCGCAGTCTGGCCACCCTGGGCCATGTTTACTTTGCCCCCAGCCTAAGTCTGCCCTGCCCTGGGAGGGGCTGACCCTCTTGTCTGTCCAGTTAGCCGTCCACAGGATGTTCCCGAGACGCTGTTTCCGGCCACTCGCAGGTCAGGACCCAGGCGTCCAAGGCGGCGAGGGGGTGGGGCTGTACCGTTGGGGGGGTCCATGTCAGGGCATGAGAATGAGGGTGGGGGGCGGGGAAGGGACTAGCCCAACAGGTTCCGCCTCATTCCTGCCCCGCCTCTCACTTCCTGGGTGCCAGCCCCGGGCAGGGGTGGACGGAATGAACCCTATGGCCTCAGAGAGCGTGGGTGGGGCACGGAGTAGGTGTTTTCTGCTGGGCACCTGGACACCCAGGTCTGAGACACCCCTCCCTACCTCTGTGTCCAGCTCCGAATTCGGAGCGTCCCATCTATTATTCATCTAACCAGCACAACAACTCAACGAGCTGGACATAATTTTCAAGTGAGGGAAGAGACAGGATCTGAAGCGAACCGAGCTCTGTGCGCAGCTGAGGCTTCACAAGACCCACAGCCAGCTAAGCAGCCACGTTCCCCCTCTAAGCTGGGTGTCTGTGGGGTGTAGTAGGAGGTCCAGTCCCCGTGAGGCCATACTTTCAAGGGGGTACCCGCTTGCTGTGAGTCAAAAAAAAGCCCCTGGATGAAATGAATAAGAAAACGATTTTAACCGTTTCACTGCCACGATAGGCTCTGCCAAAACTTCCTGTGGGCTGGTGGGCGGTCACTGGGTTCCCGGAGCCAGGCCGGGTCAAGGGGGGAAGGGTGGGGAATCTGTTAATTCAGGGATGGGAGAGCGCCCCCAATGACTTTAGCAATGGCCAACGAAAGGGGACGCCTGGCCAGCCCCCTGTCTCCTGGAGGTTGACCACTCACACGAGGTCCTCAGAACTTGATTCCTAGTCCTTGATGCCCGGAGGGGGGGTCCCAAGGTCCCCTCCCCAGGGTCCTGAGTCATATACAGGGAAAGCCGCGAGGCATGAGTCACCCAGGCAGAGCAGGAGGAGTGAGGCCGAGTGCGGTCTGGGGACCCCAGGGCTGGCCTGAGTCACGCACGCCTTGGCCCTACTGACCCCCAGCCCCGCGGTGCAGAGATCAGGAGTGGGAAGCACATGGTCGGCAGGAGGAAGGGCAGAGCGGGAGGAAGCAAGTGCCGGCTGATCCAGGAAGCTGTTTCCATGGCAACCGGGGGGGTGGTCTCAGCTCACTGGTGGAAGGTCTTCCCAGCAGGGGCTGCCCCGCCCAGCATGCTGGGGAAGCCCCCGTTCGTTTGGCCTTGGGGCCCGGAGTTTCAGGTCTGGCAGGAAGGGGTTAACGGCAGTCCCCCTGCGAGTTTCACCTGCGCTCCGAAGTCTCTCATTGTGCCGCACTGGTCCCCGCGCGCTCCCGCGGCTGCCCCCGCGTGCTCACGCACAGCCACCCCACCCCCGGCCTGCACTCGCACGCACGACCGCGTCGGGCTCCACGCACGCAGCGAACTCCTTCGTGTCTCACGTCACGAACGACGCACGCGCCCCCGCAGTGCGGGGTGGAGTCCTCCCAGAGGAGAGCCGCGGACAGCCACAGTAGTGCGCATGTCGATCCCTCCACTGAGTAGGCTGTCTGGTGTACACCCCCGTCCACACACGAGGTCGCAAACAATTCTGACCCACAGCATCACACGGACACAGGATACACCTGCCGCAGGCCAGCAGAAACCCTGCCCGGCTAGCTCTGAGAACACGGACAGGGTCACATGGTCAGGGCGGAGTGGCGCAGCACTTCGGCCACATAGGGTGTGTGTAGATACATAAACATAGCCTCATGCACACACAGGTTTTTACATAATGCCACACCGGTGAGGCGAAGTAGAGCAGCCTTTGTCACCTGGATTTGGACTGTCCCACAAGTGCCCCTCAAGTGGAAATTGTGGCTGAGACACAAGGTAGAGACAGCCATGTTGAGTTGTCACAGGGCAACACACAGATATTTTGATTGTTATAGGGGTATAATAAGCCAAGGCCTTTGATAAGGATCATTATCACAGAAAAACAAAGACTGGAAACAAATGCCTAATAAAAGAATCCTTTTTCTCTACTCAGAAACACAGATTCTACTAAACTGTAAAACAACATCAAAGCAGTAGGGTATGATTACAGACATAGATCCCAATGCCAACCCGAGGCACTGGCTGTCACACATTTCTCACAGAAAGCAATACAATGACCCAAAAGGATCATACTGAGAAACCTGTAGATGGCACAGACACGGGAAGACAGAATGAGAACAGAACAGCCTCATAGATTCTGCTGGACTATGCAGAGAAACACAAGGTGGGTGAACGAGGCTCCCTGGTACTCCTGCACCCAGATTTTTGTTTGTCACTGTGTAACCCTGGCTGGCCTGAGTCTTGTTATGTAGACCAGTCTTGCCTTGATCACAGAGATCTACCTACATTTTGACTCCCTAGTGCTGGGATTAAAGGTGTGCATCACCAAAGCTGGTATTTTTGGCTTGTTTTTGTGACAGCATCTTACTGTTGACGAGGCTCACCTTGAACTCAGAGAGAGCCAACATGCTTCCTTCTGAATGCTGGGATTAAGAGCAAACACCACGATGCCCTGTTAGAGACAGTGTCTGAGGCAGTTCAGACTCACCTCCAACTTGCCTTAAATTCTGGTCCTTTTGTCTTCCCTTCCCAGGTGTGTTCCCACCAAGCCCAGCTTTTTTTCAAGATTCTTTTTTTAGATTCCTTTTTTATTGTATGAATGTTGGCCTACATGCACGTATGTGCACCATCATATATGTGCCTGGTGCACATGTATGTCAAAACTCCTAGTACAGAAGTTATGGGTGGCTGTGAGTCAGCATGTGGATGCTGGGAACCAAACTGTATCCTCTGCAAGAGCAAAAAGTGCTCTTATCAGCTGAGCCATCTCTGCAGCCCATACACCCATCTTCTAAACTTGTTTGTTATGCAGATTAATGCCTTGAACTTCCTGACAGCCATCAAATCACATACATACTCAGTTATTCAAACTCCAGGATCCCAAGACACAAGTGGAGGCTAACCCAATCATAGATCCCCCACCTCACACCTACACAGAGGTAAGCACATTTCCCTTGGACTTAGATACAAAAAGTGGTGGGGCAGGAGCATGATAGGAGTGCCAGCAGAACTCCAGGGACTGGGTGCAGAGAGACTGTCAGGGTCCCCATGGTAGTTGTGCACAGAAGGATTGCGCATGAGTGAGTGGGTGCTGTCTTCTGGCTGTGGAACTCCGGGTCCCTATCCCAGCTGTGGTGACTGGATCAATGTCCAGATGTGCAGGCTGAAGGGGATGGGCTGGGGTCCAGCTGTGGCCTTTAGGGAGGGGTTGAGTCACTCACTTCCCAGCAGTACAGCCCAGGCTAGGTCCAGCTGTTACTGGAAATGAGGAGGAAGAAGAGGGGGGTCCCCAAACAGCTAGAGGTTCCTGATGCAAACTTGCAGGGCCTCTGGGTTCCTATAAATGGAGCCCTTCAGCTGTCTGCAAACTTTGAGTTTCCCTACACCTACAATGGCTTGTCATCCTAAATATGAGGGCAGTCCTAAAGGAAGAATTTATGGCTCCTTTTGCAGAATTAAAGGCACTTGTATCCATGGCATAGCTCCTTGGTCATGAAAAACAGATTGCTGTTCCCAAAATAATAGCTTTCTTTTCTTCCCCCTTAAATGTTGGGTCTCCTTGTTGATCCTAAAGTTACAGATCCTTCCCCAATGCAGAGTACCTTCATTTATGTATGTATGTATATATGTATTTTGAGATAGGATCTCTCTATGCAGTCCTTACTATCATGGAACTCACTCTGTAGACCAAGCTGGCCTCAAACTCACAGCAATCCACCTGACTCTGCCTCCGGAGTGCTGGGATTAAAGTTGTAGGCCACCATCACACTCAACAACTAACCTTCATTTAATTTTTTTTTTTTTTTTTTTTTGAGGCAGGGTTTCTCTGTGTAGCTCTGAATGTCCTGGAACTTCTCTCTGTAGACCAGGCTGACCTCAAACTCAGAGAGCCACATGCCTCTGCGTCCAGGCTTCATTTAAATCTTGTCTTCTTGAACATCTGGGATTCCTGTAACATCACACCAACATTGGAACAACCTAAGTCACACCCCCTATACCTGGATTCCTAAAATTCTCCAGAACTTCAAAATCCCTGTAACTCCTCACCCCCAATCTTTGTGTCCCAGAATGTCAGCCACACATTCTTGTAGAAATCATGGCTACCAGGTGTGTGTAGGACAGCAGGCCTGGAAGCACAGTCCTCTCTGACCCCATCCACAGGGGACTAGAATCTGGAAAACAAGGTGTGAAGGGGTTGTGGAAGTGTGAATCAGCCTCCAAGGCTCTCTGGTGTGTGTAGTTGAGAGTTTGAGTGGGTTGTAACCAGAGTATCCGTGGTGGGGCAGGTGGCTGATGTCAGAGACACACGCCCCCCCACAGGTCTCTGGATCTGGCCCCAGTGAGTTGATGGAAGTTGAACATTACCCCCTGCGACCTGGAACCGCCCCAAAGCAGAGCCGGCTCGGCTCCGCTCCTCCCTCTGGGTACATTTAATAGCCTCTAATTACAGCACCTTACCCCACCCGCATGCGGGGGAGGGGCTTCCAGTGGACCCAGGGGTCAAAGGGCAAGGTCTGGGGCTTTACCCCTGGCATCAAAGCCGGTGTACTTTGTACTGTTCATCTGCAAAACGGCGGGTTTGCAATTTTTTTTTTAAATAATAAAATTTCTAATATTAAGAAAACAAAGCCGGGGAATTAAAGCAGCACTTTACCCCTAGGGTCGTGGAGGGCATTCCATTGTCTGTGGATATATAGATTAATGTAATGACTGCGAACAGCAAGCACTCCACAAATGATGTCTTAAGACTTTATTGTTAAAAATCGGTAAGTCTTTCTTTTGTGCCCTCAGTGATCACCTAAGCTTGCTCAACCGGTGGACGCACCCTTTTCCCAGAAGGATGCGTTCCTGCCGTCTGTTTGCCCCCTGGTGGGCTTCAAGTGACCCGCAGCTTTGGCCTAGCCAAGATTTTAAAGCAGGAAGATGCTCAAAGCACCGGGGGCTGTGAAGGAGCAGCTGCGCTCAGAGAGGGCGACTCCCGGCTGGACAAGCGCGTAGTCTTTTATTCAGGCTATCTGCCTCCTTGACCATTCCTGCTCCCGACCACATCCGTGCCTTCTCGGAGGACCCCAGAGTCACTTCTCCAGGGAAGACTCTTTTGAGGATCGTCTTACTCCACGTCTACGGGATGTATTAATCTCTCTCCGCCCATACCGTAACGCGGCTAAACAGGACTTCTTTCAGCTTTGGGGAAAGACCCATGGATGCGCCTGTGAGACTGGGTGCGGTAGATCCGCCTTGGGAGGATCTCGGGGACTACGCCACCTCAAAAAGAAAGGCCGCGGCAGCCTGGGCCACCGCTCTCCCCGCCGGCAGGACTGAGCCAGACTGACACCTAGTGGCGGCATGGGCGCCCGCTGGCGTCCCGCAGCCAAGATGGCGAGGCCGAGAGGCAAGTGCTCGCCTTTGGAAGAGATCATGTGTCTGGGGCGGAGCCTGTGCCTAGGGGCGGGATGGAGCGGGGCGGCGCTCTAGGCCGAGCGGGAGGTCTTGGCTTCGGGCGCTCGCTGGTGGCGGACCCGGAGGCTGCTGCTGCGCGCTGGGGCTCTTTGGCCCGGATCGAATTCGATCCGGAGCCATGAGTGTGGACAAGGCCGAGTTATGCGGGTCTCTGCTCACCTGGGTAGGTCGGGGGGCGGGGCTGGGTCAGGTGTGCGCCCTCTCCTCTCGCCCTGTGGTGGTCTTCTTTCCTCTCTCGGGGCTGGAAGGAGGAATAGGTCGTAGGCTGGCTGGGCCGTTGGACTCTGACCTGACCACCTGCTTCTGTCACGTGGGCAGGCCTGAGAGGAAAGAACAGGTGAGGCCCCGCCCCTCTGGGGCACAGACCTGGTCACATGTTAGTCGTGGGGACCAGGTGACTCCTTGGCAACGCCCTAACCTGGGCTTGCCGAGTTTGTCCAGCTGAGTGAAATGAGCCACGCCCCCTCACTGCCCAGGTGCCCAGGTGTGTAGAAGCCACGCCCCCTAAGAATTGATCTAATGGTGCTACAGGCCCTGCCAACCCTGTGAAGTGTCTGGGGGAAAAAAGTCTTCGAAGGAAGTTGTTCCAGTTCCTGAATTTTCCTGTTGCCCCTTCTGGCCCCCTTTAGTTGCAGACGTTCCAAGTTCCGTCCCCCTGTGCCAGCCCTCAGGACCTGAGCAGCGGACTCGCCATAGCCCATGTGCTGAATCAGATGTGAGTGAGGCTGAGTGGGAGGATCCTGAAGGGCTCCCCAGCCAGCTCATACCACCTTTCTGCCCCTAGAGACCCTTCCTGGTTCAACGACGCATGGCTCCAGGGCATCACAGAGGACCCAAGTCCCAGCTGGAGGTTGAAGGTGACAGGTGGACTCATGACTAGGGAATAACTAGATGGATCTGAGAGGTGATTGTAAAGGGACAGCTAGACACATGCCCTGCGTGACGGACAGGCGGACCTGCCAGGAAGAGAGCCAGATGTCTGGTGATCAGCAAGCTATTTTTGTTCTTTATACAGAGCACCCACAGTAAGACACAAACTTGCCATCATTCCTGTGTTGCAGGCAAAGGGCATATACACAAACGTTAACTCCCAAGAAGTATAGCGGCAAGTGCTTGTAATCCCAGCTATTTGGCTATGCTGAAGCAGGAGGATGACAAATTCTCCATCAACTTAGGCAACTTATTATGATCCTGTTTCAAAACTTTAAAAAGGGATCCAGGGATGTAGCTCAGCAGTAGAGAGTGTGCTCACCCAACACAAGGTCCTGGGTTCAATTCCTGCTTAGCAGGGAGTGCCTGTGGTGGGTAGTAGCCAGACCAGGTGGCACAAATGGGATCTTAGCCCTTAGGAGGCAAGAGGATCAAGAATTCAAGGTTAACCTTGGTGGCTACACAGGGAGTTAGAAGTCATTCTGAGTCACGTGAGATGCTGTTTCAAAAACAAAAAACAAAAACAACTGGACAGAGGAATGACTTAGTGGTTAAGAATGAATGCTGAGCCTGACACAGTGGCAAGACGCCTGTCATCCCAGCACTTGGGAGGCAGAGGCAGGTGATCTCCGTGAGTTCGAGGACAGCCTGGTCTGCAAAGCGAGTCCAGCACAGCCAAGGCTACACAGAAACACTGTCTGGAAAAACCACAAAAATAAATAACATTTAAAAATGAGTTCTGCTCTTACAGAGAACCTGCGTTCAGCTTTCAGCACAGACATTAAGCAGCTCTGAGCCATCTCTTCTATAACTTCAGCTCCAGGAGCTCTGGTACTTCTGGCCTCTGCAGGCACCCATGTTCTCTCTCTCTCTCTCTCTCTCTCTCTGTCTGTTTCTCTTTCTCTACACACACACACACACACACACACACACACACACAATTAAAAAATAAAATAAATCTAAAAATACCTAATGAAACAAATTCAGATAAATCTACGAAAACAATAAAAGGAGGTCTGTGAGAGCAGCAGAGGATATGTAGGTGCTTTTTTGTTGTTTTTTGTTTTGTTTTGTCTTTTTCAAGACAGTTTTTTTCTGTGTAGCTATGGCTGTCCTGGAACTTGCTCTGTAGACCAAGCTGGCCTCAAATTCAGAGATCCACCTGCCTCTGTCTCCCAAGTGTTGGGATTAAAGGCAGATGCCACCATTCCTGGCAAGGATTCTATTTTCAGTACTGTGGATAGGCAGAGAATTGTTTTAGCAGAAGAAAGACAACCTGGCTCAGTCATTTAGAAACTGCCCCTGGCTGCCTGGGGAGGAATTCTGTGCAAGCAGCAAGAGTAAGAGATGAAGAATTGGGAATGCAGCTTGGTGAGCACCAGCTTGCCCAGAGCCCAGCAGTGAGGGGCAGGAAGTGGAATATACTGGTAAGGAGCTCGAGGAGCTGCTCGGTGGGGAGGCCCTCGTCTACCATACCGAAGGCCCTGGATTTGATCACAAGAACTCCTACCCCAACCAAAAAAAGGGGGGAGATGAGAAGCAATGGGTGCAAGTCATCCAAGCGAGCCATGAGAGCAGTAGTGCCAGGCAGGGAGGAGCATTGGATTTTGGGACTTTGAATAAGAGATGATGAGGTGGGTACTGAGTGCAGACAGTGCAGGTCAGCTCTGGAGGAGAAGGAAATTTAGAACAGGGCCAAACAACAAGGAGGAGCAAGCAGGGAATGAAAATTGAGGGGTGGGGAGGAAGTGAGGGCAGGTTTGCAAGGAGGGGTTGCTCTAGACCCCCGTGCATAGATACCTCCTTGTCCTCACTAGGTCAGGACACTGGAGAAGCTCTTACAGAGCCTGATGGAGTACTCGAAGGATGTGAGTAACTGCAAAGGGGTTTAGGGGGCTGAGTTGGGAGACAGGTTCTGTCTGTGAGCCCTCCTCACAGCAACTTCTCCCTGTGTTCTCAGGTTCTGGGGCACCCTGTGTCAGAACAGCACCTTCCGGACATCAGCCTCATCGGCGAGGTTGCAGATCCTGCAGAGCTCGGCAAACTGCTTCAGTTGGTACTGGGCTGTGCTATCAGTTGTGAGAAAAAACAGGGTATGGTATGAGGAGGGCTGGCGGGGAGGAAGCCCGAGAGCTCCCAGAGGAAACCCTGAGGAAATGCTCTTTCCTCTCCAACCCATCCCTGGTCTCAGCCTCTCCTCTCCACCTTCATCCCCAGAGTACATCCAAAGAATTATGACGCTGGAGGAGTCTGTTCAGCAGGTAGTGATGGAAGCCATCCAGGAGGTGGGTGAGGGCATCCCCTGTGCAAACCACAAGTGTCAGGGGAGGGGACATTTCTAGGGTAGAGGTAACTGGGCACAGACCTGGCCTTGCCTGGTAAGATCTGGCCTCTGCCTGGAAGTCAGCAGGTCAGATCTTTTGTATGTCAGCTCTAAGTCAGAACCCTGAAGCCACAAAAGGTTTGGCTTTTTTTTTTTTTTTTTTTTTTTTTTAGTGGGGGGGGCCTCTGGGCAGGAGTTATCTCGTTAGGGGGGGAGGGGAGGGGGCTTCGAGGCTGAATTGTAGAAGCTTTGAAGGTTGTATTAGAGAACCTAGCTCATCACAGTGTCCCCTTCCACAGCTCATGACAAAAGACACTTCTGATTCCCCGTCACCGGAGACTTATGGGAACTTTGATACACAGGTAAAGATGGCAAAACTTCGACCTCACCGTTGGTCCTCTGGTCTGCTAAGATGGCAAGGCCTGTCCTTAGTCCATGCAGCAAGGGTGAACTTTTGATCCTCCTGGCCCAGCCTCAATTGTAGCTGGGATCACAGGAGAGCACCTGATAAAGGTGCTTGTAATCCTTAAGCTTAATCAACCATCCCAATCTTCTCTGGGTCTCAGCCTCTTCCCTTGCCAGAGCTCAAGGGTTAGAAAATTACTCTTCTTCTGTTCTCTTAGGACCCCAGCCCACTCTTAGATCCTGGGGTTTCCTGACCCCTCCTCAGGATCCCCAGAAATCACAGCTTTTCTACTCCCTCCCCTCTGACTGGATCCCCAAGTCCTTTATCTCCTGCCCACCTTGTTCATCAGTCCCGCAGGTACTATTTCCTGAGTGAGGAAGTGGAGGAGGGTGACGAACTTCAGCAACGCTACCTGGATCTGGAGCGGCAGGTGGGCGGGGCTGACAGAACAGGGCCACTTGCATAAACCTACGCGCCCAGAACCTGGTTCATGCTCCAGTTCACCGGTCTTCCCTGCCCGCAGCTTGTGCTCCTTTCAGAGGAGAAGCAGAGTCTGGCACAAGAGAATGCTGCCCTACGGGAGAGGGTGGGCCGGTCGGAAGTGGAGAGCGCCCCAGGCCTCACCGCCAAGAAACTGTTGCTTCTGCAGTCCCAGCTGGAACAGCTGCAGGAGGAGAATTTTAGGTGTGGTCAGCTGGGGGCGGGGCCGGGGCACTGGGGCCAAAGGGCATCCTCCTCATGTGTCTTTCCCCTGACACCCCAGGCTGGAGAGCAGCCGGGAAGATGAGCGGCTGCGCTGCTTAGAGCTGGAGCGTGAGGTCACGGAGCTGCAGCAGCGGAACCAAGCGCTGACCAGCCTTTCCCAGGAGGCTCAAGCGCTGAAGGATGAGATGGACGAGCTGCGGTAGGTAGCAGGTCTTGAATGCCTACCACATACCTGTAGCGAATGTGGCAGTGCTATGGCAGTGCCAACTCCAGATGCTGAGTGCACTTACTCGCCATATCTCCCAGGCATCAACATGATACCCTGAGCCACGCAGTGCCACTTAGGCCCACTACAGTGTCCTGGGCTTATTCCGAGAGACCTCCTGGATGCATGGAGCTCCCCTGAGTTTACAGTGTCATGGCCAACACCTGACAGCACCCTTTGATAAATACCTCCCCTGCTATTGGATCCCATCATGCCCCGGGATTATAGGATGTCCTCTAAACTATCATCGCAGCCCCTTGTGAATCTACTGTGCCCTCTGTATCTCCAAAGGCCTCACCTGTAACCCCATACACTCTCAGAATGCTAACACACCCAGTGAACACTCTCACAGCCTCTGAATACTCCTCACAGCTGCTCCGTGACCCCAAAGTGCCCTTACCACTCCCTCTATTGACCCACCAGCTCTTTCGGCCTGTATAGTTCCACCCCTGAGAACCTTTCCTAATGAGCCCCACCAACTCTGCAGACCTAGCTAACGCCGTCACCTCGAACCCGAATCCCTCAGGCTGAAACCCTTCCCTGCCCAACATCCCAGCTGGCCTCTGAATTCTCCACTCCCCATGCCTTTCTCAGACAGTCCTCTGAACGTGCAAGGCAGCTGGAGGCCACTCTGAGCAGCTGCCGCCGCCGCCTGGGCGAGCTCCGGGAGCTCCGGCGGCAGGTGCGGCAGCTGGAGGAGCGAAATGCGGGCGACGCTGAGCGCACGAGGCAGCTGGAAGAGGAGTTGCGCAGGGCGGGATCCCTGCGTGCCCAGCTCGAGGCTCAGCGCAGGCAGGTAAGGCCGCACCACCCCTGAGCGGCCCCGCCCGTGTTACTGTATTCCTTTGTCAGCACAGCCCTGTAGCGCCTCCTCTTGTGTTCAGCAGGCGACGCTCTAGAGGCATCCCTGCCTGCCTGCTCTGTAAGCCCCACCGCCTCTCTACGCACCCCTCCTTCCAACTTCTTGGCACCACCAGGTCCCTTCTGGTTCCACCAGCGCTTTGGCTGCCTGGTTGCTGCGCCTCCCTCCATCTCTGCTGTCCTCATCTCCCCTCTTCCCCCTTTTTTCTTTTCTTTTTAAATGGATTTATGTGTATGGGTGTTTCCTCCGCCTGTGTGTCTGTCTGCATCTCATGCGTGCCTATTGCTCATGGAGGCCAGAAGAGGGCGTCAAATCCCTTGGGACTGGAATTACAGACAGCTGTGAGGGCCCATGTGGGTTCTGGGAATCGGAGCCCCTGTCCTCTGGAGGAGAGGAGCCGGTGCTCTTATTTGTTGAGCCATCTCTCCAGCCCTGTCTTAATTTCTTTCTTTTTTCTTTCCTTCCTTCCTTCCTTCCTTCCTTCCTTCCTTCCTTTCCTTCCTTCCTTCCTTCCTTCCTTCCTTCCTTCCTTCCTTCCTTC
>NW_026596034.1:2091529-2109228 GCF_907164565.1 Psammomys obesus
TTCCTTCCTTCCTTCCTTCCTTCCTTCCTTCCTTCCTTCCTTCCTTCCTTCCTTTTTTGGTTTCTGAGACAGGGTTTCTCTGTGTAGCCTTGGTTGTCCCGGAACTCACTCTGTAGACCAGGCTGGCCTTGAACTCACAGAGCCACTGCCTCCTGAGTGCTGGGATTAAAGGGGTGCTCCACCACCACCCAGCCTAACTTCTCTTCTTAAGTTACACTTGATGTATTTTGTGTGTGAGTTTGCGCGTGTGTATGAATGTGTAAGGGTTCAGAAGGCAACTTGTAGAAGCTGGTTTTCTCTTTCTGCCATGCGGGTTCCAGGGTTCCAGCTCAGGCTGTCTAGGTTGGTGGCAAGTACGTTCATCTGCTGAGTCTTAGGCCCACCCCTCTTGCAGGTACAAGAGCTGCAGGGCCAGTGGCAGGAAGAGGCCATGAAGGCTGAGAAGTGGCTGTTTGAGTGCCGAAACCTAGAGGAGAAGTGTGACCTGGTGACAAAGGAGAAGGAGGTAGGGCTTGAGCCTGCAGCCCAGGCTCACCCTGCGTGTCCTGGGCTAGCCCATTTCCCAGGAGGTCCGACTGGCATCTTGCATCCCGCCCCTGTAGCGGCTGTTGGCGGAGAGGGACTCCCTGAGGGAAGCCAATGAAGAGCTCCGCTGCGCCCAGCTGCAGCCAAGGGGATTGACTCAAGCTGGTGAGCTTCAGCTCAGGGTTGGGGTGGCCTGGGCCTGTGCTTGAGTCCTCAGGGATCGTCCCTGAGAAGAGAGCCCCAGGAAGGGGACCTGAAGATTTCTTTTCTTCAGACCTGTCGCTGGATCCTACCCCTTCTGGACCAGAAAACTTGGCAGCAGAGATCATGCCTGCAGAGCTCAGGTATATTGAGACCCTTTAAGGCGCTGGACCCATCCAGGTCAGGCAAGGTTCTTCCTCAGCCCACTCTCGGAGTGCAAGCCTACCGCTGGTCTTGGTTGCCTGGCTTAAACTTCCCCGTTCCTGCTTCTGCTCTGCTCTGGCCAAGAGCTTTTGTTTAGTACACAAATGAAATCCAACCCATGTGGCTTCGTATCCTAGCCCTGTTTGCTTTGACCTGAGTGAGACCCAGGTTCCAGCCCTGGCAGCCCCTACTCGGTCCGGTTCCTTCTGCTCTGCTCTAGTAACTCCCACCCCCGCTCTGACTGTTTGCATAGTTGGGCGCAAATGTTTTAATCCCCCACCCTCACACACCTCCTTTGGAGCCCCGCCCCCTTTGATTTCTCTCCTTAGTCCTCCATCCACCTTGCCCAGGGCAGCCCCCAAAGCCAGAGCCACCGGCGCCAGGCCAGGTCCTCAGTACGCCTACCCCAAGGCTGGGCTCTTTTCAAGGCAGCAATCGGCCCGGAGTTTCACCTAATGGGCCGTCTGTCCAGGAACACAGCCCCACTCGCTTCTCCCTGTTCCTCAGAGAGACGCTCCTGCGGCTTCAACTGGAGAACAAGCGTCTGTGCCAGCAGGAGGCCGCGGACCGGGAGAGACAGGAGGAGCTGCAGCGCCACCTGGAGGAGGCCAACCGGGCACGCCATGGGCTGGAGACGCAGCACCGGTAAGAATCCTAGACAGCTTGTTCGGAAGAGAGATCTACAAGCTGACCAAGTGCAAGTCCTGAGCACCCTTCCCCGCCAGGCTGAACCAGCAGCAGCTGTCTGAGCTAAGGGCCCAGGTGGAAGATCTACAGAAGGCCTTGCAGGAGCAAGGGGCCAAAACTGAGGATGTGAGTGTCCACCTCTTCCCTGCCTGGCCCTCTCTTGTGCTCCCCAGTAATCCTCCTTTCTCCTCACCCCCCTGCTGCCCGATGCCCAATGAAGGCCACTGTGAGTACCACGGGGCCCGGGAGGCACACCACCGTTACCCACACAGGTTTTCAGACCTTGTTCCGCCGCCTCACTCCCTGCTGCTTCTCTCCCCCAGCCCACCCTGCTGAAGAGGAAGCTGGAGGATCATCTGTAAGTGTGGAGAGCTGGCACTCCTGTAGTGGGAACCCCTGGGGCAGAGGTGTGGAGAATTGTTGGTCAATAGATCGATCAACCCAAGTCAAGCACAGTCTTTTTTTTTGAGAGGGATGTTGTGTAACTGAAGCTGGCTTGAATTCCTGACCCTCCTTCCTCTCTGTCTCCCAAGTGCTGTGTAATTTATTGATTTTATGTATGAGTGTTTTGCCTGCATGTCTACCACTGTGTCCATGGAGTTCAGAAGAAGGCCTCCCACCCCCTGGGAGAGCTGTGAGCCACCATGGGTGCTAGGAACCATACTTGGCATCCTCTTCAAGAACAGAGAGGATCTTACCCCTCCCTGCTTTTTTTAAAGATTTGTTTTATTTATTATTTAGTGTTCTGCCTGCGTGCCAGAAGAGGGCACCAGATCTCACTATAGATGGTTGTGAGCCACCATGTGGTTGCTGGGAATTGAACTCAGGACCTCTGGAAGAGCAGCTAGTGCTCTTAACCTCTGAGCCATCTCCAGCCCTTAACTCCCTATTTTATCTTATTATAAAACAAGTTCTTCCTGTGGCTTAGATTGGCCTAGGATTTGTAATCCTCCTGGCTCAAACTCTTTTCTGTTATATGCATAGCATTCACCATTATTTCTGGCCCAGAATGTCTTTGAGGAAAAAAAAAAAATAGGGGCTGGTATGGGCCTGTGATTCCAGCTCAGGAGACAGAAGAAGGAGATCCAGGAGTTTAAGGCCATTTGGGGTTACATGAGACTCAAAAAAAACAAAATGAAACCAACCAAACAAACAAACAAAACCCTCTCCCCGCCCATATACATGCATCTGACTTAGTGGTAGAGCACTGGCCTGGTGAACACAAGGCTCCTGGGTTCATCCATAGAGCCACAAGGAATAAAAAATAAAAATATCCCTGGGGCTGGAGAGACATTTCACTTAAGAGCTCAAGAGGAGCCAAGTTTGAGTCTCAGTCCCATGTCAGGTGGCTCACAACCACCTGTAACTCCAGGTTCAGGAAATCCACACCCTCTTTTGCCTCCCTGGCCCACAAACACCTGTGGCACAGCCCACACAGGCGCACATATAACACACAGAAAATTCTAAAAACAAAACACCAACCCTGGGAGCTGCTGGGTGGAGAATGAAGCTGAGGTATTAAAAGTGGAAGAGGATGAAGGGATGATAAGGACCAGACCAACTTGGGGACCATGGGATGAAGAGATTAGACAGAGCAAGGAGGTCTTGGTGGCCATAATGAAGCTTCTGACTCGCTGGGCTCCTGCTTGGAGAGAAGAGAAGCCAGTGGGACAGAATTGTGTGTCTGCTACAGAGAATCAGCCTAGAGTTAGGTGATCTGCTGGGGTGGCTCAAGAGCAGAGCACTTGTCTAGCGTGGACAAGGCCCTGGAATATATCCACTATACCATGGATGGACAGACGGATGGACAGATGGACAGATGGGCGGGTGGATAGATGGAGATGCCAGCCCAAGGCTATTCCGCTGCTTCCACACCCACAGGCAGAAGCTGCATGAGGCTGATCTGGAGCTGCAGAGGAAACGAGAGTACATTGAGGAGCTGGAGCCTCCCGCTGACAGCAACAGTAAGTGGGAACCAGCAGTAGCCAGGGCTGGAAGGAGGCCAGGGTGCAGCATGGGACTTGAGAACCCTTGTTTGTTCTTCAGCAGCTCGACGGATTGAGGAGCTGCAGGACAGTCTGCAGAAGAAGGATGCAGACTTGCGGGCCATGGAGGAACGATACCGCCGCTATGTGGACAAGGCACGCACGGTGAGGATGCTAGGTGTCCCACTCTTCTGCCTCAGGTCCTACTCCCCACACTTCCCATCACATCAGTTCACTTCTGCCAGTTTGGACATCTCTGCCCTCTGCACTCAACACCTGTCATACCATACTATGTCATATTATAGGCTTCTGCATGCTGCTGCTGCTAAGGGCTATCAAACCCATTGTATCAAAAGGGTCTGCAAAGAAGCTTGGGGCGTCATAGCACAGTGGGAGAGCTTCTGCCTCAAAGCCACCAGTGTGGTGCAGGTGACATGGCTCAGTGATAGAGTACTTGTCTATCATCTACCAGCCAGGGTGGGTATGGGGGTGTGGCTGGGTATGTGGCTTGTAACTACACTTGCCTGGCAGGAGGCCCTGGAGTCTCTAGCATTCCAAAATATAAGTAAATATATAACATAAAGCCAAAGTAAGGGGCCCGAGGGGGTTATTTCCAAATATTCTTCAGGCTTAGATAGGTGGAAAGAAAAGAGTCGGGCATGACTTATTATTATAGTATTAATATACTCCTTTAATCTCAGTATAACTGTTGGTGCTAATTGTAACAGGATTTTCTTGGGCCACCATCTCCCAGTAATGACATGGAGACCTTTTATTATTAATGTTTGGCCTTAGCTTTGGCTTGTTCCCTAACTAGCTCTTGACTTAAATTAACCCCTTTATATCAATCTACTTTTTCTCACGTGGTTCGTTACCTCTTCTCAGTACTGGCCCCTGTTTCTTCCTCCAAGTCTAGCTGGCTACTCTTCCCACACACAATTCTTTCCCAGAGTTCCCATCTCTGCCAGAAGTCCTGCCTATCTCTCCAGCCTTTGCTATTGGCCATTCAGCTCTTTTTTAAACCAATCAGAAAGTGTTGGAGGGATTGTTTACAAAATATGATGCAGCCAAAGAATAACAATACCAAAGTCGGGCCTGTAATCAGATCGCTGCCAGTACAGAAATCACTATTTGAGTAATACAAAGACAGCCTTTACACAGCGCATAAAAAGATCACAGCAACCTTTCAGCACTTGGGAGGTAGAGAGCTAAATCTCCATGAGCCTGAGGTCAGCCAGGCTGCATACTGAGACTCTGTCTCAGGTGGATGGATGGGTGGGTGGGTGGATGGGTGGGTGGGTGGGTGGACAGATAGAAAAAGATCCAGGTATGCTGGTACCTTGTGACCCAAAGGCAGGAGGATCACAAGTTTGAGGCCTGATCTGAATGAGACCTTGTCTTAAATAACAAAATAATGCTATACTATAGCTATGTTACCAAGCATGTGTGAGGCCTTAAGTTCAGTCAGTCCCCAGAACTGCGAAAAGTCACTATTGTTATAATCAAGGTTGCTCTCCTGTGACTTTTTTCTAATCCCTAGGTCATTCAGACCCTGGAACCCAAGCAGCGGCCACCCACTGGAGTGCCCCCGGAATTCCAAACCCTGAGGACACAGCTCTGGGAGAGGAACATGCGGATACGGCAGCTGGAGGTGGGTCTCTCCTCTTCCCTTCAAGCAGCCCTCAGCAGCCCCCAGCCCCTGACTCCTGTCTCCCCGGCAGATGGACTGTGAGAAGAGTCGGAGTCAGCGGGAGCAGGAAGAAAAGCTGCTCATCAGTGCCTGGTACAGCATGGTGAGTGGGCTGCCTCTGGAGCTGCTGTATCAGGTTTACACTGCTCACGTAGGCTCACTGAGCCCCTGCCGATTTTACCATCTCTCTAGGGCATGGCCTTGGAGCAGCGAGCTGGGGAAGAGCAGGCTCCAGCCCATGCCCAGTCCTTCCTGGCACAGCAAAGACTGGCCACCAATGCTCGCCGAGGACCCCTGGGGCGCCTGGCTTCTCTGAGCCTTCGCCACACTGACAAGCACTGACAGACCTCAACTTCCTGCCACCTGCTGGAGCCCTCCAGCTCCTAGGGTCCCTGGTTTGGGACCTTGACCTTGATTGAGGCTATAATTTCTGCCCTTTGATTCCTGAGATGGAAGAGAAGGGAGTGGCAGATAGCAAGTATAGTCCTAACCCTTTTAGCAATGTGATCCTCGATTCTTCCCCGGGGCTTTATGTATTACCTGGGAAGAGCCTGATTTTATATTTGAAAAGAATAAAGACTTTAAATAAAGACTTTATCTGTCATGAGTGGACTCTGGACACCATGGTAAGGAATAAAAAGTGGGCTAGGAACACAGAATTTGCTTTTTTTTTTTTTAATTTTATTTTAACTGTTTATTCTTGTTTTATATGCACCGGTGTTTTGCTTGTATAGTTGTCTGTATGAGGGTGTTGGAGGCCCTGACCTGGAGTTACAAACAGTTGTGAGCTGCCATGTGGGTTCTGGGAATTAAACCTTGGTTCTCTGGAAGAGCAACCAGTGCTCTTAACCACTGAGCCATCTCTACAGCCCCACAGACCTTGCTTTTAAGAAAGACTTGGTTTTTGTTTGTTTGTTTTTCTTTTTTGGTTTTTCGACACGAAACCTTTTCTTTTTTTGGGTTTCTCTGTGTAGCCCTGCCTATCCTGGACTCACTTTGTAGACCAGACTGGCCTCAAACTCATGGAGATCTGCTATAAATATTAACCTTTTTTTTTTTTAAAGTCAGCTGGGAACAGTCACTTCTGCTTTGCTTTTATCTACGTTGTGGGTTTTTTTCTTTCAGCTTTCTCTACCCCTTCTCTTCTACCCTTTCCCCCTCAACACTAGATAAGATAGGAAAAAAGAGAGGAAAGGAAAGAGATCCCCAAGTAAATTTCTGCCGATCTGGGAGCAAATATATTTGCTACTATATATAATTAATATAATATTAATATTATATAAAATTAATATATATATTTGTTTTGTTTGCACATGAGTACTTAACAAACCACAACCCACAACAACCAATGACCAACCAATAACCCTCTGTGCCTTTCCAGGGCCCTGACATTTACATATACTCTAAAAAGTCCCTAGAATTCCAAATGCCACACAATTTTGGAAACTATCTGCTGCTGTCAAAATTATACCCCTGCCAGAGCATGGGGCAAATCATAGTTGGCTGCTGTGGTCAATCTGAAGCAGCCTTGTATTCCACACCTGGGATTAAAATGAAAACATATTTTTAAAATATTTCTGTGTTTTTTTGTTTTTGTTCTTTTAAGAAACCAAAACTCATGCTGGAGAGATGACTCAGAGGTTAGTTAAGAGCACTGGCTGCTCCTCCAGAGGTCCTGAGTTCAATTCCCAGCAACCACATGGTGGCTCACAACCATCTATAGTGAGATCTGGTGCCCTCTTCTGGTGTACATGTAGGCAGAACACTGTACGCATAATAAACAAGTGAATCTTTAAAAGAAAGAAAGAAACCAAAACTCCAAAGTTCTCACTACATTTACCCCTTTCTGTTTTAATTGTGCTGTGTGTAATGTGAAATTATAAGCATTTTCAGAAATAAGTACTTTTTGGATGAGTGGCCAAGGTTTTCAGGAGAGCTCTCCTGCTCTGATCTAATCTTTATCAGTTCCCTGTGCCAAGTCCAGAGCAGCACTGCCCGTAGCATTGTGCATTAGACCTGCAATACTTAGCAGAGGTTCTTTGGTCTGCACGTTACTCCTTGGCTGACAGGAGGCAAACTGCACTTTTGGCTATGGGTCCTCAAGCCAGGCCCCCAAGGCTGTTTCTCATGGCAACAGATTACCTTGAATGTCTCTCTTGAACCTACACTCTTTGGTCCAATGGCAACACATGGCCTGCACACCCCGGGAAGCCTAGGCTTTCTTTCTGGTTTATATTTAGAAAACCCATTGCCCTTACAGATGTCTTGTTCACAGTTTTGTTGCAAATGACCACATTTCCCACTAAGCATTTTATTTTATTTTTGTTTTTTTCAGACAGAGTTTCTCTGTGTAACCTTGGCTGTCCTGGACTTGTTTTGTAGACCAGGCCAACCTCAAACTCACAACGATCCACCGGCCTTGCCTCCTGACTGCTGGGATTAAAGGTATGTGCCACCATGCCTGGCTTGCATCAAGCATTTTGAGATCACTTTTAGTGGCTTGGTTACAGTCTCCTTGCAAACGACTGTTATTTCTCAAATTTGAGGCACCAGGCATTTTGATATGGGACACCTCTAGCTAAATTCTGACCTATGCTATTAGCATGGTACATGTTAGAATCAATATCAGTCTTATCCCTTATCCATTCATCCATAGGCACCCTGCCTTTAATGGTCTAATAACTTGTTTACATTCGGTATTCATTTTTTTCATATTTTTAAATGACAAGATCTCTATCAATATAACAATACCTGCCTTTCTTTCATCTGGGTCTCCCCAACCCCCTTTCGTTTTTCAAGACAAGGTTTCTCTATGTAACAGCATTGGCTGCCCTGAAGCTTGCTCTGTAGACTAGGCTGGCCTCAAACTCAGAGACTCACCTTCCTCTGCTTCTGGAATGCTGGGATTAAAGGTGTGTACTACCACTGCCCCGATAAATAAATCTGTAAAAAAAATAAGATAATGAAACTGGGTGTTGTGGCACATGCATTTAATTCTAGCACCCATAAAGCAGAGGCAAACTGAGGCCCCTGAGTTTGGGGCCAGCCTGGTCTACATATTGAATTCCAGGACAGCCAAAGCTACATAATGAGAACCTTCTTGAAGAAACTAAAATAAAATAGGGGCCATAGAGATCTCAGCAGTTCACTGTCTGCTTGGATTTGATTTGCAGCACCCACAGGGCAGCCCACAACTGTTTGTAGCTCCAGTTCCAGGGAATTCAACTCCTCTTCTGGCCCTGGAGGGAACCTGGCAATCACACAGACATAATGTAGGCAAATACTGATACACGCAAGATAATAATTGCAGCCAGGCAGCGGAGCACATGCCTTTAATCCCAACACTTTGGAGGCAGAAGCAGGTGGATCTCTTAGTTCTACGCTAGCCTGACCTGATCTACAGATGGAGTTCCAGGACAATCAGGACAATGGAGAGAAACTCTATTTCAAAACACTAAAACAACAATAACAAACAAACAAAAAAAAACCCCAAAAACCAAGAAACCCCAAACCACCACCACCACAAAGCAAAACAGTAATTGCCAAACCAAGAGAAAATTTGAGCCAATAAACCTGGGGTTCAGGGACCACCCGGGAATGAGAAAAACAACTGTGATTATTTGAATTGAAGCCAGGTGCAGATAGTTCTTGAAGGGCAGGGTGAACTGTTCTGAGAAACAACCAGCTGTAAACTATACAACCAGCTGTAACCAATCAATGTATAGAGCAAAAGTGGTCTGATTTTCAGGTATAAAAACCCTGTGCTTTGCATGTTCGGGGTCATCTCCTGTCTTTGGAGGGGCGGCCCTATTACAGTTGAAATAAACCTCTTGCTTTTGCATCGAGTTGTAGTCTGTGAATGTTCCTGTGAAGGCTGCGACCCTGAGCTCCTGAGCAGTGAGAGTCTTAGCGGGTATCCGAGGTGTAGCACAGTGGCAGAGCAGCTGAGCTGCCTGGCTTATCTAGGATTCAGGAGGGCCTGGCTGCATCTCCCACCACCACACACACAGGTGCTTGGAGCAAGGGGAAAAACCGTTGCTTTGAGACGGTGGCTACCACATTAATGAGTAGGCCTGAGAAACTAGCTCCATCCAAGTGTTTGTCTAGCACGCTGAAGGCCCTGATCACCAAGCAGCCTTTCTCTATCACCAGTGAATAATACCAAGGGTATACATCAAAACGGAGCGGGGGAGGACTAGAACATCAAGAAAGTTAACACTTAAGGCCGATGCTAGGTAGGCAAGGAAGTGAATGTGAGTTCCAAGACAGTCTAGTGTATATTAGGAGATACAGGCCAGACAGGGCTGCTGCACAGTGATACCCTGTATTCAAAAAAAAAAAAAAAAAAAAGCTAGCCTGGCTAGAAACATCACTTCATTGATAACCATTTATTGGACACCTACTATAAACCAACTGCTTTAAAGACATCATCTCATTTATTTTGTTTTTGTCCTCACAAGTTCATGAGGTAGGCACTCCAGTTCCATGGAAGGGAAGAACACAGGCTACTGGCCAGAAGAAGCAGCCAGTCAGCTGACGGTGCTTGGGAAGCCAATCCACTTAAAGAAGCTGGGAGTAGGAGAGAAAAGAACAAAAAAAAAAAAAGAAGAAAAAAAAGCAATAGCAGCTGGGAGACGGACCCCTAACACCTCCAGCCCAGTGGGAGACACAGCTGGTCAAAACGGGCAGCTCAACTTCCGCAGGCTTAGCTGCAGGCCTTAGTGGTCGCCAGCATACCCAGTGCAGGATTGGATGTCCGTAGGGATCCTGGTCCCAGGGTCTCAGGCCGGACTCTCTTCTTCCTCTCCAATAGGGCTGGGCAGCCAGGGTGGTGCAGGAGCTCGGGGCCCAGGCATGGACACCGTGGTAAAAGGTTCAGCAGTCAGCCCCGGGATGGGCGCAGGCGGCTCAGGACATACCGGAGGCTCCAGCTCCGGCTCCCGCAGGCTGGGGTCGAGCAACGGGTCACCACAGCCGCACTCAACGCCTCCGCCATCCCCTGTGCCGGTACACCCGCAGCTGGCTGCGGTGGACGCCTCTGACACGCAGCTGTTCTTACGCCTTAGGAGAGACAGGCGCCGCCCCAGTGGACCCGCAGAGCCCGTCCCCGCTGGCAGGAGGCGCTGCAGAAAGTCTCCGTGCCCCTCTCCCAGCGGGCCGTCCACGCCATCCAGCCGCTGGAACTGCATGTCCTCTTTAGCCAGCCTAGAGATGGACAGGGGTCTTCACTCGGGCCTTGCTCCTTTGTGTTGATTTATTATCTCATTTTAGTTTTCTGGTCCCCCAACCCCCTCGCCTGGCCCACAGGGTTTGTCTGTGTACTGTTGGCTGTCCTAGAACTTGCTCTGTAGACCAGGCTGGCTTGGGCTTCGAATTTACTGAGATCTGCCAGCCTCTGCCTCCCAAGTCCTAGGAATAAAGGCATCCATCACCGCCGCCCGGCTAGTTTTCTGGTTTTTGTTTTGTTTTTTGCTTTTGTTTGTTTGGTTGGTTTTTTTTTTTCGAGACAGGTTTCTCTGTTTAGCCTTGGCTGTCCTGGACTCACTTTGTAGGCCAGGCTGGTCTCGAACCCACAGAGATTTTCCTGCCTCTATCTCCCCGAGTGCTGAAATTACAGGCTTGTGCCATGGCGCCCGTGTTTTCTGGTATTTTGTTTATTTGTTGCTTTTTTTTTTTTTTTTGTAAGGGAAAAGAGACAAGAGGGCGATGTTTCAAAGGAGGAAGCCCCTTCCCCCCGTGTATTTGCTGTGTTGTTTGTTATGACAAAGTCTCACTATGCAGCGAAGCTCTTACTGTCTGAAATTCACAATGTAATCCAGACTGGCCCAACCTTGTGGGTGAATAAACCTTCTGCCTCTGTCTCCCCTGTCCTGGTGCTGACGACAGGTGTGTGCCAGTCACATCCCGGTCTGTTCATCTGTCTCTGTCTAGCGGTGTTTGAGATGGAAGCTAGGACCTGCATGCTAGACTAGACCCCACCCTCATCCTGGGCTTTTCTTGATCCACAAAGCGAGATCCAGCTACCCTTTTGTATGACCTAGACATATCTTATGGCGCTACAACCTCAATCGTGCCCCGCCCCCCGTCTCTAAAAGTCTTTAGTTCTGACCCTGGTCTTCATCTGATGACCATTTCCCACCCCAGGCACAGCCCCGAACTAGATCGCTACACAGCCGAACTCCTGATTTCCTAAGCTCCGTCTTCCGAGTACCAGGGTTCCTACGGTGCGCGTGCGCCACCTTCCCGGGCCAAGCGTGGTTACAGGAATCTCCTTTCCCCTGACAAACCCCAGAGACCGAGGACCCTTCTTCCAGGCCTGCAGAGCTCTAAGCCACGCCCACCCCCTAGCTCACGCTATATCGAAGGTGGAGCCCTGGAAGGAGGGCTGCTGAAGCAGAAAGGCGGTGGCCGCGGTGTAGGGCGCGCGAGCCTCAGCGGCATCCCAGTAGAGATCCTTCTCCAGCATGGCCAAGTCGTCATACATCTCGTCTACGGCTAGCATCGACACCTGAGGATGTGAACACGCAGGGCCGGGTGGGTGGAGCCCTCTCCATGAGATCAAAGAGAAGGGTGTTGAGGGAGGGCCTAGGAGCGCCTGGGACCGCTCAGGAAGCTCTTCGGGGCGTGCCCACCAGGAGACTGACCTGGAAGTTGCGGTCAATAAGAAAGTTGGTCTCAAAGTCGTCGTCGTCCTCTCCGAAAGGGTTAATGAGCTGCTCTGCGACCTGAGCGCGGAGAAGTGAGGCAGGCGGAGCTCGCGGAATCCTCCAAGCCCTACTCCTCCGTTCCGCCCTCAGGGCCCCGCCCACCTTAAGCCAGCCGGCGTAGAAGAAGAATTGCAGCAGGGTGAAGATGGGAATGCACAGGTCCAGGGTGTGGTCTTTGTAGCCCTGTGCAGGGTCGAGGAACTGACGGCCGACGAGGCAAGCCAGGAAGTAGCTGTACACGGCGATAGTCACTACCTGAGGGTAGATGCAAACAAGATCACTCCCGACCCTCTACCCTCTGTGCCTTTCAGAGGCATGGAAAGATCAGGACTAGCATCGAACATGAGAACGATTGAGGTTTAGCTGGCTTTCATTCCCTAGGCTCTCTCTCTCTCTCTCTCTGAAAGGATGTCTTTATGTAACCTAGTCTGGTTTCAAACTGGTTTCAAACTCTGGACCCTCTTGCCTCAGTTTCCTGAATGCCGGGAGTGAGTTCAGACGTGTGCCTCTATGAAATACATGCCGGGTAGAAATGGAGGCGTGGCGAAGTTACCTGGGTGTAGACGAGGGGTACGCTAATCCAGTCGTAGTGAAACAGCATCCCACATTTGCTCCGAAACACATTCAGCTCCTAGGGCAGACGCCGGTCATGAAGGGCTTGGACACTGAGCCCATGTGGAGGTTAAGTGAGTACCCGGATGGAAGGGGGGTCACATATTAGGAAGTAAGCGAGTGCGTCCAAGAGCTGCAGCTCTTGGGTGGTGATGTGCGCCTCGATTGGGATACACGCGCTACAGGGTGCCTCCGTGGAAATAAGCGCACCCGACAGCGAGTCAGCCGCCCTCGGCCCACTCGGAAGGGCACGAGCTCTGTTATTCTAAGAACGCTGGCTTCCTCTCAGGCTCACCTCTAGTAGCAGCTTAAGGGCACTGTTGTCGCGGATGCGCCCCTCCCGCCGCGCCTGCGCAGCCAGGCTGGAGAACCACACACAGGGCACCCAGTACTTGTTGTAGGATGAGTTCAAGTTCTCGAACTTCTTGAGCTCCTCTCGGGTCATAAATCCTAGAGGGGTGTGATCCGAGGTTACTCGCGTCGCTCTCCTGTCCGGCCCTGCCATCCTCTGGCCGCGGACTCACCGGCCTCGACCACGTGGTCTATGGTGGGGAACCGCTTGAAGACTGCCGTGCTGACAGAACGGAGGATCAGCACCGCGGAGAGCCCTGCGTAGCGCAGCAGAGTGCGCCGGTAGAGGCGGCCGCGGTCGTCGCGCCCGTGCACCGTGCCGGCCACCACGCACATGAGCGCGTCGGGCAGAGGCATGCATAGATACTGGTTCCACCAGCGATGCACCACCAGAGTCACGTAGAAGCCTGGGGGGCAAGCCGGAGGGGGAGCTCAGCGAGGATGAGGATGCGGGGCCGCGAACCTGGGATGCCATTGGGCTTGCGTCAGAGTCCCTTAGAAAAGGCTGGTCACCCTGACCACACGAGGCATCTGGTCTGAGATCTGGGGATCTGGCCCTGATGCCAAAGAGGCTGGAGCAGGTTGAGGTACCATGAGACTGGGAATTGTGATCCTAATATGCAAGTGAAACCCCGGGCTCGTGTTAGGGTCGTGATAGAACAGGGAATCACTGGGCTGTTGGGACTGAACACTGGTATGTGAAGGTGGGATATCTGCCAGGACATCTAGATAGATTTATCGCCACAGCCACATGTAGATCCCGAACCAGGAAGTTACAAAAGTGTTTAAGCCTGGCAGTGGTGGCGCACACCTTTGATCCCAGCACTTGGGAGGCAGAGGCAGGTGGATCTCTGATCTCTGAGTTCAAAGCCAGCCTGGCTACATATTGAGTTCCAGAATAGCCAGGGATACACAGGAAAACCCTTTCTGACACACACACACACACACACACACACACACACACACACACACACACACATTGTCTCAATCAATCAATCAAACACAAACCCACACAGAGTGCGGCCCGATGTGAGAGGTAGACCTGTGCAGGCCGGTCATCCCCCCCACTCGACGTGAGGGTTATGTGAGGTTTCTGTGGGCTGGGGGCCAGGCTGGGTCTGAACGGAGTAATGTTTGTTTCCTGGAGGGAGAGGACTGATGACGTGGGGGAGGATAGTAATCCAATGCAGACACAACTAGTGACAGGGTGGTGCTCCCACGGGGGGGGGGGGGGCTCAGAGGATACCTCAACGAGGGGATATCCGGTGTCTCAGGATGTAGGGTCATATGGACATCTTCGAGATGTGGGTTCAGAAGTGAGAAGTTCTGGAGTTTAGATATGAGTGGTGGGTCTTGGAGGGGTAGGAATGGGGGTCTTCAAGAAGCGTGAATGGGAAACAGATTTCTCCCTTACACCGGAATAGGATTCTTAGGGGGCGCAACCTCACCAAGTACGAAAGAGACGGGGATGAGGCTGGCGTACTGGTCGCAGTATATGACAAGCTTCTCGAAGTAGCGCTTCTGCTCCTCTGCCAGTAAGAAGCTGCGGGGTAGGGAATGCAGAGGCTACAGGTCCCCCTCCACTCCCAGTCCCTTCCACAAGGCTCAGGCCCCAGCCCCCACTCCAGGTCTTCTCACCGATAGGCGGCGCTTAGCGCCATGTAGAGCCCCAGGAAACAGAGCAGCTCTCGCCACAGGAGCTTGTAGATGCTTCCGCGCCACAGCAGCAGCAGCTGCGAGAAGCCGCCGAAGCGGGCATTCGCCACTCGGGCCGTGTAGGTGACAGTCATCGCTGCGCCGGGCTAGTGTGGCCAGCCTGGATCCTGGCCTGTGAGCTAAGGGAAAATGCTGGGAGGGGATGATTTCAGTTGCCGGTGGAGGTGCCAGCGGACAGGGTACTGTCCCTTGCTGCACTAGGGCGGTCCCCACCCACGTCCTGTTACCCCCACCCCACCCCATCCCCAATTCTGGGTCCTGGCTCTTTCCAGAGTGCCCTTCTCCCAGTCTTGCTCTGTCTCCCTCCCCTAGACTACTGGTCCAAGACTCTTGAACTTTAGTTTAGGTGCCCTACCTCCTAAACCCTTGGATGAATCTAGTAAACTTTTGAATTGTCTCCCAACGCCCCATCCCTTTCACCTGTACAACACTCAACCTTCTTGACTTCCTGGGTTTCTAAATTATCAGCGCTTCAAACTCCTGCCGCCCCCCCCCCCCGTTGCCCACTCTCTCAACTTTGGTCCCCTCTCTCTAGTCCCTTGAGCCTATAGTCTGCCCTGGCAGACTCACAGCTTGGGACTACTGTTCCCCTTATTCGGAACTGCTCTAGATGGAATCTCCATCTAGAGATTCCAGGTCTCCAATCTATCCTGCAGCCTCCCTACCTTCTGATTGGAACCAACTCATTTAACCCTCCAACTCTGACCCCTCCAGTTCTTCCCAGACCATCTTTGTCTTTGCCTCTCTTCCTTTCTTGCTGCCCTTCCTAGCCTTCCACCCGGCCCCCCAGGAGTCCTGCCCAAAGCCTGCCAGCCCAGGGCCCTTTATTCTCCCACGCCTGGTCCTTCTCACCTGTGTTGAGAGTAGCAGCACGGGGACACACAGGGACAGAGACTGACTGGGAGGGTGTCCTCAGTATTGGGTGGGGCTGGAGGCAGACTCCGTGTGGGGAAGGAGCTGGGGAGTGCGCCTGGGCAGCCCCTCCCAGGTCCATCCCCTTTAGCTGAGCTACATCCTCAGAACTTTGTTTGGAGAAGGTCTGCCAGTTTGTCTCCTGGGCAGGGGGGTGGGGTTGGGTGGGGTGGTGGTGGTGTGTGTGGGAAGTCTGCCCTGTTCCTTCTTGCTCCTCTTTGTCTCCCTCCCTAGTGGGGCGATGGCCCAAGGTATCTGGAAGGAGAGGCTCTCTCCTACACACACACCTACCCCCACCCCCAGCCCAGCAAGACTAGGTCACCCTTCAGCTACCTGTGATAACAAGCTGTCACTAAGGTGCACACACCACACTGTAGACCCAGGCACACATTTTAGCTTCCTTTAACACAGCCTTATAAACCACAGCTGCAATCCACAGTGTCACAGTGACTCTCCAAGGCAGCCAGGTATGCTGCTAAGATAGGAGGACTGTCACGAGTCCCAGGCTAGCCTGGGCTGTAGAATGAGAGCCAGTCTTATAAAGGGAATAGAGGAGCTGGGCATAGTGGCACATGCTTGTGATTCCAGCACTCAGGGAGGCAGAGGCAGGCAGATCTCTGTGAGTTTGAGGCCAGCCTGGTTTACAAGGCAGGTTCAGGACAGCTAAGGCTACACAGAAAAACCCTGTCTCAAAATAATAATAATAATAATAATAATAATAATAATAATAATAAGAAGAAGAAGAAGAAGAAGAAGAAGGGGAAAGAAAAGCCAATAGAGGGACTGAAGTTGCTCAGTGGTTAAGAATGTGTATCCTGTCTTTGTAGAGTTTATTCCCCACACCCTGTAACTCCAGCTCCAGGGGACCCAAGGGCACCTGTACTCAGGTGCATATACTCCCCATACAGGCAGAGACACATACATACACATAATTGAAACCGTAGGGCTGGAGATATGGCTCAGGGTTGAGAACTCACATTGCTTTCTCTTGCATTATTTTGCACCTACATTGTTGTTTACAACTGTCTATAACCCTAGTTCCAGGTTTTTTGTTTTTGTTTTTCTTGAGATAGAGTTTCTCTGTGTCTGGCTGTTCTGGAACTCACTCTGTGGACCAGGCTGGCTTAGAACTCAGAGATCCACCTGCCTCTGCCTCCTGAGTGCTGGGATTAAAGGCATGTGCCACCTTGTCCATCTAAAACAAATATTTAAAAAAAATAGAGAAAGAAAGGAAATCAAGCTGGCTGGTGCTGGGGAAGAACACCTTTAATCCCAGAACTTGGGAGGCAGAAGTAGGTGGGTCTCTGAGTTCAAGGCCAGCCTGCTCTACAGAGTGAGTTCCAGGACAGGTAGGGCTACACAGAGAAACCCTGTCTCAAAATTTTTTTACAAGAGGAGGGGGAAAGGAAATTAATTGTGGTGGTCTATCCCTTTAAAGATTTATTTATTTATCTATTTATTTATTTGCTTATTTATTTAATGTATATGAGAGCTCTATCTGAATGTACACCTGAATGCCAGAAGAGGGCATCAGATCCCTGTATATATGGTTGTGAGCCACCATGTGGTTGCTGGGAATTTAACTCAGGACCTCTGGAAGAACAGACAGTGCTCTTAATATCTGAGCCACCTCTCCAGCCTGGTCCACCCTTTAATATCAGCACTAGAGAGGCAGAGGTAGGCAGATGGATGTGAGTTTGAGACCAATCTGGTCTACAGGTCTACATAGGGTTCCTGAACCTCCCCCCAACAAAAGTATAAAGGTGAACACCTATGTCCTAGCAGTTTTTGAAAGGTGAAGGAAGGAGGATCACTGAGAAGAGATAAAGATAGCAACCTGGGCTATATAGTGAGTTTGGAGTAAGCCTGAGCTTGGTGCATCATGGGATTCTGTATGAAAATTATTTTAAAAAGTGTGTGTGTGTGTGCGTGCGTGCATGCGTGCGTGCCTGTGTGTGCATAGAGATGGCTCAGTGGGTAAAGGTGCTTGTATACAAACCTCATGACCTGAGTTTAATCCTGGAACCCATATAAACAGAACCGATTCAACAAAGCAGTCCTCCACACACACACACACACACACACACACACACACACACACACACACAC
>NW_026596034.1:2109238-2346091 GCF_907164565.1 Psammomys obesus
ACACACACACACACACACACACACACACACACACACACACACACACATTAATGACAAAAATACCAGAGAGAGAGAGAGAGTTTTAAAGTCACATGAGGCACATGTGGCTGCACCCTCTAACCATGCTGGAACAAGTGCCTATAAGGCAAGTGGACCCTGGAAGCAGCCAGTCCTCAGCTCACACAGCCTTCTAGGAGGGCAGAAGAAGGGGCTAGGGCCTGCTTTCATCATACAACAAAGGTACAGTCACTCAAGCCTTCCCACGCCCCCAGCCACACACATTCATACTCTGTTTGAAGTCTACTTCCTCTGTACAAAGACACATCTAAACTCACATCAGAAATGTGGGAACACTTCCCTCGGCTCAGTGAGATACAGTCCTAGCGTCCAAGCAGGGCCTTGGTGGTTCCTGAATTTGTCAGTGTAGTGAACCATATTTGCAAGGGCTGTGGGTATAGCTTGATGCCCAAAGACTTGCCAAGCATTTGTAATGCCCTGGGTCACTTCCCTAGCATGTCAGGAGATGACAACTGGAACCATTCCTACAGTTTCATCAACTAAAATTTCAGTGACATTCACACATTTGTGCATTAATATATCCAGGCATGCATGGTGGTATATACCCATCATCCCAGCATTTGGGAGGCTGTGTATTCAAAGACAACCTAAGCTACATAGTCAGGTCCTGTCTAAAATTAAAAAGAAAAGAAAAGAAAGAACAAAAGGAAAGAAAGAAAGAAAGAAAGAAAGAAAGAAAGAAAGAAAGGAAGAAAGAGGAAAAGAAAAAGAAAGGCCTCTTCTTAATGTTTCCTCCTTTATGTGCTGTGTGCAGAAACACCCAGGCATATACTTAAGTCTCATACTCAACAATGCCCTGAACACACAAACATTTGGCACTGATTCGAGACAGTTGTTCTCTCTTCAGAGACATGCCAACAGGAGGGCCACTCCCAGCCTGGCGCAAAGAGCACTCCCACTGCCACCCCCAACTTCAAGGATGTCCACAGATACTTGAGTCTGAGAGGGGCAGAGGCTTAGGGGTCTCATTTGGTAGGGACACTCTATGGTCTCTATGAGTTTCTTGCTATCCACCTGCTGAGCACCAGACGTGGGAATAGCCCAGGGCAGCACCACCCGGAGGCCCATCTGGCCAGGACAAAGTGTTCCCAGGCTGGCAGATGTCTGCCCCACCTGGGTAAATTAGGAACCAGCTTGGTCTGGCCACCATTGAACTTGTATCTCCACTGTCCAGCTGCCCAGCAGCCTATAAACTTCAGTGTAGCTGGCCGGGGTGACACTGGCAGCTGTAGGGCCTGGGGGCTGGACAGGCTGTTGCTGACAGACTGCCTTGATTCCCTGTAGCTCATCCCTTCTTCCCCAGCACACACACCTCCACGCAGTTCTCGACCTCTGGCTGGGCTGGAGGGCAGGTTGCCCGGTTCACATGCCCTCTCACTGCAGTAGCACATGACTCTTATTGAGGTCGAAGCCAGATACTGGAGAAAAACCTGTGTAATTCTTCTAATCTACTTCTAGCAAACCAGCAGGGGAGATGGTTCCTGTTTTTCCCACTAGCCTCGAGAGTAAACCACAGCTCTGATGATACAATCTGACAGCTAGATCTGAACCCAGGCAATATGGGCTTGAGGTCTGTGGTCCTTCCCTATGGCTGCTTCCATGTTTGAATTTGTCACTTTAACGTGCCTATACCAGCTTGCACACACCCTGAGTCCAGTGAGAGGACAAGTCAAGGCTTGTGAATGGGTTCCCCTTACATGCATTCTCTGGCATGCCTAGACCCTGGGTGTACCAGGAACACTTTCTGAGTCATGTCTGTCTTCAAATACCCTTCTAGTCCTCACACCAAGCTGTGACTTGGAATTTGAAAACACTCAAATGTCATATTTCATTTCCAGTCTCTCAGGTGTTCATTATAGTGGTTGTTCCGCAGGTGCAGAGAAGGGTAGGGGGACATGGGTCTGCCAAGGGCCTTTCCCAAGGGTGTGCAACCTGAGAATTTGTGCCACACCTCAGGCCCCCCAGTAACAAACCTCAAACATCAGGAGGCAGGTCAAGCCTTAAGGGAGCCCCAAGCATCTTCCGCCACCCTGCCAGTCCTCATCAGTCCCACCCCAGGGGGGCTGAAAGCATCCAGGAAGGCAGGAACTAGGGGTGTGTGCAGATCCTTAATCCCCAGTCTGGCAGGCCCAGGCTCTGCCCAGGGCGCCCACTAATTCCCAAACTAAACAGCAGGTGGTATTGGGCCCATTGCCTGCTTAATCCGTTCCCTACCAGTGCAGGAATCTTTAGGCTGGCCATGGGGCCTAAAGATTCCCACAATCTTGAGTTTTTAAGGAAGGGTGCAAATGTTATAGGCTTTGCAGTCCTAGATAGGATATCTTTAAGAGGGGTGTGGGGGTGGGGTACCCAAGACAGCCTCTTTCCATGACTGTCACTATAAACTCCATTTGCTGTGGACAGACCTGTTGGTGAGAGGGAGGTGAAGACTTGTGCAGAGAACAATCTATGCAGCTGTGCAGAGGTGCTCACCGACCCACACGGCTATTAACAAAGCAGCTGTTTAAGATTATTTTATTGAGTGCGAGGCAGGGAGAGGTGGGGGGCGTTGCAGCCTCCCCAGGCCCCACCAGGGGGAACAGACCCCTTCCCACCTAAGTGGCTCCCCCTGTACTATGGGGGACTTTGTGCAAACTCTGCCCCATGGGGAAAGAGGAGAGTGTGAAGTGGCAGCAGCAGGGATGGTGGTGCTACTGGGTGCTGGGGGGCTTGTAGGGTTCCAGGAGGAGAGCAGAGAAGGTGTTGACTTTGTCAGCACCTCGAACCTCGTGGGGCAACAGTGGCAGCTTCACAATGTGAAAGTCTTCATACAGGTCTTCCATCTGTAATGAGGTTAGAGAACAGGAGGCAGAGAGTGAGGGTTTTACAAGGGTGTGGGAGGTTAGGGCAGAGGCTTCTGGACACAGTGAGTGAGAGTGGGGCCAGCATGTCCAGGAATGGCCTAGATGTCATGCTTCCTAGGCTAGCCCTCAGTCCTCTAGATACAGAAGGCCCAGGCAGAAGAGCACTGCTAAGCATGCACAAAGCTTCAGGTACTATCCTTACAAGACCAAGTGAAGGAATGCATGCAAACCCCCCCCCCCCCACTACACAAGCATTGTACTATTAACTGAGCTGTAGTCCAAGCCCTCAAAAGATGAAAGAGTCAGAGAATACAGTAAAAGTATTCTTGGCTGGGCTGGGGCTGGGTAGGTGGGCACACCTGGTCCAGGTATTTGGCCTGGATCTTGTGTCGAGCTTCACACATCTTGCAAGGCTTTTCTGGGTCAGGGAAGACAAGCTGGTTGACAATGATGTTGTGGGTGTCAATCTTGCACTTGGCCAGCTCCTGGATCAGCCGCTCCGTCTCATACAAGGACAAGAATTCGGCAATGCACACACAGATGAAGGTTGTCTGTTCCTGTAGGGCATAAGACAAGACCGAGGGAAGGGATCTGGCTGTCCTGATCCTCGGAGCCTCTTACCACCTGCCAGACTGGATCACAACTCACAGGGTCCTTGAACTGTTCACTAACAGATCGGATGACAGGCAACGTCTCTTCTAGCTTCGAGGCTAGCTGGTCAGCATTCATGTCCCCCAGGCCCAGCATGTTGCACATCTGTGGGGACAAAGGGGACAGGCTTGCCACCTTTCTGGGCCCATCGGACCCTCTGGGTCAGCAGCTTGGTGAATCTCTTCCATCAAAGGTGTGGGGCCTGGGGCCGACTCATGGGTTAGGTCTGGGTAACTTTAGCTCTTCCACTTTGTGGGCAAACACAGCCAAAATATCTGACCACCTGAATTCTCATCTTCAAGAGCCATTGTGTGTGTGAGCAGTCATGTGTTTTATTACAAATGAGTGCTGGATGTTCAGTAGGTACGCAGCAGACATTACTATCTGAGGCGGGAAGAAGGCACAAGCATCAAGGCAAGCTCTAGAGGTACACGGGGAAGTGGCCAAGTGTCACAGAACTTACAGAACCACTTTCGTGCCCTCCATTTTTTTTTTTTTTTTAAATATATGTGTTGGTGAAGTGAGCACTACAGTTGACAGAGAAGGAAAGAGGTGAAAAGACCGACTTGAGGTCACAGCAGGTGAGGTGTGGAGGGAGGCAGTCCACCTCACAAGGAGTTAACGGGGAGACCATGCCTCGTGCTCGGCCTCAGAGAACATGGCCCAGGAAAGACACTGTGAGGAGGGGTGTGTGGCACCTGCCTGGGAGATGAAGGGGCTGATCTGGTTCTTGATCTGCATGAGGCGGCCCAGGCCCCGCTCCACGATGGTGGGGAAGTTCAGGAGCCTGAGTGTGTGGCCGGTGGGTGCTGTGTCGAACACGACCACTGAGAAGTTCATGCCTTTCACCAGCCTGAGGGGAGATGAGGGTCAGGCTCCCAGCAGAGGCCCTCCCAGCAGAGGCGGGCAACCCTGCGATCCCTGCCAGGCTGACCTCATGACCTCGGCGTAGCTCATGGCCTCATCGATGCCGGGGAAGGCGCTCATGGCCTCCTGCATCATCTTCTTGCCCATGCTCAGCATGTTGTCTTCCTCGAAGAACTCATCAGGGAGCTCTGCCACGCCCAGGCTCGGGTCTATCTCCTGGGGGCCGAGGAGACCAGACTCAGGCTGCTGCGATGATGGACTCCCAGGGGGGCCTCCACTCCTAGGTGCAGGCCAGAGGAAGCCCATGTAGGGCTCCAACCACACAGGATCCCAGGTCTGTCCCAGTCAAGAAATCGCAAACCAGGACTAGGGGAGGCCTCAAGGACAAGCTGAAACCCAAACTCATTGCAGGAAAGTGCACAGGCACCCAAAATTTGCCTTCCCAATAAACAACCACAGCTAGCTCCAGCCACTTTCAGATCATGCCTCTAATATGGGTCACCCTTGATGATGATTCTTTAATTTTTAGAAACAAAATCACAATGTAGCTGAGGCTGGCCTTCCTCACCCTCCTGAGTGTTGGGATTACAAGTGTGTTCCGCCAGGCTCAGCTAGCCTCAGTAATTCTCTGTAGGTCACCTTGATCTTGTTTTCTCTCTCTGCCCATTTGCTGTCCCTCTTGGGCATTATTTACTATTTTTGGGGGTGGGGTGGGGGAGCAGCATTGCAGATAGAACCAAGGGCTTTATACAGGCCAGGCCAGTGCTCCTCCAAGTTACGGCTCCAGCTACTCACTGGGAGATTCTAAGCAGGTGCTCTAGCAGCGAACAATTGCCAAACTCCTTAAAGGTGTTTTTTAGCTGTGCACTTGACTCATGATTCCAGCCTCTAACCAGTAGATTTTAGATAGGAGCTCTGAGATATAGCCCCTGCCTTGCCCTGCTCCCTTCTTCAGTCTAAGCTACATGGACCACTTCTGCCAATTCTTCCTCTTCTGCTTTTCCATAGCTGTTTGGTATTCCTGCTTTGAGGGCAAAAATATATCTGATCAGTCATCCTTGACCCCATTCCTAGTGAGAAATCTCCAATGGAGGCCTGGGAAGCCACACTATCCCTACTCCCACAAGTGCCTGTGTATTGCCTTGTCCCTCAAATGCCTCCAATCTCATTTGCTGTGGAGAATGAGGCAAGAAAGGCTGCAAGTTCTGTCAATACAACAGAGCGAGCTCAAAGCTGGCTGTAAACTTAGTGAGACACAGACTGAAAACAACAAACCAAAACCACAAATCAAACATAATGGGTCAGGCCAGCTGGTGGTGCACACTTTCAATCCCAGCTCTTGGGAAGTAGAATTCAAGAGCAGCCTGGTCTACAGAGTGAGTCCAAGACAGCCAAGGGTACACAGAAAGACCCTGTCTCGAAAACCAAAACCAAACCAAAAAACAAAAACAACAAAAACCCCCAAACCAAAAAGCCCAAAAAACCCCCAAAAAACGAGTAACAGGTCAGTGAGGTGACCCAGTAATAAAGAAACTTGATCCACGAAGATCAGAACTCATGATGAACTAAGACATGACTACCTGAGTTCTGTTCTGTAACTCAGTGAAAGGAGAGAATGAAGAGCTCAGCCACATACACAAGAATAACGAAGAAACAAAAAACATGTAAAGTTGCTGGGTGTGATGGCAGAGACAGGCAGATCTCTATTGAGTCCAGGACAGACAGAGCTACACAGAGAAACCCTGCCTTGAAAAATAAATAAATAGACATATGTATGCATACACTACACACACACACACACACACACACACACACACTGGGAGTTCAGTGGTAAATCTGGTCTATTATGTACCAGGCCCCGAGTTCAATCCCTACTCCTGGAAAATAGGTTAAAGAAAAACATGAGGTTGTAATGCCTCATCTGCCCCCAAGAAACACGTGTTCCACAAACTTCCTTTTGATTTCTACCCCTGGCAAAGCTTAAGCCAGGGCATTCTGGACAGCTCAGCCTTCGAGAACTAGCCCTTCTCTTTGGCTCTGGCAAACTCTAGCAGCAGTCAAATATGCCCTACCACCATTTTTCTCAGACAAGCCCTTCTAAAATCAGGGCTGGTGAGGCAGGAGAATCATCTAAACCAAGGCTCACCAGGGCAGTGCAGTGACTGTCTCAACAATTGCCCATTTCCCTTCTCAGCTCCCATCATGACAGTTCCTGTTTCCCTCACTAAAACCAAGCAATCTTGGGCACTGGATGGATGATCAGAGAGTAACAACATGGGCTGCTCTTCCAGAGGACCTACATTCAATTCTCAGCACCTACGTGGAGGCTCACCACCATAACTCCAGTCCCAGGGGATCTAACACCCTCTTCTGGACCGAGGGCACTGCACCCACCTGGTGCACAGACACACAAGCAGGCACAACATCTGTGCATGTTAAAAAACTTTAATCAGGGGCTGGAGAGATGGCTCGGAGGTTAAGAGCACTGGCTGTTTTTCTAAAGGTCCTCAGTTCAATTTCCAGCAACCACATGGTGACTCATGACCACCTATAGTGAGAGATCTGGTGTCCTCTTCTGGTGCACAGGGCATACATGCAGCAGGATGCTGCATAAATAATAAATAAACAAATCTAAAAGAACCAACCAACCTTTAATCAAAACCAAGCTTTTTTTTTTTTTTTTGGTCAGGCACCAGGACATATACCTGTCATCCCAGCACTTTGGAGGAGGATCATCCTTGGCAACATATCAAGTTTGAGGTCATACTAGTCTATGTGAGACTCTGTCTCAAAACAAACAACAAACAAACAGAATAATGAGGATTGGAGAGATGCCTCAGTGGTTAGGATCACCTGCTGCTCTTACAGCAAACCAAGGTTTGCTTTCCAGCACCCACATCAGGCATATCACACCTGCTGGGGAACCTAAAGTCTTCTACAGGCCCCTCTAAGACTTCATGCAAGTAGCCTTCATGTACACCACAAACAGTCACACAAACACACATACAAAAGTAAAAAATAAAAGAAGATGGCCTAGTGGACAAAGCATCTGCGCAAGTGTTGGGCCGATCTCCAGAACTCAGGTAAAGGTGGATGGGGTAACATGATTCTACAATCCCAGGCCTGCTATAGCGAGAGGCAGAGAGTCCCTAGCCTGGTATACACAGCACCTAACAGACTCTGTCTCAAACAAGGTGGTAGCAGACACCAGCATCTTGAGAGGTCCTCTGACCTACACAGTGGCACACGGGTACAGGTGTATGCATACACCACACACACACACACACACACAGAGGGGGGGAGAAAGATACAGACACAGACACAGTCACACAGACAAAAAACAAAAACCCAGGCAGAGAAAACCTGGTGATCTCACTGCTTTACTTTCAAAATATACCCCAAGCCTAACTCCTCACCCACCCCCATTTTTCCCTGTATTAGACTACCATGTCACTATGACCTCAGGACATCTACACTCTTCTTGTTACTCTTCCCAGCGTCACCCTTGATCTGCAATCCAATTTCTATTTGACAGCCAGACTATTTTTCTTTTTCTTTTTGGTGGTGGTGGTGGTGGTGGTGGTGGTGTGTGTGTGTGTGTGTGTGTGTGTGTTGGGGGAAGGAGAGGTTGAGACAGGGTTTCTCTGTGTGTAGACCAGGCTGGCGTTGAACTCAGAGAGATCCTCCTGCCTTTGCCTCGAAAGTGCTGGGATTAAAGGCGTGTGCTACTATTACCTGAGGATGGATGGATTTATTTATTAATTCATTCATTCATTCATTCATTCATTCAAAGACAGGGTCTTACTATGTAGCCCTTCTGGCCTCAAATTCACAGTGACCTACCTACCTCTGCCTCTCTAATGCTGGCATTAAAGGTATGTGCCACCATGCCCACAGCCCTAGCATGCTGGATGCCCTGGGCTTCATCTCAAGAGGCAGCAGCAGCAGCAGCACAATAATAACAGCAACAAAAGCATGAGTACAGAGCTAGCAGTCAAATGTACTGATCTTCCAGAGGGCTCTCATTCAATTCCCAGCACCCACATAGGGGTGGGAGTTCACAATTGCCTATAACTTCAGCTCAAGGGAGACCTGATACCTCTAGTCGCTGCACACATAACTAAAAATAAACTAAAATCTTTAAAAGAATAGCTTTGCATATTAAAAAAAAAATAAAAGTCGGGCTGAAGAAATGGCTCAGTGGTTAAGAGCACTGTCTGCTCTTCCAAAGGACCTGAGTTCAA
This sequence comes from Psammomys obesus, assembly GCF_907164565.1. Lineage (NCBI taxonomy): Eukaryota > Metazoa > Chordata > Mammalia > Rodentia > Muridae > Psammomys > Psammomys obesus. The sequence continues at coordinate 2,117,922 of NW_026596034.1, forward strand.
TTCCCAGCATCCACATGGCAGCTCAAAACTGTCTCCAATTCCATGGGGTCTGACACCTTCATACCAATGCACAAAGAATAAAATGAAATAAACTATTTTAAAAAAAGAAACATACATAGTTTAAAAAAAAGTCTTCTATCAAACTTAGACGCAAAGCCAAACTGCTTGGCGAGCCGGTGTGCACCTCTAGCTGGTGTCTTCCTCCTTTTCCTTCCCTTCCCCTTGCTTGCTTAGTTCCAGTTGATCACCTTCCTCCCTGATCCTTAAAGGTTTCCTTCCCACATGTTCTTCTGGGGCTATGTTGGGGAAAGTGTGACAGACACCCAACAGATGAATATGTAGATATGAATGGTCTGGTTGCTGCTGGTAGGTATGTCCCCAAAAGGATTTATGGTTGTGGCTGGAGAGATAGCTCAATGGTTAAGAGTACTGGCTGCTCTTCCAGAGGATTTAGGCTGGATTCCCAGTACCCAGATCATGGCTCATATGGTCTTTTAAGTTCAGTCCCCAGGGATCTGATGCCCTCTTCTGGCTTCCATGGGTACCAGGCACACATGCACTCTAGGTAAAACATCCATTACTAAAACAAAACTAAGAAACCTTGGGAACCTTAGCCAGAGCCGATGCCAGCTTTACTTACCATAGCAAAGAGGTTGTCATAGCCTTTGACCTTGGTAGGCACCTTGGAGAACTTCTGGTCAAATGCATCTGAGATGTTGTGAGCTGGGTCTGTGGAAATGATTAGAACACTCTCACGTCCCTTAGACAGCTGGACCGCCAGGCTGCAGCTGCACATAAGAAAGGTGGGAAGATGAGGGGTGAGGAGCCAGCTGTGGGAGTGTGGTTTGTAGCAGGAGATGAAAGGTCAGGCCGAAGAGACCTTAAGAACATACTGTGGGTCCTAGTGGGATCAAGTCCATTTAGATTGGACTGGTGTGCAATATTCAGTTGATTGATTTGGTCTGTTTGAGTGTCTGTTTCAGCCTTTTTTGGCACAATCCAGCTGTCCAGAGCACAGATTGCTCACCCTCCCTCATGCCACTTGTTCAGAACAATGTGTTTCACCTCTCAATGGACTGAGACACTGTAGTCATGGGCCTTTTCCACCCCCTTCTCCTTCTTCCCTCTCTGGCATCATACTAAGATAGCTTGCCTTAGTGTCACCCCTTCTACTCTGAACTCCCTGGGGGTTACGGTACGGCCGACTGCGGCATTTAAATGCTCCTCTGCACGCCCCACGCGCTGGATTCACAAGACCCAAAAAGGGATAATCCAACTCAGGATGCCAGGCTTGCATCGAGAAGGTATCTTCAGCAGCTGCAGTAACTTCCGGAGAGAACAACCCTGTAGAGCCGGGTTCAGTTCGTTTTGCCCCGATAAGCCGGTCCCTGTCCTCCCCTTCGTCCGGTGGTACATTCCACCCGTCTTCTTGGCCCCGTCAGAGCCTTCTTACCTGCAGGTGGTCTTACCAACGCCACCCTTGCCCCCGACGAAGATCCACTTAAGGCTGCGCTGCTCGATGATATTGCTAAGCGTGGGTTCCAGCGGCTCGACATCGGGCGCATCCTCGAACTCCTCTGCTTCAACCCCCCACCCGGCCACCCCCGCCGCCATCTTGGAGCCGGCTCACGTGATCAATCGGGCACACCACGTGCTAAGCACCTACAGGGGAAATGAGTCTGCCGCGTACCTGTGCAGGCTGGAAGCCTGACTTATTTTCCTCCTGCATTGACATTTAGAGATAACGGGAGCTGTATTTTCACCGTTTTATGCGTTGCGAGATCACCTTGCTGAACTCTTCTCTGCTGTTTTCTCAGAATTCCCCTGTCTTGTGAGCATATTAGTACGATCCACACTATTGCTCTCCACTGATTGGACTCTAAGTCTTGCGGCACTCTTTTCATTGGCTGAATTTTGTCTCACCTCCACTAGTCACGCTCAAGTCCCTGCAGGCGTCAACCTCTCCTTAGCAACCGGCCAAACATCCTGTCTAAGCTATGAGCGAAGTTAGAGCAGAGGTATCTCTTGGCTCGATTCTATAGGCCCAGTTTCCTTATGATCACTTCTTACTTTTTATTTTGAACCTCAACATCTCCTCTGGTCCTCCAGTTAGTTACTCAGTTGGTTGTGAGCCGCCTGGCTTCCGCCGCAAACCAATCAGGAACGAATTGGTTAGTTGGCTGAGGGTTGCTTAAAAGCAAAAACTCCATTTGTTGCAGGGTATGCATACTTTTGTCTTGTGTGCCCGGAATCCCTATGCTGGGCAGGAATGATATCTGCAACAATTCGTCCTTGCAGAGAGAACTTTAATTTCAGAAACTCTTTTTGCGCTTGGCTCTCTGCCTTCTCTCTGGGTGTGCTCCAAGTTTAGCAAATGCTTTTTTAATTGAATCCCTGTACTCGGGAAGGAATACAAGGGTCCTTATTCCCTTGGTGCAGTACCCAGCTCAGAACATTTAAATCTTGAGAGGGACTCAGCCTAGAAATGTTTGGCTTCATTCGAGTGCACCAGCCTCTAAAATACTACTCTTAGGGTGTCTAATTGCACGCAGCCAGTGGTATCCTGACTTCAAGAGACTAAATTCAGAGACAAGCCCAACCTAGAGATGCTTCCATTTCTAGTAGGAGGTGGCACGTTAGATATGGTTTCTAGGCCTAGTTAGGGGCTACCCAAGTTCCCAAGAGTCAATTGAGCACACAGTTCCCAAACAAGATCCTTTCAGTTACAGAGTTCTGGTGGCCGACTGGGATTGTTCTCTCTCTGCCCTTAGAGGGGGGTCTGTGTCCCAGACGATGGTCCCATTTTCGGGGAGCTTTTGTCTGCTTAACTAACTCTTGTGTCAGGCAGGATTAAGGAATCCGCGGAGCAGAAGGGACCGGGCTTTTGGGCTCCACCGACTGGTCGCTAGGTCAGAACCCCTTGGCCCCACCCAAGCTCCGCCCACATTGCGTTGGCTTCTGGGTTCAGACCGCTCTTCCCAGCATGCACTGCTCCAGACGAAGCCAGTCCCGCGCCAAGCGCGCGGTCTGAGAGCTTTTCCCGAAGTCCTTTGCGCGGCACCTGGCGACAAAATGGCTGCCCGAGGGAGACGGGCGGAGCCTCCGGGTCGGGAGGCGCCCGGCCCGGCGGGCGGCGGCAGGAGCCGGTGGGCTGAGTCGGGGCCGGGAACGTCACCCGAGAGTGGGGACGACGAGGTGTCGGGCTCAAGTCCGGTGTCCAGTGGTGTGAACTTGTTTGCCAACGACGGCAGCTTCCTGGAACTGTTCAAGCGGAAGATGGAGGAGGAGCAGCGGCAGCGGCAGGAGGAGCCACCCCCGGGCCCGCAGCGACCCGACCCACCGGCCTCCGCCGCAGCGGGCCCAGGGAATCCGAAGAGGAAGGGCGGCCCAGGCCCCACGCTCAGCTTCGTAAGGAGCCGCGGGGGTGGGGGCGGGCGCCGGGGCCCTCGTTGGCAGGGGGAGTCGGGCCCGGGAAGGGGCGTCAAGGTCCAAGGCAGCCCTCCGCCCGGATGCCCGGACGGTCGCGGTCGCTTGCTGAGACTCTTGAGCTTGGATTCCGGACAAGAGGTGTTTCTGGGCGGGAGTGGGAACCACCAGGTCTTACTCGCGGTACCTGGGAACCGGGAAATTGCATTGGAAAGAGCGGTCTGGGGTTAGGGGACCTTAGGTGCCAGGGATCATTTGTTCCCACTTTGAATAGTGGGGACCCACACACATGTGTGAGGGGAACAAATTCAAATTCCGAGTCTGCTGTAATTGTTAGACTCAGACCACGGACCATAGCCGGGCGTGGTGGCACACGCCTTGTAATACCAGCACTCCGGATGCAAGAAGAGGATTCGAAAGTGAGACCCTGCCCCAACTAAACAAAACCAAGCAACCAACAACAGAAAGCAAACCACCGACTTTGTGGCCTTAGGAAGATGAATTGATTCCTTTCTGTGTCGGTTTACTGAGCACCTTCCCTTGTGCTGGATATTCAGTGGTGACTTTGACAGAAAAGAACGTTGTTTGTTTGAAGCCTAGGTGGCCTACCCTGACTTTCTGTAGTTCTAATGATTGACATCATTGCACCTTTTGATGCGAGCATTCCATGAAGTGGCCCTAGAAAAGTCAGTCAGTACAGACTCTTATACAGAAAGAACTAGACCAGTGCTTCCCGCAGGTTACTCTTAACTATTTAATGCATAGCTAGCCTGGGAACAAGCCCGTTTACCCTCACGTATTTGGTAAAGTCTGTAGTTATTTTGGTTGTTAAAACTCTGAGAGGAGATGCTAGTGACATCAGGTGGTAGATACCAGGGATGCTCTTTAGTATCCCACAGTGCATGGGATAACAAAGAATGATCTAGCTTAAACTGTCATGAGTACCAGGTTGAGGAGCTCTAGGTTAAACGTATTGGACATACACTGCTTTAGTTTTGAGCTTGCTTTGTCTCTGATGTTGAGATGGAGGCTCTGTACTGGGGAGTAGACAGTCGGTCAATTCTTAGATCCCAGTTCTGTCGTTTGGGGCAAGGCTTAAGTTTTCTTTAGGTCTTAAAAGGGTTTGTGAGCTGGGCAAGGTGGTACATACATGCAATCCTAGACTGTGGAGGTTGAGGCAGGAGGATTGCAGAGTTTGAATTCAACCAAGGTTACATAGCAATAATCTGTTTCTAAAAACAACAAAAATTGTGTATATGTGTGTGTGTGTCCAGTTGTGTGTGTCTGAGGTCTCAGCTACTCAGGAGCTGAGAAAGGACATGAAGTACAGAAATGAGTTAAGAGCTAGCCTGAGCAACTTAGTGAGACCATGTCTCAAATAAAAACAAGAGGTCTGGGGATTTAGCTCAGTAGTAGATTGCTTTGAATGCTTGTGGTCCTAGATTACACCTGCATCCTACACAAAAGTGGTGTTTGGGAGGGAAGAATTCCAGCAGTAACTGATGTGTAGTTGAAGGGTGAGGACAGGATGATGTCTTGGAGGCCCCAGTTAAGGGGAGAAGATAGGATACCAGAGTGAAAATCTAGAGCAAGACTGCTGTTAGAGGAAGTAAAAAGGGACAGGACCTGGGCTGATGGGACAAGTCAAGAGTAGAGGTTGAAGGCTTTTTCAGCAATGGGAGCAGCAGCAGCGTTACTGTCCTCTTCATTTGTCCCTGAGTAGACATTGCAGTCACACCACTAAAACCCGGGCCAGCTCAGAGTGGGAGAGCCAGGGTTACTTTGTGGTTCAGGGTTCTACCACTGGCCTTGCACCGTCTGATCCTGCATATTGCTCTCTTTTTGGCAACCTTTCCTACTCCTCCCAGAGACTTGTATTTCTCTCTAAAATGAGGTAGTTATTACTTCAAATAGCATAACTGAATGAGAGAGGAGATAATATGGCCACAGCGGTCTGTGTGTGGTATGTAGGGTTTAGTAAATAGTAATGTTCAATAAAGGAAGCTTTTGCTACCTATGTGGTCCCTGCTCGGATAGGGTGAGGCCTGGACAGAAAGAGTTAGGGCAGAGCTAGTCCCCGGCAAGGTGAGCACTCCTCTGGCCCCCTGGGAGGGTAGCCTGGGGCCCAGGACTGCCTGGGCATGGCAGCCCAGGGCAGGTGCTGAGTCGAGTGTGCTCCTCTCTGATTGCTGCGCAGGTCGGCCGGCTGGAGGAGCTGGGCGAGGCGTCGCTAGGAAGGTGTAGTGGGCCTCAGCACCGCCAAAGGCGGGCCCGGCTCCTGTAACCCTTGCAGTCTTCTGTCCCTTCACCCAGGTGGGCAAGCGCAGAGGCGGGAACAAACTAGCCCTCAAGACGGGAATAGTAGCCAAGAAGCAGAAGACGGAGGATGAGGTGAGTGGGCTGCCTAGGGGTGCCATCCTAACTGCCTTTTCTGTCTAGGCTCAATGCTTTGGGTGGGTGGGTCTGGTAGGGTGGGAGGTTCCCCAGATAACCTGCTTCTGCTTATTTTCACCTCAAATCCAGGGCCTTTAGGGTGATACTGGGGATGGGTCAGCTGTCTAGTGGCATTCTTGACTTGTTCCCGCCTTTTTGGGCATCTGTCTTCCAACTGGTCCTCCCCTCCTCCCACCCAACAGGTATTAACAAGTAAAGGTGACGCATGGGCCAAGTACATGGCAGAAGTGAAAAAGTACAAAGCCCATCAGTGCGGTGATGATGATAAAACTCGGCCCCTGGTGAAATGACCCCTTCCCAGGTGCTCACTCCCTGGGACTCTCTGCGATGTACATAACTATTTAATGTGGTAACGGCAGCTGCCTTCCTGGAGGACTGATACACAGAAGGAAACCAAGGCGCTTCCCGTGGCCGCAGACCATTCTCCAGGACTCTTTTTTTACCTTGAGCACTTGCCTCCTGAGACTCACTAGACCAGTGGTTTACTCTTCCCTCTCTTCCCAGCACCTTGCTTTCTCTGGCTCTGTCTGTCTCTTCTTGCCGTCTCTCTCCTTTTAGCAGTCACTTCTGAGAAGTAAAGAACCTGACTTAGTGCTGGAGTTGTGTGCTTGGTTTTTCTTTGCGATCTCCAAGCTAAGCCTTACCCCACCTGCCGGTGCTGGGGTGGACCCATTGTGGAGGGTAAGGGGTAGGTTCCTTAGGCACGGGCACATGCTGCCTGTCTTGGACTCTCAAGACATCTTTCTTCCCTCTTTAGTAACTGGCTCTTAAAGTCCAGTCTTGTTAATTTTTTCTTTTTGTTTTAGACAGGGTCTTACGTGCACAGGGTTTGTCTTCTGCCTCAGCAGTAGTGTGTGGGTAAATATGGCCTTCCTGGTCTCCTCACAGTCTCAGGTTAGCTGTGACTTGGTTTATACTGCTTGCTTAGTACATAAAATAGTGAGTGTCTAGCACTCTGCCTTTTGCACTCTAATCTTATGCTTTGACTCTGAGTTTTTTTATTCCCAAGATACCAACCAACCACTCGCTATATGCCAAGGCTGTTCTGGGTTCTGGGGACCAGAACCCTGAACAGCCTATACTTCCCCTGTCCTTATAGGAGACAGATGGGAAGAAAAAGGAGATGACCTTTTCAGTGGTTACTATTAACAAGGATACAATAGTGGCTTATTGGGGGAGGGGGTTTTGTTTTAGGCCACTTTTTATATTCTTGATTGTAAGCCTAGACTTTAATAGCTGAGCCATCTCTCTAGCTTGTGGTACCATGGAGGCCAGAAGAGAGCAGCAGATCCCTTGGTACTAGAGTTACAGCTGGTTGTGAGCTACTGTGTAGTTGCTAGGAACTCAACTGGAGTCCTCTGGGAGAAGAGCAAATGCTTTTCACTGCTGAGCCATCTTTCCAGCCTCCTTAGTGACATTGATCATATTTTAGTGGGAGGTGAGGAAGTACCTCAGTGGAGTTCTCAGGCTCTATAAAACCAGAGTGGACAGTAGCAAGCTCTAAGGGGACCTGAGGAAAGGCAGCTATGGTCCAGGAGTGTTGAGATGGTGCCCTGAGTCGTTTTGTCAAAGCAGTGTGAAGGCACTATTCACTCAGTTAACACTATGTAGGAGTTGGGTGTGGTGACTCATGCCTGTGATCTCAAGTATTTGGGAGGTGGGGGTGGGTGGATCAGGAGTTCGGGGTAACTCTTGTTTCGTGTAGACTCTCCCCCAAACCACATACGAAGAATAAAGTTGGTCAAGGTTGACAGCTTGAGAAGGTAACATTTGCTCGAGATTCCACAGTTGGCAGGGCAGTCACTGAAGAAGGTCTGGAAAGTGCTTCAAGCAGGAAGAACAGTATAAAGATCCTAAGCGCAGCTGGCACAGTGGTGCACACCTGTAAGTCCAGCACCCGTGGAGTCAGGCAAGTGGATCTACAAAGCGAATCCAGGACAGCCAAGGCTACACAGAGAAACCCTGTCTTGAAAAAGCAAAACAACAACAAAAAACCAAGATGCTAGTGCTTCCTAATACACAGTAATACTTTGCTGATTCGTTTTCTCCTGGGGAAGCCAGCTGTGTTGCTGCCTCCTGGTAAGCCAGCAACAATTGGGTCTTAAGCATGTGTAGACACCCAAGTAGGTCACCTACAGCAACTTGGCCTCTATTTTGGAGTATGTTGATAAGCAGGGCAAGCTGAAATCCAGGCCCTTCCCTTCAAGAGCCCTAACCAGGTGTGACTAGGAAAAGTGAAAGGAAATTCAAGTACAAGTTTAGATGAGTCAGCCCTGGCTTCCACCTATTTTTGTGCCTGTTAGCTGTATGGTCCTGTATAAATCAAGTATTTAGCTTTTTAAAATTAAAAAAATGTTCATTTGTATGTCTCTAGTTGCCATGTGTGCAGATACTATGTGTGTTGAATCTTTTGGAGCTAGAGTTAGAGCCAGTTGTCAGCCACCCGATAGGGTGCTGGGACCTGAACCCATCTTACTGAAGAGCACTAAGTGCTCTTAACCACTGACCCATCTCTAGCTTGTCACTCAGCCTTTCTGAAGCGTAGGTCTTTTGTCCTTTTGAGACCAGTTTTCTCTATGTAGTTCTGGCTGTCCATGAGCTCACTATGTAGAACAGAATGGCCCTCAACTCACAGATCCACCAGCCTCTGCCTCCCAAAAGCTGGGATTAAGGCTGTATACCAACACTAGGCTTTTGTCTATTTTTAAAACTAGGGAAGGATGTCTAGATTCAGGTTGTAAAGAACCTGGGCTCAGGGATGCAGGGTGGTGCTCTATGAGCCTCAACACTGCAAAAAAGCAAAGGGTGGTATTTTTGTAGCTGACTGACCCTGTGAATACAACTGCTTTCATTGGTTTCCTGAGAGAAGTTAGCTTATATTTACAGGCTGAGTTTTACAGTTCTGGAGATGGAGCCTATTTTCTGGTGCATGCTGGCAAGCACACTAACCTTGACCTACATCTTGGAGGCCCTGTTTAAAAATTAGACTGAAGCTGGAGAAATGACTCACTGGTTTTGAGCACTTGCTGCTCTTGTAGAGGACCTGGGTTTGGTTCCCCTGAAGCTTGTTACAGGTGGTTCCTTGTTGCCTGATTATAGGTCTGATTGATTAGGTCCTCTGCAAGAGCATACGTGATAGCATCTTTCCAGTCCTTCTAACATTTTTAAAAGCTACATGCATATCTACTGTGACACAGGTGTGGAAGTCAGCGGACTTGCCTTAAGTCACCTTTCTCCTTCCACCATGTGGGATGGAATTCTGATTGTCTGGCTTGGTGCCAAGTGCCTTAATCTGTTGAGCCATCTTTCCAACCTTTTCCTGACACTCCTTTTGAATGGCTGAGATGGGACCCAGGGCCTCTTGCATGCTCGGTGACTGAAGACTGTGAACTGTAAATATTCTAAACCAAAAGTGTTTGTGAGGAGATGCTCAGGCAGGGAGACTTGTGTAATATAAGCATCTATGTTCTCCCATCGGATTCAAAGTTGGGCATGATCTGAATGCTTTTAAAGTCAAGTAAATAATTGACTTCGTAGGGCCACTGTGAGAAATACTGTGTGTATTTGTGTAGAAAATACTATTTGGAATCCTCATGATAGGGAATAAATGCTAAAGGAGGGAGGGAGAACCTAGTTCAGGGGCTGAGGGGGTGGGTGGTTTAAGACCAGCCTGGGCAGTACAAACACCATATTAAACCAATGAAACAGCCCAGAAAACTTGTCCTGATTCAAAATCCCTTGTGGAGAAAGGGAGGAGAACCAAGCCTCGAATAGTGGTCATGTAGCATGCATGCCTTCAAGAAGCTAAGGCAAGAAGACCAACTTGGAGGCCAGCTTGGGTTAACAGAGGTAGACCCTGTGTCAGGAAACTAGATTTTAGAAAATGGGTCAGCATGGTGGATCAAGGAACATGCACAAATGCCTGAGGGCCTGAGTGCAATCCCTGGGCCCACACAGTGAGAACCAGTCTGCAAGTTGCCACACTTTGGGCAGGGAGGGGGCTGGGGACGGGGAGGTTTCAAGATAGGTTTTCTCTGTAACAGCCTGGCTGTCCTGGACTCAATGTAGACCAGACTCACAGTGATCTGCCTCCTTCAGCCCTGGGATTACAAGCATGAGCCACCACGCCTGGCCACAAACACATTTTTTTTTTTTTTACAAGCAATAAATGAAAAAATGTTACCTTAAAAAAAAAAAAAAAAAAAAAAGCAATAAGTGGTTTGTATTTCATACTCCACATGGCCTCTACCTGGAGTCAATGCCCATGCTTGATCAAAACTCCCGTCCCCATAAAAATATGAAAAAAGAAAAATCCCAAACAAAAAGCTGCTGTTCACCCTCCCTGGAGCCTGCCAATCCTCCAGTCTCCTGTTTAATATCTAGCTGGGAAGAACTCTGAGGTACCAGGCATCACCAACAATTAATCGAATCCTAGACGCACGGCACCATGGGACTTGTAGTTTCAAGGGTCATGAGTGCGTCTGACTAGTGGAGGTTGGGGAAAGTGAGAGAAAGCTCTGCGCATGCGTAGGGCGACTTGCCGCACGTGTCTTTTAAGGAGGGTTTCTGTTTATGTTAAAGTTTTTCGCTTTTCAGGGAGCTTTCCCTTGACCGAGAATTGTAAAGGATTCTTGTTTTTCACGAGTGAACGTTGCCGGGACTTATTGTGCCAATGGAGAAATGGGCTAGGTTGTTTCTCTTCAAGTTGAGGCATACCTACAGACCTCTGTCCCTCATTTGAAGGTCAAAAAATCTAGGACAGGGCTGGGTTGTACTTTGGGATTACAGTAATGGTTGGTTTAGTAAATATTGGTTTAGGCAGAGTGCAGAGAAAACGAACGAGCGGTACTGAGCATGCTAAAAAACCAAAATTTGAAACCATTTACCACCTGAGTGAATAAATATTATTCAAATAATAAGCTTAGCAATAGGTAAGCTTAACTTGGATCAGCTATAATGGAGGAAATTATACAATATCCGCCGAAATGGAGGCGAGTCGCGTAAGAACGAGCCCCTTATCGGTAGGGCGGTAAGGGAAGACGGGAAGGCAGTTAGAGGAAAGCACCAGGGTCTCCAGTTCTAAACTACAATGCTTTGCGGTTGAAAAGGAAAAACTGCTCTACTGGGTACAGATGGCGGAAGCGTTCACGATTGTACAACTTGCCTAAATGCTTTGGGCAAGGACTCTTATCGCACTTTTATCTTCAGGTAGGGAAAGAGATTAGGTCTGTTCAAATTAACTAGCTTGTTTTATCTACAAAATTATAGCCAGGGGCTGGAGAGTTGACTTGTAGCTTTTTCGTAGGACCCGGGTTCAAGTGCCAGCACAATACATGGCAGCTTATAACCGTCTTATAGCTGTAGCTCCAGGAGATCCAATACTCTTCTTAAAATTTCGCTGCCATCAGACACACTTGATGCACAGACATACATGCAGGCAAAACAAACACAGCGATTTAAAAAAGTGATAGCCTTGTGTTTTTTTCCAGTTCCCTGTAAAAGTGTTAAACAGAACAACAATAAAGAGCAGACAGTTGCTCTTGTAGGAAACCAGCTGTCTCAGGTATAAAGTTCAAGCCAAGACATATGTCCTGCTCTGTATTTGTGTGCAGGTCGGTGCTTTTTAGGGGAGCAGGAGAGAACCAGTTCCATTATAATTTTTTTTTCTTTTATTTATATATTTTTCCGAGACAGGGTTTCTTTGTGTAGCCCTGGTTGTCCCGAAACTAGTTCCGTAAACCGGGCTGTGCTGGAGCTCACAGAGATCTGTCTGTCTCTGCCATCACCGCCTGGCTTCATTTTAGTTTATTTTTGATTAATTTTATGATGTACCGGGGAGTAAACTGTGGACTTTCTTCCTATCTCCGCCCTCCCTCCTCCCCCAGTCCTGAGATTACAATTTTATGGGTCGCCACGCTGGACTGAGCACAGTTTTTTAGGGAGTGCAGTAGGCAGTTAACTGTGGTTGGAGGATTCTTAGGCCCATTACACACAGAGAGCACCTATGCAATACTAAATTTCTAGCTCCAGCAAAGAGCTGAAGTCAGGGTGCTAGTTTAAGAGTATTGGCTGCTCCTGCCGAGGACTCAGATTTGAATTCAGCATCCACATGGTGGCTCACAACCATCTGTAACTCTAATTTTCACGAGCGTCCAATGCCCTCTTCTGGTCCCCAAGGCACTGCACGCATATGGTTTAGGCAAAACACCAGTACACACTAAAAAAATTAAAAAAAAAAAAAAAAAAAAAGGAAGAAAGAAAGCTGCAGTAAGAAAAGGAGATGAGAGTCTGGAGGACCTAATGGCTAGAGAGGCCTAGAGGCGGCACTTATTCTGTCACGTGACCCAGCATGGCCAGGGCCGCGCTGTGCCAGGTCACGTGTGAATGCTTCGCTCTCTGATTGGCTTGCGTAGGCCAGTTTGAACGGCGTACGGAAGCCGAAGCTGTTCATTTCGGCCGCGTTTTTTTTTTTTTTTATTTTTTTATTCCCTGGCTTTGGCTCCCTCCTTCCGCGCGAGCCTCTGGAGAAGCTGCAGCACTTAGGCGCCGCCGCTGCCTTCCGGGGCCTGGTAAGCGGGCCTCGCTCGGCCGGGGCCCTTTGGCTTCACCTAGCCTGGGGCCTCCCTGGGTTCTGGGCCTGCGCCGCGCGCCGCCCAGGCGTCGGGGTCGCGCCCGGCTGAGAGGCGGGGAACCGGGTTGGGCTAGCTCTCGAGGCCGGCGGAACGGGCCGGGCGGGGGAGGGGGAGCGGAGCCGATCTCAGGGGGTGGGGCCTCGGCGCCCGGGCAGGTTCGGGTGCCACGAGATGCAGGCCAGTGGGGCGGCTGGGGTCGGGCTGGAGGGGCCCTGATTGGGGGAATCGTCGGGGGACGTCGCGAGGATCCGGTGTGTGTGCGGACCTGTTTCGGCGGGGTTTGGTTAGGTCTGGCTGGGGGGAGCCAGGCTTGAAAGTTGGGGAGGGGGCTGTCCTAATACGGAGGGGAGTCAGACATAAGCCCAGAGGGCTTTGCTGGGTCGGACTGGGAGGCAGTGACGGGATCCGTTGAGGGTAGCGCTCCGGGCGGGTGTTTGTGCGGGACTCTTTAAGGGAAGGGAGGGATTGGACGGATGGGGGTCTCCGACCACTTGTCGGGGGCTTAGGGGAACTTGATTGGGGGAGCTGCCAGAGGTCTGTCAGCAGGAATTACTGCTGACTGGGGCGGAGGGTGAGAGAGAGAGAGGCTTGGCCACATCTGATTGGGCCAGGCATCGAGCACAGGTTCTGGGGGCTTCTGTCGTGGGTTGAGAGGTTTTGACTGGCTCTTAGTCAAAGAGACATTGGAGACCTATTGGGCGGGCATTTCTTGTGTTCTGCTTAAGGGGAGTCAGTGGGCCGCGTCTAGGCCAGAAAGGAGGGGGTTATGTGGTGTCTGCCGAGCTTGTAGGGGAGGCAGCAGGAATGAGAAGGATCTGGCCGCTTAGGGACCTAGAGGAGCTCAGGAACCTAGGAGACAGCTGGGATCTGGCAGAGCTGGAAGGCTGGATTTGGGGGCAGGGAATCCTCGTGGCCTGAGCCTTCACCTGGAAGACCGCTGGGGCGGGGCCTTCGCTCTCGCTCTGGAGGGAGGCGGAAGCTGTAAGGCCCGTAACCGGGGGCGGCGGTGGTGTGGACCGCCGGTGGTGTGGACCGCCGTAGAAGAGTTCCACGGTAGGCTCGATGGATTCTTCGCGCCCCCGTCGCCGGTCCTCATGGCCCGCTTTTATATCCCCCCCCCCTCCAACTCGCACTCTCGAGCCCGCGACTGCGTGGCTGAGGATGGCTTAGCTGGAGGGTACCCCGCACCTGGACAGGCGCGGAACCAAGGCCTCCGCTTGTTCTCGGAGAGCACTTGCGTCTGCATGCAGCCGCCGCTGCCTCGGGTACTCAACTTAGGTCTGGCACAGAACCCCAGTGACCCAGCGCTGACCCAGGCCCCTACTCCTGCAGTTTGCCTTGCGCCATGGACTGGCAGCCAGATGAGCAGGGCCTGCAGCAGGTCTTGCAGCTTCTCAAAGACTCGCAGTCGCCCAACACAGCTACTCAGCGCATTGTGCAGGATGTATCCTTCTTTCTGGGGCTGATGGAACGGGGCAGATGTCTACACCTCATGAAGGCCAGAGAGGGAGGGACTGCTTCTTGATCCCCAAATCCTCTCTGCTTCAGGAGAACAGGACATGGATGAGAATTAAAGGTTTAGATCGCTGGGTTCCATTTCTGGAAGTGCAGAAAATGATGGGATGCCTGATGTTCACTGAGCACTTAATCCTTTAACTGTTAAAGTGAGTGCTGTTAACTTTTGTTTAACAGATGGGGACCTGGAGGCTTAGAAAAGGGAAAAATGCCTTAGTTAAGCCTCAGCTAGGAATCAGGGCTCCTAGGGCACAGCCATCTCAGATTTTAGTCCTAGCCGCGTTGTCAGAATGAGGGTAGATGGGGAGGGACGGGACGCTGGAGTTGGAACGTGACTGTGGTTGAAAACTTTTTTTTTTCTCTAAGAAAAAAATAACCAAGATCTGGTTATTTAAAATTATAAATAATTCTGGTTAGTTTTTTTTTTTTTTTTTACCAGTTTGAGACACTATGAAGAGGGACCTTCAGTTAAAGAATTGCCTCCATCAGATTAGCCTGTTGGCATGGATGTGGGGCATTTTCTTGCTTCGTAATTGATGCTGGCCTGGCCCACCCCACTGTGGATCCTAGTGATTTGGGAAGGAGACAGTAAGCAGCCTTGTGCAGTGGTTTCTGCTTCAATTTTATCCCTTGAATTCCTGCTTTGGGACTTCTCTCCATAATAAGCTAGAGTCTTTTACTCCATGATGTAGGTCTTGGTCAGTGTTTTATCATAGCAACAGAGAAGCAAATTAGAATAATGAGTTCAGAATCTTAAATGAGATGGTTATGATGGCATATACCTTTAATCACAGTGTTCTGGAGGCAAAGTCAAGTGAATCTCTGAGTTTCAAGGCAGCCTGGTCTTATGTAGACCCTGTCTCAAGTTTAAAAAAAAAATGTTTGAAACTATTGTTTTACTTGAAAGTGGGCCATCTCCTCCCCACCTTTCCCTGCAGTGCTGAGGATGGAAGGGCCTGCAGCATGCTGGCCACTTGCTTTGTCATTAAGTTTCACCCCTAAGTCCTGATCCTGGATCTCAGTCATTTCACTTTTTTTCCTCTATTTTTTGCTCTTAGTAGGGCCGGACACTAAATGGCCTCATGCATGCTGGACATATATTTTACCAATGAGCTATATCCCTGACTGTTTGTTTGTTTGTTTTTTTGAGTGACGGTCTCTCTGTATAACAGACTAACTACTTAGAACTGAATGTAGCCCAGGTTGGCCTTGGACTCAGGGTGATCTTCCTGCCTCAGCCTCCCTGGTGCTAAGACTATAGGCATGCACCACACTCAGGTAGCTTTCAGGCTGCTTCAGAAAAGCAGGTGTCACTGCAGTGCCTAGGTCAGACGTGAGTAGTAGCTGCCAGTTTAAGAGGAGTTGTCTCTTCCAGCTCTCTCCTGCTCTGGTGAGGACGGAAGGGTCATGCAGGAAGTTCAGACTTGGTCCTTGGGAAAGCCTCTATGATGGTGTGAGGATAGGGATTGGTCAGTGTGTCATGTCAGGAACTGGTGGCCTAATTGTATGGTCACTGGCATTCTCAGCCATGTGGCAGTGAGAGAAGGGAGGAAAGGCTCCTGTCGCTCAAGTTCTTTTGCGTTTTTTTCTTTCTTTCTTTTTTTTTTTTTTAACAAGATCTTGGGATGTGGTCCATGCTGGCCTGCAATTCAAGATCTTGTCTCAGCCTCCCTAGTGCTGGGATCACAGCATGCCTCGATATACCTAGCTTTCTAAGTCCCTTAACAGCCTGGCAGAAACTTAAACAACTCAACCAGTTTCCCGACTTCAACAACTATCTGATCTTTGTCCTGACCAGGCTCAAGTCAGAAGGTATGTTCTCTGTCCTCCGTGCCACACGGATCAGATCTTGCTTCTTTTTCTCACTACCATAGCCCTCTGACCTGAGCACTTTTCCCACAGATGAGCCAACCCGTTCTCTCAGTGGCCTCATCCTCAAGAACAATGTGAAGGCGCATTACCAGAGCTTCCCACCTCCTGTAGCTGACTTCATCAAGCAAGAGTGTCTCAACAACATTGGCGATGCCTCCTCTCTCATCCGAGCCACCATTGGTGAGGGGGCTGTGGGGGTCGTCATCAAGGACACACTAAGGGCTTGCTCTGGGCCAAGAAGCTATTCAACGTGTTGAGGGTGTTGCTTACTGAATGCTCCAGCACCCTCTGATAGCACTGTTACTACTGCCATCTGACTGGAGAGGAAACTGAGGCACAGAGATCATAAAGGGACTTGTCTGGCAAGTAACAGCTTGGAAACAAGCCAAGCAGTTCAGGTCAGTCTTTTTTTTTTCCCCCGCCCTTTTTTTCTTTTTGAGACAAGGTAGTCCAGGCTGGCCTCAAACTTTCCAATCTTCTGCATCAGCCTCCTGAGTGTCTCAGTAACTCATTGTCCACAGTTTTGTGATGTAGTCTCAAACTGTGTGCCTGAGGAACAGCATTTGGAATACCTGCTTCCTCTGTCTGCATGGAGTCATTAGTAATGTCCCCTCAAAATGATTCATCTACAATGGGAATTAGTTATTGGAGGAGCCTTGCTGAATCTAGGAAGAAATAGCTGAGAGCATTACAGCCGTGCGACCAAGATTTACTAGGGCCATTTCCCCTTCAGGCTTTTCACTGAAGAGATTAATAGGTGATTTCTTAGCAATGTAAGGTGTGTGTGTGTGAGAGAGAGAGGGAGGGAGTGTGTGAGTGAGGGCTCACACATGCCATACCTGAGCTGAGTCTGGAGGTCAGAGGACAGCATGTTTGTTGTCATCATTTCCACCTTGTTGAGATGGGTCTCTGGTTTTTTTGTTTTGCTGTACAGTATATTGCAGGCTTATTAGCATAGTAGCTTCCTGTCCTTTCTTCTCTCTCCTGTCTAGAGTGGCAGTGCTGGGGTTATAGATGCACACTGCTGCATCGTCCAGCTTGTGCGGGGTCAGGCCTCGTGAGGCCTCCGTCAGCAGGCTTGGTGGTGGGTGTTTTTTACCTGCTGAGTCATTTTCCCAACTCCTGTTTTGTTTTTTTAAGCCATTGTTTTCCTTAAAATCTGTCAACTAAAAGGTTTTATTTATTACTTATTTGTGTGTGCTATGTGTGTGGAGATTAGAGGACAACTTCGTTGTTGGTTTTCTCTTATTATGTGGGACTCGGTTGGAACTCCCAGCCATCAGAGATGGCAGCAAGCACCTTTAACCACTAAGCCGTCTTCCTGGCCCCTCTGTAGACTATTGGAAGGAAACGACATTTATACCACAGGAAAGGAAACGTTAAAAATGAATAAAAAGGTTGGGCATGGTAGCACAAAATTTCAGCACTTACTGGGAGTTTGAGGCCAGCCTGGGCCAAATAGTGAGTTCCAGGGAGCCCTAGGTGAGAACTTGTTTCAAAACAAAGAAAGAAAATGGCTAGTCATGGTGGCCCCTGTGTTTTATTTCAAACACGTTTGAAGGTAATAGCAGGTAGATCTCTGAGTTCAGGCAACCCTGATCCACACAGTGACTTCCAGACCTGCCAAGATTACAAAGTGAGACCCTGCCTATAAACAGACACACACACATATAATATAATGGAGACAGAAAAATAGTATTGAATTAGAGCTAGTTATTTGGGGCCTGCTGGATTAAAATAACTGTGGCTCCCAGGTATTGAGAGGCAAAATTGAGTCTATACATGTCCATATTTTTCTCTTAGCAATACAGTAGTATTATTTTTTTTAAATTTGTTTGAGTGGAGTGGGGTGTGTAGGGCCACTATTCATGTGTGGAGGTCAGAGGATAACTTTGAAGAATTGTTCTCTCTTACCATGTGGGTCAGGTTATCAGGCTTGGTGGCGGTCAACTTTATACACTCAGCTATTTTGCCAGCCCCACAATACACTTTTATAACTGTGTATTATTGATATTGTTATAGGAATTTTAAGTTATCTCGAGATGATTTAAAGTCTGGGAGATTGGGGATATAACTCAGTTGATACAATATGCTTATCATCTACGGGAGGCTGTGCGTAGGTTCTGTGCAAGTACTGTGCCAGTTTCTGTAATGCACTTGATTTTGGCCTCTCTGAGGACCTGGAACTAATTCCCCATAAAATCTGTACTTGCAGAAGTCTTGGTAGAGCTTTAGGGTGCTGGTACTTTTTTTGAAACAGGGTCTCAAACATGGAGTCTTCCTGTCTCAGCCTTCCAAGGGCTAGCCTTACAGTTCTCCACTACAGCACCTAACCACAGCTGGTGTCCTTTCTTCCGCTGAAGGTGAGGCCCGTGTTGTCCAAGAGAGTGGCTGGGACCCTGCCCCATGATGGGCTGCCATTGTCCTCAGAGTCTCTCCAGTCGTTTCAGAGCCTTGTAAGGGTTGACCCTTTCACAAGGTCTGCCCTTGTGAAACACGGCCATCTTGTGTTGATGAGTGATGAGTGATGTTGACTACCATAGCCAGTTCTTCCTGGCTGTTTCATTGCCCTCAGGCCTAGGATGAAGTTCTCACTTACCTGTGGACTTCATTATTCTAGATCAGTTTCTTATGAAGTGAACATTAGTTCCAATATCAATATATTCATTTACTGAAGCGAAAATTCCCTGTTGTTCTGCACGACACACACACACATGCACGCACGCACGCACGTGTACGCACATTCATGCACAGATGGGCCAAAGGAGGGCATCAGATACTGTGTTCATTCACTCAGAACATCTGAGCTCGGCGATAGGCAGTAGAGCTCCTGTCTCAGCGGGTTACTGCACTTGAGTTACAGCTGTGTTGCACCATGTCTACTTTTTATGTAAGTCCTGGGAACTGAACTCAGGCCTTCACACTTGCCTAGCAAAGTACTCTTACCAACAGCCATCTCTCCAGTCCCCATCCTTGGGTTTCAACTTGTCAGTAGAGTCCTCGCTTCACATACAGGTCCCCACCACCTTCCTGCCCACGACCAGTGTGGCCTTTCTTCTGTTACTATACCAGGCCTGCCATACCTTTAGCCAAGACATCTTTGCCCCAGGTGACTGAAGGCCACCTCTTCTTCATCTGTTTTAGCCTCTCTCAGGTCTTTGCATATAGGTCAGGATGTCACCTGACCACCATTTAAAAATTGTTCCTCTGTAGCTGGGTGTAATGGCACAGCCCTGTAACCCCAGCTATTCAAGAAGCTGAGGCGTGAGGAGGATCAGGCCTTGCCTTGGAACCTTAACTCAAAAGGTTAAAATAAAAATTTAAAAGCAAGGCTGGGGATTTAGCTTAACAGTAGAATGCTTGCACAGTGCACATAGGGTCCTGAGTCCAATCTTCTGTACTATAAAATAAAAACAATTGGGAAACTGTTTACTCTTCTGAGCCCTTGGCTTGTGGCCACACAGATCTTTGGCTTATGTATCTTGACCTCACACCCTTTCTCCAGCTCTGAAACTCTCCAGTGGTTTTGGGCAGATGCCGCAATTTAGAACACAGCTGTGTTTGTAGGCTCAGAGGATGTGTGCTAAGTCAGCAAGTAATACCTGAAGAGAGGCTGTAGAGTGCTCACTTGGCACTCATGAGGCCTGGGTTTTGTCCCTAGCACCCCAGAGAAAGGGTTAGGGTGCCATGCAGGGCTTGCATGGGAGAGAAAGGAAAGCTAGTGAGCCAGTCCTTTGTGGGGAGGGTGGAGGGGCTAGTAGGCCCCTTGCCCAGCCTGAGCAGCCTCCTTTTCCTGGCTGCCCCAGGCATTCTCATCACCACCATCGCTTCCAAGGGTGAGCTGCAGATGTGGCCGGAGCTGCTTCCCCAGCTGTGTAACCTGCTCAACTCAGAGGATTATAATACCTGTGAGGTAGGCGGCAAGCAGTACTTGGCCTGGCCCAAGCAGGGATTGGAGCTTGGAGTAGGACCCACAGCCGTCTCTCTCCTCTCTGCTCAGGGAGCCTTTGGAGCCCTACAGAAGATCTGTGAAGACTCCTCAGAGCTTTTGGACAGTGATGCTCTCAACAGGCCCCTGAACATCATGATCCCTAAATTCCTGCAATTTTTCAAGCACTGCAGCCCTAAAATCCGGTATGTGGAGGCTTGGGGCACAAGCATCTTAGAATTGATGGGCAGCTACAGAAGTTCATAGTGGTGCATGCCTTCTCTGACTCCCAGGTCCCATGCCATTGCCTGCGTGAACCAGTTCATCATGGACCGAGCCCAGGCACTAATGGACAACATTGACACCTTCATCGAGGTGGGCCACTGGCTGCGGGTGGATGGGGAGAGGCTGAGGGTCCTCAAGCAGTTGACCTCGCCCTTTCTCACAGCACCTGTTTGCCTTGGCTGTGGATGAGGACCCTGAGGTGAGAAAGAACGTGTGCCGTGCCCTTGTGATGCTTTTGGAAGTTCGCATTGACAGGCTCATCCCTCACATGCACAGCATCATACAGGTGTGCATGGCCAACATCAAGGGCAAATGGGTGGCTGGAGGGGGTTGGGAAATCCCCCTCAGTTGGACTAGGTCTCAGCCTCTCCCTGTTGCCCCAGTACATGCTGCAGAGGACCCAGGACCATGATGAGAATGTGGCCCTGGAGGCCTGTGAGTTCTGGCTGACGCTGGCCGAGCAGCCCATCTGCAAAGAAGTCCTGGCCTCCCACCTGGTCCAGTGAGTGCTGCAGCCCCATGCCATCGGCCTCTAGCCCTCCCTGTGCTTTCCCCCTGGCAGCTTTTGCTTACCGTAACTTAGGTACTGTGTGTCAGTTTACTTTGAATCCTGTGTACATTGATTTTTAGGGGATATAGCTTTAATGCCTTCAAAAATTAGGTAACAGAAACCAAGTGTTATGGCTCCTACCCATCACTTGGAAGGCTAAGGTGGGATGATTGCCACAATTTTTTTTTTTTTTTTTTGAGGCTGGATTGGGCTATATAGTGAGTACTCAGCCAATCGGAGTTACATAATGAGACCCTGTTTGAAAAAAACGCTAGTAGACAAAAAGAGATGAAGAAACAACCCTTCAAACCAAGGCCTCAGCCTGGCTGGATCCAGTGCTCAGAGGATGGGAAAGGCATTCTTCCTGGGCAGGTGACACTGTAGCTCTGGCATTCTTCTTAGGTTTTGTTTGTTTGTTTGTTTTCTTCCCCCCTTCTGAGATAGGGTTTCTCTGAAACCCTGGCTATCCTAGAACTCAATCTGTAGACCAGGCAGGCCTTGAACTTAGAGATACCCACCTGCCTTTGCCTCTCAGTGTTGGAATTAAAGGTGTGTGCCACCACCGTCCCTTAGGCTCAGACATTCTTCAGTATAGGAGTTGAGAATCTCTTGAGTGCTAGAACAAGAGTAATAGAAGAACTTAACCTTTTCAGGTTTTGAGACAAGTGGGCCTGGAAGTGCTGCAGTTAGAGGCAGGTGGTACCATGGCTGGTTTGAGCCTCCTTGATTTTACCAGTTGGGATCATTTGCCTGTCAGATTATTGATAACAAGTAGGAATTGTGGCTGGAGGGACAGAGGACTTTCAGGAGGAATGAGACACCCTTGTAGAGGGGGGTCAGTCAGGTTTGTATCAGTTTTCATGTCTGAGGTTGTAATGGTCCAGTTGTGTGCAACTGCTCTTTCTGTTTGGTCCCTGAGAGCAGCTGTGTCTCAAGAGTGCCAGGATAGTGGAGCAGATGTTTGTGCTTTGTGTAGTGCTAGGTTGCAGCATTGTAAAAGCTTTTCAGGGTTCTGGCATTGGTTGTGTTTGGATCAAGAGCTATTTGGTGGTACTTATACTAAGAGTGAAAAATGGGGCAGCTGTATGTGGCAGTAAACACTTGCAATCACAGTGTTTAGAGGTTGAGGCAAAAAGATCGTGATGTTCTTTTATTTTTTTAATTATTATTTTTTAATGTGTATCAGTGTTTTGCCTGCATGTATGTCTGTACCACATGTGTGCAGTGCCCACAGAGACCAAAAGAAGGTATTGGATTCCTTGGGTCAGGAGTTAGAGCAACTGATGATCTTAACTGCTGAGCTATCTCTCCAGCCCCAAGAAGGTGTGTGATTTCTAGGCCAGCCATCGCTACATAGAGCCTATTTCAAAAGAGAGAGGAAAAAATTGTGTCTCCTAATCACAGTGGCTGAAAGTATGTTGGTGATTCCCTGAAGGGAAGTGAACAGATACAGGACACAGGGATATGGGTGTGTTGAGCAGAGTCTGCCCCTTGCTCACACCTCTATTTCCTCTTCAGGATGAGCACCTCAGCCAGGATTCCTGCATCTTTACAAACAGTCTCTCTCTTGATAGGTTGATCCCTATCCTCGTGAATGGGATGAAGTACTCTGAAATTGACATCATCCTGCTTAAGGTCAGCCAGGGGTGTCCACAGCTGGCTATGGGTGGCTAAGACCATGGGTGTTGGGTTGGAGTCTCTCGCCAGTGCTTAGAAATCTGCCTGGGCTGGTCCCTAGGGGGACGTGGAGGAAGATGAGGCAGTACCTGACAGCGAGCAGGACATCAAGCCACGTTTCCACAAATCACGCACAGTGACATTGCCCCACGAGGCTGAGCGGCCTGATGGTTCTGAGGACGCTGAGGATGATGACGATGATGATGCTTTGTCGGACTGGAATCTGAGTAGGTAGTAGGCCAGCACTGCAGGGAGAGGGTGAGAAGCTGGTGTGGAGCAATTTATGAAGAAGTAGTGGTTGCATTTGGTCCAGAGCTAAGATCAAAAGTGCTGAACACCTGCCTCACAGGCCTCTGAGCCTGAGTCCTGTTGTCTCCCTTCAGGGAAGTGCTCAGCAGCTGCTCTGGATGTCCTTGCCAACGTCTTCCGGGAGGAACTGCTGCCCCACCTACTTCCCCTGCTCAAGGGCCTCCTGTTCCACCCTGAGTGGGTGGTCAAGGAGTCAGGGATCCTGGTGCTGGGTGCCATTGCCGAGGGTAAGTCTCCTGCATTTGATCAGTACCTGCCTGGGCTGACTTGAGCAATGCCAGTGATGGATGCAGCTCCATAGCACAGGCCAGGCCTCCTGCCTTGCCTTAAGTGCTAGCATTATAGGTTTGAGCTACTGCACAGCCAGAATTTGAACAACTTTAGCTCTAGTGTATCTGATGTGTCTCCTCTTACCCCTGCTTTTCATGGGCTCTTTGAAATGCCTCCAAGCCTCAGTTTTCCCAACCCTATCATGTTGGGTTGGATGTATCTAGACCCTAGCCTTCACTTAAAAGCTTTCCTGTGTTCTGGTCACTGCAGGCTGCATGCAGGGAATGGTGCCCTATCTACCTGAGCTGATCCCACACCTCATCCAGTGCCTGTCAGACAAGAAGGCTCTGGTACGCTCCATTGCCTGCTGGACGCTGAGCCGCTATGCCCACTGGGTAGTCAGCCAGCCACCTGACATGCACCTCAAGCCCCTGATGACAGAGCTGCTCAAGCGTATCCTGGATGGCAATAAGAGGGTGCAGGAGGCAGCCTGCAGGTAAACCTTGACCCCTGACCCATGTCCCTACAGTGGCCCCTCACCCTGGGAAATGATGATGCCTGTGACTGCTGACAAGACACTGAAGTCTGTTGTATTCGTACTGGCTGATCCCGTGTACACGCTCCCTACCTGTCTGTGGTGCAGCTCCATCTGCTACAGTCCATTAAGCTTTCCTTCCTATCTTCCATCCACTAGTGCCTTTGCTACCCTGGAGGAGGAGGCATGCACAGAACTGGTGCCCTACCTCAGCTATATCCTTGACACTCTTGTTTTTGCCTTTGGCAAATACCAGCACAAGAACCTGCTCATTCTCTATGATGCCATTGGCACCCTGGCCGACTCTGTGGGCCATCACCTCAATCAGCCGGTGAGACCCTAGAGACCCTCTGCCCCATCTGTGTGTTTGTTGGCGTCCAGAGTCGACCCTGTGTCATATAACTTTAATGCCAGGGATATAGCTACAATGTTGCCAGGCAGGCTGAAGCACTTACCCTGCTTTCAGTCTAGTGGGAGAGATAGACAGTTATGAGACAGCATGGTCAGTTCTGTGCGTGCATGTGTGTGTGCTGGGAAACGGCCTGTGGGGACCAGGAGGCCCTACGCAGGTTCCTGGGAGTGGGAGGAAGGGAAGGATGTTCTAGGGACAGACAAATGAGTAGAATCAGAAGGGCTTACGATTTTGAACCATGGCCAGGAGCTTGGATCTCATTTTTAAAGGACAGTGTTCCCTTACTTAGGCTGCCATATTCTTCGAGGAAGCCTAATTCCCCACTCTCTTTAGGAATACATTCAGAAGCTGATGCCTCCACTGATCCAGAAGTGGAATGAGCTCAAAGATGAAGACAAGGACCTCTTCCCCCTGCTGGAGGTGAGTGGGCTTAGGTCCTTCCTTCAGAATCCTCCCACATGGCCTGAGCTCACTCTTTCCCTTTTCCCTGCCAGTGTCTATCATCTGTGGCCACTGCCCTGCAGAGTGGCTTCCTGCCCTACTGTGAGCCTGTCTATCAACGCTGTGTTACTCTGGTGCAGAAGACACTGGCCCAGGCCATGGTGAGCACCCTTGAACCCCCTGCCCACTTGCTGTACTGGTCAGGCCCTACACTGCTTTCCTCACCTGCCCCATTTGTATCTAGATGTATACACAACATCCTGAACAATATGAGGCCCCTGACAAGGACTTCATGATTGTTGCATTGGACCTGCTTAGTGGCTTGGCTGAGGGCCTGGGTGGCCATGTGGAACAGCTGGTGGCTCGAAGTAACATCATGACATTACTTTTCCAGTGTATGCAGGTGAGTGGGTACCCAACGTAGGCCGCTTCCAAGTCAAGTCAGACCATACCTTAACAGGCCAAGGATTTTTCCTTTCTCTTCTCTTCTCTTTTCTTCTCTTCTCTTCTCTCTCTCTCTCTCTCTCTCTCTCTCTCTCTCTCCTTCCTTCCTTCCTTCCTTCCTTTTTTTCTTTTTTTTTTTTTTAATTTTCCTGGACACAAGGTTCTCTGTGTAGCCCTGGCTGTCCTGGAACTTGCTCTGTAAGCCAGGCTGGTCTAAAACTCACAGAGATTTACCTGCCTCTGCTTCTTGAGTGCTGGGATTAAAGGTATGCAGCACCATGCTCAGGCTCCAAGGGAACTTTTTCTAGACCTAACAGTTTACACAACAACGGCCATAGATGACCCTGTGGCCAGTTCAGGCCCTGACTATGTCCAGGGAATGTCAGAGAAAAGGAGCCCTTAAAAAATAAAATTTTATGGGTTGCAGAGATGGCTTCACAGTTAAAAGTACTTGTTGCTCTTGCAGAGGACCTGGGTTTTGTTCCTAGCACCCACATGGTGGGGTGGCTCATAGCCATCCATAACTCCAGTTCCAGGGGATTTCATGCCCTCTTCTAATCTTTGTGGGCACTAGGCACACACAAGATACATAGCTGTACATGCAGGCAAAACTCATATTTAAGGGCTCCATATTTAAGATAAAAATATATTTTTAAAAGACTGGACATGATAGTGCATAACTTTAATCCCAGCACTCAGAAATCAGAGGCTAGTCAGTTCTGCATAGTAAAAGCTTGTTTCCAAAATAAAATAATCATTTGTGTGCTATTGAGATGGCTCAGCAGGTAGGGATGCCTACCACCAAATCTATGACAGCCTGGCCAGGGAACCCCAGGACTTAAATGAATGAAAGTATGAACCAACTCCTATAACTTGTCATCTGACCTTCACATGTCTGTCAAGGCACATGTGTCTCCTCATGCAAAGATTAAATAAATACAAATTCAAGGGTATGCAGACATGATGAACCAAGTTTGAGCTCCACAAACTTAAAAAAAAAAACAACAGTAACAACAAAGAACTCTGGGTCTACTGGCACATGGTTGTAATCTCAGTCGTGGGGAGGCAGAGATCCCTGGGGCTTGCTGCTCAGTCACTCTAATTAGTGAGCTCCAGGCCAGTGAAAGAGCCTGTCTCTAAAAGCAAAGGAAGGCTGAGGATTGTCAGTGGGAGAGCTCTTTCCTACCATGTATAAGGCTCTAGCAATCTCCCAACACTAAAATATGGATGGATGATGGATACATGGATACTCTAGCAATTGCCAACACTAAAATACAAATAAATGAGTGAATGAATGAATGAATGGTGGCTGGTTCCTCAGGAATAACACTTGGGTTGTTTTGCATTTTTAAGACGGTTTCTCTGTGTAGCTCTGGCTGTCTTGGAACTCACTCTGTAGACCAGGCTGTCCTCAAACTCACAGAGAATCACCTGCCTCTGCCTCCAGGGTGCTGGGATTAAAGGCAGGAGACACCACTGCCCAGCTGACATCTGGTTTTTATAAACAAACAAATGAATGAACCCATGTTGGGTGGTTCCTGATCTGGTCTTTGCCATGCACAGGCGTGCACTCACACCCTGCTCACTCATGCATAAGCACAATAAAACTTGTCAGAGATTTTAGTACAGCTGATTTGAAAAATAAAAGTATGGCCCATTTGTAGTGGCTCATGCCTTTCATCCTACCACTTTAGATTTGGAGGCAGGGGCAGGTGGATCTCTGAGTTCTAGGCTATCCAGGGATATGTAGTGAGACCCTGTCTCAAAACAAAACAAAAACCCCAAAATATAGGTACTGGGGAGATGGTTTAGTCAGTAATGTGCTTTCTGGACAAGAACAGGAACCTGAGTTTGATCTCCATCACCCATGTAAAAAAGCTGGGGTTAGGGCTCAAGAGATGGCTGAGGTTAGGGGTACTTGTTGCTCTTCCAGAGAACCTAAGCTTCGTTCCAGCACCCACATCAGACAGTTGACTATGACAACGGCCTGTAATTCCAGCTCTCCAGGGGATCTGGCTCCCTCTTCTAGCCTCCAAGGGCACCCGCAAATGTGTACAACCCTCTCACTCAACATGTACATATAATTAAAGATAGAAATAAGTGGGTGCCCCGGGCATGGTGGCAGCTGTAGGTTTTGTAGGTTTGGGATGTGGTGGGCTGGGGATTGAAACGAGTTCTGGAGTATTTTAAAAGAAAATGCTTAGTAATGAAATTCACTGCCAGGTCCTGGCACAAAGGCTACAGTATAGTAGGAGAAGGCTAGTGAGTAAGGGACAGCCCTGCTCCTCAACCAATGTTTGTGGTCAGGATGTGCTCTAGGGACTGCCACTTGAGGTGGCTTCGATAGAAGGAGTGAGAGGAACCTTGTCATTCTGCCACCTCTCTCAACTCTCTCAACTCCAGGATTCCATGCCTGAGGTTCGGCAGAGCTCCTTTGCCCTTCTGGGAGACCTTACCAAGGCCTGCTTTATCCACGTCAAGCCCTGTATCGGTAGGCTGCCCTCTGTGCCCCTAGCCCATGAACATTGGCCTCAAGTGATGGAGACATGCCCTGGGAGGCTCATGACCAGATTGGGATGTATTCGTACTGTCTGATGGGGCCTGCCCAGCCAGTTCTGGGAGCTTGGCCCCAATTACCCTTTCTGCTCATTTTTTTTTTTTTTTCCTCTTTTCTGCTGTTTTCTTTGCATTAGCTGAGTTCATGCCTATTCTGGGTACCAACCTGAACCCTGAGTTCATCTCTGTCTGCAACAATGCCACCTGGGCCATTGGGGAGATCTGCATGCAGATGGGTGAGTGCCCTGAAAGTAGCAGGCAGGCTCTTCATTGGTCTGTCTCCACCCTGGGGCCAGAGCTTGATTCTCACGTATCCCCTAAAGGAACGGGGCAAGGGCATGCTTTAATTTCCCTGATAGGTGAAATCAAATAACTGAAAGGCTGTTTATGAGGTGGGGTAGATGATCTGTTTCTACTTTTGGGCTTCCTGTCCTTAGGGAAGACTTGGCGGAGTGGTCTCAGTAGCTTGTGGGTAGTTGACTTTAGAGATTTGCTTTGTGAGGGTCTGTTGTGAGCTGGCTGTGGAGCATCCCGAGGAGGTTCTCTGTTCTCTCATGCTTTGTGGTGCACCAGTTTGCATGAAACTGGGGTCATGGAGTGAGGTCAGCCATACCCAGCTGGCCCTCTCTGGGGAGAGTGGGCCACACAAGGCTCTAAATGGCTGCTCCCTAGGGGCAGAGATGCAGCCCTATGTGCAGATGGTCCTCAACAATCTGGTGGAAATCATTAACAGGCCCAACACACCCAAGACACTGCTGGAAAACACAGGTGAGTACCAGGCGTGGGCCTAGAGGGGAGAGTTCCAGGAAGGGTGTTAACATCTGAAATAGGATTCTGGGAGGAACTCAAAGAAGAATTTTGGCTTTAGAATATATGGGAAGAGACCCAGGCTGGGCTGGGAGGACATCTTTACGGGCCAAACTCAAGGGCCCAGGATAAGCCACAGGGCCGTTCAGTTGGGGCCTGTGGGGCGGGGCTCGGTGCCTCCTGTCAGAGGCCCCGCCACGTACCGTCCCGGGGCCACTCGGGGTTGCAGGTCGCCTGACGAGTCCCTCTGCCATTCCAGCCATCACCATCGGCCGCCTGGGCTACGTGTGCCCACAGGAGGTGGCACCCATGCTGCAGCAGTTCATCCGGCCTTGGTGTGTGCCTGCCTGGGTGGGGCCTGCCGGGGGTGGGCAGGACAGCTATACTTCCTAGTGTACCCTCCATGTATGCATGTGGGAGACTACCCACTGACACCCCCAATCCCGTTCCCTCCATCCATCTTTCATCTATGCTTGTCCTCAAGTCTATCCGCTGACCTGCTGCCCTCCTCCATGGCCAGGTGCACGTCCCTTAGGAACATCCGGGACAACGAGGAGAAGGATTCTGCCTTCCGAGGCATCTGCATGATGATTGGTGTCAACCCTGGGGGTGTTGTGCAGGTCCGGGCAGTGGGGCTCAGAGGGCAGGGTGGGGGCTGGCTTGGACAGCCCCTCACATGGGATCTGTCACATTTCAGGACTTTATTTTCTTCTGTGATGCTGTAGCCTCCTGGGTGAGCCCGAAGGATGACCTTCGGGACATGTTTTATAAGGTGAGGCTCCTGTTGGTCACATGTAAGTCCTGGGGAGTAGACACCACAGGCTTGTCTCAGCCCATTGTCACCCTGCCTCACTGCAGATCCTCCATGGCTTCAAAGACCAAGTTGGGGAGGAGAACTGGCAACAGTTCTCAGAGCAGTTCCCACCGCTGCTCAAGGAGAGGCTGGCAGCCTTCTACGGGGTCTAGGTGAACCTGGAGATCACCAGGTGAGCAGGTCTTTCAGCCTCAGGCCTGCCAGAGAGTGAAAGGACAAAGGGCCTGACCCTACCTCTCTCCTGCAGGTTTCTGTCTGCGTCATCGTCGGAGGGTGTGCTGGGGAATGTGCTGCTTCCAGAAGTCACTGTGCCCTGGTCAAGGGGGGTTAGGGAGGAGTGAGTGGTACCTAAATCCAGATGCTACCCAGTCTGCATCTGTCCATCTGTTGGTCCACTTGCCCCACCATGCCTGATGAGTGGACAGGTGGGGGACTCCATGCTCATCCTACAAATAGGGAGGGGGGTGGGACTTCTTGGCGGGCAAGAGTTCTCTGGGCTCTAATCTGGGTCATCTCAGGCAGCCCACCCGGGCCAGTCGTGGGAGGGAGGAATCCATAAGGCCTACCGAATCCGGTGTCAGATAAGGCAAGGGAATTACAGGTGGGGAGGGGGGTTCCTTGTAGAGAAGCATACACTCACATGTACACATGTGGACACACGCATGTGCAGGCACCACAGCCAGCTAGGCTGCTCCAGCCGCCCCACCATTTCCTCAACTGCATGGAGACAGTAGAATTAGTGAACCCCCAAATTATGCCTATGGCCTTCTGTGTACCTTGCATCTAGAGTATAAGAAGCTTCCGCTGTTTTGCCGGAATTGGTGGTGATTGGGAGGGCTGGGAGGTTTGGGGGACCTCAGCTGGGCCCCCAGGGCCAGGGGAGGAGGGCGGTCATTTGGGGGCTGCCCTCTCAGCACTTACACACTTTGGATCTGCTCCATACACTTCCTGCCAGCTTCAAGGCAGCCTCATTTTAATGTGTCCCCATCTTTGTCATGTCCCAGCCAGCAGCAGAGTGGGGACCATTGGAGCAGCTGGGACTAGCTTGAGGCCACCATGTACCCTTTTCCTGTGTCCAAAGGTATTTATCAAGGCACAGGCCTGGGACTAGTTTTCCTCAAGAGAGCTAAGGCTCGCCAGAGCTGCTGGCATGCTTTTGTGGATCTCCCGTGAAACAGCTTCAAGGATAGTTCCATCTCGAGCTGGGGCAACAGCACGTGAGGGTGAGAACAAAGTACAAAGTCTACTGGGTCCAGCAAGCTTTGAAGGCTTGGAGGAGCAGGGTGTACCCAGGGCCTCAAACTTTGTCCCTTTTGGGACTTAGGTTTATCACAGTGTCCACTGGACTCAGACCACACCAGATGGGTACATTGACTATAAAAATCCTTGAAGAAATTGGTTGAGGATGCCATCAAGGTGGGAGGGGCTTCCCAAGAGGAGGGGGCCATGACTATTTCCAAATTGGCTATGGAAATCAGTCTTGCAAGGCCCTTGAACATTTTTTCCTCCATCCCCTTCCTTGCTTCCTAATTCTTTGTGAGCCTGTTATATTTTGGGGGAGTCTTAGGGCCTGCTGTATCGTCCCTCCAAGGACCTGGACCATATCCCATCTAGGCCTTGTGTCTTCTCTCAAGTTGGTCAGGCCTTGCCTTTATTCCCAGGGACACTTAGTGCACATTCCATAACTCAGCTAGTGGTCCTCATCCCCCTAGCCTGAAACTTGAGCAGGTCTCTGGAAGCCATTTGTAGGTGAAAAAAAAAAAACAAAACAAAAAAAAAAAACAACACAACAACAAACTTTTTTTAAAGAAAAATACCATTAGCTTTCTGGTAATTCCACTTCTTAGGAGCATCCTCTGCTGGGTCTTGGGGTATATTGATGGATTGACTGTCTGATGGAGTTGTGACCCCTCTTTGTCGAAGGGGGGAGTTTCAACTACCTTCAGGAGAGGGGAGCCTGATTCTTGTATTTCCCTTTTTTTATTTTATTTTATTATTTTTTTAAAAATTATTTAATTTTTTAATTTATTTTTTAGTTGGTTTTTGCACAATGAAGTTTCAGTTTAACCTTCCTTGCCCAGGGCTGCTGACACAGACTGACCTTGATCTGCAGCCTTCCTGCCCCCTACCCATTCCTGGCTCTT
Organism: Psammomys obesus; assembly: GCF_907164565.1. Taxonomy (NCBI): domain Eukaryota; kingdom Metazoa; phylum Chordata; class Mammalia; order Rodentia; family Muridae; genus Psammomys; species Psammomys obesus. The sequence goes on from NW_026596034.1 coordinate 2,148,993, forward strand.
TTATTACCCCATGGGCTCCCAGGTCTATCTGTTACTGTGCTGTGCTGGGGACTGGCGCCTAGGTGGCGTGAGATTCCACTTGTGTAGAACTTTGTTGAGTAAAGGTCAGTTTCTTGTGAGACCCTTGGTGTCTGGTTTCCCGGTCCTTGGCTTTGGTTGTAGAGTGGTATGAAGGACAACCTCTGTGAAACTCCAGTGCCGTGGGAGGTGGTGACCTCTGGTGGTGACCAGGGGCTCTGCAGGGAATAAGATCAGGAGTAATAGAGCAGGACACCTATGGTTTCTCCTGGCTTCTGAGGGTATGCACTCACACAGTTTGATTTGAGACCCTGTCTCAAAGTAGAGATGAGTAGAATTTTGTTCATGAAATAAAATTGAGGGACCTAGATACATAAAGCCTTAGTTGTCATTCCTAGGACTTGAAGAGTAAATTGAGTGACAAGGAAGCTCTATGTTCATCTTTGTAATGTGGGAAGGTGAGTGTTAAGAAGGTGATTAGATGTATGCAGAACTCTGCAAGGTATTCTTGACAAGTAACAACTTGAGGCTGTCAGACGTGAACCTTGGGTGCAAAGCCTTAGAGCAGGCACCACTGGCTCACTGGGCATGCTCGAAATTCTTGGAGAATAGCTGGCAGGGCCAGGTGCTGGTGCTGCACACCTTTAATCCCACCACTGGGAGGCAGACGCAGGCGGATCTCGGAGTTCTAGGCCAGCTGGTCAACAGAGCAAGTTCCAGGACAGCCAGGGACACACAGAAACCTTATCTGGAAAAATTGGGGTGGAGGTGGGTAATGAATGGGACAGTGTACAGAAGACTGAAGCAGGATTGTAAATCAAGAACTGGAAGTTCTCAGAAGAAAAGCTTTTCACGTATGCCAGGCATGTTGGCTCACATCTTTAATCTCAGAATTTTGGAGGCAGGAGCAGGCAAATCTCTTTTGAGATTGAGGCTAGCCTGGTCCATATATTGAGTTTGAGGTGGGGCTACATAGTGAGAACCTTAAAAAATTTAAAGACACTTAAGTGTTAAGATTCTACATGGCCAGTTATGATTATGAGCAGCTGTGACAATAGATTAAAAATTATCCTGGCCTACCTTTAATCCTTAATGTTATTTGGGGCAACCTGGCCATGGTCATTCAACCCCAAAATAAACTTAACCTCATGGAGCCTAGTTGGTGAAATACTGGCTGTGCAAGTTTGACCTCAGGATCCGCAGCACCTACAAAAAAATGTTGGGCACAGGAGAGCAATACTCCAGAACTGTAGAGCAGGCACAGGTGGATTCCCGAGGCTCACTGGCAGGCCGGCCAGCCTAGCTGAAAGTTATCGGTGAAAGCTCTATTTCAAGATACAAGATGGGCTGAGAGAATGGGCTCGGCACGTGAAGGCATTTGCCTGGTGACCTAGTTTGATTTCCTCCAGAATCCACATAAAGGTGATGTGGAACCCACTCCACAGAGTTGCCCTCTGACCTAGTACACGTGTTCTGTGGAAACGCACTCAACATTCAGGACAACAAAAAACTTAAGACCTCGGGTCTCCAAATACACACAAAGCATAAACTCACGACCTCGCGCGGCAGGTGGTCCAGTGGTTAAGATCACTTTCAGCCGGGCAGGGCTCGTGATGCATACTTTTAATCTCGGTACTCTCGGGGAGCAGAGGCAGATCACCTACCGAATTCGAGGCCGTCCTGGGTTACATGGTGAAGCCATGTTGAAAAGCACTTGGCCTTGCGAAAAACCCAAGTTGGGTTATCAGCACCCGTGTCAGGCGGTTGCCGCTCTGAAACCCTATCTTCATAGCTCAACGGTTAAGAGTGACTGCTCTTCCAGAGAACCCGGTTTCAATTCCCAGTACCCACCTGACAGCTCACAACTGTAACTCTAAAACATGACGCCTTCACACAGGCAAAACACCACTATGTAAAATAAAAATGATTCACGCATGGTAAGAAAACCGAAAGAAGTGAACAGCATGGGATTTCAACATCCGGCTTCCATGCCAGCATCTCGTGTCTGGTGGTTTCTGACGTCATCTAATAAGCGACGGAAGTGATCTCGCGCTGCCTAGGAAACAGGACGCGGCCGAGTAGTAGCCAAACCTGGGACAGCCGCGCCCACCCTGGCGCCATGGAGCTTCCCTCAGGGCTGTGTGGGGATCCTCGCTCTTGTGAGGATGAGTCGGACCCAGAGCCAGATCCCGACCCTGACGCTCAGGCAGAGGCCTACGTAGCCCGCGTGCTCACCCCGCCCAAACCTGGCTTGACCCCGCGGCGCTCGTCGCTGCAGCCCACGCTCTCCTCGTCCCTGGGCGCGCCGGAACGAAAGGCTGCTTCCATAGTCCCAACCGTACGCCTGCCGGGCCTCCTGAGCCTTCCCCCGGAGCTGCTGCTGGAGATCTGCGCCTACCTGGATGCGCGGGTCGTGCTCCATGTCCTGCCGTGCGTGTGCCAAGCGTTGCACGACCTTGTGCGTGATCATGTCACTTGGAGGCTACGCGCTCAGCGTCGCGTCCGCGCACCCTACCCAGTGGTGGAAGGTACGCACACCCCTGGGAACAGGAACTCCTGCTCAGGTCAGGCTTGGGGTGATAGAAAGAGGTATATGGCCTCTGGGTGCGCACAGTTTCTGGAGCAGGCTTCGAGGCTGTCGCAGCTCTGACTGGAGGCAGAGAAATTTTTGGGTATTGCCTAATCCTTAATCGACCACAAGGCAGATATTTGGCTTCAAACTTAGAATTCAAAGAGTCCCCGGTTTGGGTTTTGTTAGCATAAGGCCCTAGCCATGATGAGGAACGAATACTCTAGGACTTACTTCTTGGATTGTACTTGGAGTCAGAATAAATCCAGAGAACCCCCAGACTCTGGATACAGCCTGATGCGCAAGAAGCAACTGCTGTAACAAAGTCCGGGACCCTGGAGTGTTATTATTGATCCAGGATAGGTGAAGCAGAGGTCCTGCATTTTTAGACTCCCAAACCCTGAACTAGCCTCGGGATTTAGGGATTGGGATCATTGATACCAGTAATTTAAATCCTGAGTCTAGCCTGCCATCTTTTCTATTTTATTTTATTTTATTATTTTATTTTTTGAGACAGGTTCTCATGTAGCCCAGGCTGTCCTTATACTCCTGATCCTTCTTCCTTAGCCTCAACAAGTGTTTGGCTAGCCTGTTATCTTTGCAGAGATGGTGTGTTATTGCTTTTGCTCTTGAGTTTATTGGTCTCTGGAGGAAAAGAAAACTTGAAATTGATGATTTTGAGTTTGTGTTGTTTTGTTTTTGAAGGGTTGTAGGGATGAAACTCAGGGCTTTGGGTGTGCTAGGCAAATGCTTTACCTCCTGGCACATCCATCCTCAGCACAACTCTGAGATATTGTTGTTTCTGGTATTACGAGGTCCTTAGTCTCTTGATTCCTCTAACCTGGAAGAGTTTGATTCTGCAGACTTCTGGAATAGGGAGTTTACCTTCAACCCCAGTCAGATTTCCAAACAGCTTTGATAAAACAGGTGCTTGGACCTCATCCGAAGCACTGAATGGTTGATCTGGGGTTTAGAGTCTGTCTAGGAAGGGAGGGAGAGTTACTAGGGATAGAAGCCAGGGCCCTGTGTTTCTGCTGCCAAGACATGCTTCCCACCCCTTGGCTTCTGTGTCCTGATGTGGCTTCCTGGTTTACAGTTAGAAGTTTAAGAACTGTGTCCTGCACCTGGCTCAGGTGCCTAAGGCCAGAAGGATGGGTTAGTCTTGAGGCCCCAGAGAGAGTGGAGGGTGAGATTGCTGTCACCTGAGCTTGGGTTTGGGGATGAAGGCTAGAAAGTGTAGTCTAGGTTTCTTAGAGCTGGGGAAGTATTTCTAGTCCTGCATGGGAGATGAGTGGTCCCGCAGCCTGAGGCAAGGCCAGAGTCTATGCCTGCGTGGTGTAGGGAATGGTATTTAGCTGGCATTCTATCCAGTTGTAGTAAAGGTAGGGCTCCCTGGCAGCCAGAGCTGGCCTCTGTCAGGTGATGCCCACTGAGTATCCTGCTCGTGGTACCCTGTAGAGGAGGATTTTGACTGGCCAGCCGCTTGCATTGAGCTGGAGCAACACCTGGCCCGCTGGGCAGAGGATGGACAGCGAGCTGAGTACTTCTGCCTGGCTGATGGTCACTTTGCTTCCATTGATGCAGTGTTGCTGCTCCAGGTGAGGGGGTTAGGTGGGAGGCCAGGCTGGGTAAGGGGTGAGGAACCTCAACATCTCCGAGCTCTCTTTCTAGGGTGGGGCACTGTGTCTGTCAGGCTCCCGAGATCGAAATGTCAACCTGTGGGACCTGCGGCATCTGGGGAAGGAGCCTAGCCGAGTTCTGGTAAAGGCCTTGGGCACTCAGGGCAGTAGCACACACAAGGTGAGCAATCTTGGGGGGCGGTCAGGAAGGAGGCTGGGAGGGGCTGAAGCTAAGGGATTGGGTTTTGAAATCAGATTGTATAGACTTGACTCTCCCTCTGCTGTCGGTATAACTTTTGGTGAGTTCGGTTTTCCTGACCAGTGGGTAGATAAGGTGGAAGTGGATTAAATATTAATATGCATATGCCATAATTTCAGTCTTCAGTGCCCAATAAGTCATCATGTATACCTCAAAAGGCCCAGTGCAGAACAGTTCTAAAGCTTCCACTGGGGATCAGCTAGACTTCCATGTGACTGTGCTTTCATGAGAAGTGGCTGGTGGAGGACCACTCTCCTGATCATTAAGGTGGTCTGTGCCCGTGGCCTGTTAACGCATTGAGTGCTGAGTTCAAATGTCCGCGCTGTTACATCCTGGCTGTGTGGTCTGTGTAAGGAACTCAACCTCTCTGTGCCCTAGTTGCATCATTTATCAAAGAGCATATATTACAGTCTCCTTTTCAAAGGATTTGGCAGGGAATATGTTGACTAGATGTCAGCTGACTACACATAGTAACTGATACGGCAGGAATTGGTTTTGTTTTATTGTTCTGTTTTGTTTGCCCATTTTTATAAATAGAAAAGAAAGGGCATGTGATTAGTTAGGGTTTGGAGTGGAGACTTCACTTTTCCTTTTTATAACTAAAAATGTATGTGTGTGAGTATCTTACCTGTATGTCTGATCAAGGGCACATCTGGTGCCCATGGAGGCCAGGAGAGGATATTAGATCTCTTGGAACTAGAATTACAGGTGGTTACGAGATGCCATGTGGGTGCTGGGTATCAGACCTGGTCCTCTGAAAGCTCAGTCAGTGCTCTTAATTGTTGAGCCATCTCTCCAACCCTGAGGCTGCAGTCTTAGTCCAGTTGTTCGAGGCCTCAAACCTCCATTAATGTGGGCCTCTGAAGACCTTGACTTAAACCTTGATGGCTTATGCCCATAATTTCAGCACTCACAGGAAGGTAAAAGTAAAGGATTGTTTTGAGTTGGAAGCTAGCTTGAGCTACCTAATGAGTTCCAGGTCAGCCTGGACTATAGAGTCAGACTGTTTCAAAGAGCAAAAGGACGAAAACAAGGTATTGAGGGCTGCTAGGATGTAGCTCATGATAGAGCACTTGCCTAGAATGTGTTGAGGCACTGGGTTCTATCCTAGCCTAAAGAGGGTTGGGGGACACTGAGAGAGACCTGTCGGTGCTACCTGATAGTCCTGGGGATGTGTGTTCTGGTCCTAAGCCTAACATCACGCTTAGAATTTCTTGTGAGTGCTTCAGTTGTTCCCTCCTCCTTCTGACCCTGGATTTTGTTATCTGTGGGAAGGGATGACTCCACAGAGTAGGAGTTAGATGTGTCACTGCAGCCTGTGGAAATGGGCATGAGTGAGGGAAAGCTGTTTGGCCTGGAGTGAATCTGTTCATCTCTTGGATTTTTTTTAACAATGCTCCCTCTTGGGCTTTGGGAGGGAGAGAGCCATGAGCTGTACAGCTCTTAAAGTCTTTTGTGACTGTCATGCCTGCTCCCACAGGGCTGGGTATGGTCGCTAGCAGCACAGGATCACCGTGTGTGCTCCGGCTCTTGGGACAGCACTGTGAAGCTGTGGGACATGGCGGCTGATGGGCAGCAGTTTGGCGAAATCAAGTGTGAGGAGGCCCGGGCAGGGAGCCTGGGGGGGGTTAGGGCCCTGCCCAGCCATCACCCCAGCCTTGTGTGCTGTGTGTCTCCAGGGGCAAGGCGGCAGTGCTGTGCCTCTCCTACCAACCTGACATCCTGGTAACTGGGACCTATGACAAGAAGGTGACCATCTATGATCCTAGAGGTGAGCCTTTATTCCCAGTACTTAGAAGGCAAAGAGAAGCAGATCTCTGTGAGTTCAAGAGCAGCATGGTCTACATAGTAAGTTCCAGGCCAACTAGGGCTACACAGTGAGACCCTGTCATAAAAACAAAACAACAGAAAAAAAATGGAGGTGGGGTGAAGGGGTTGAAGAGACAGCTCAGTAATCTAAGAGCTCTGGCTGCCCTTCCAGAGGATCTGGCTTGGGTTGGGAAGCACACATGTTATCTAACAACTATCTGTAACTGTGATTTGAGAGGCTCCATTGCTTTCTTCTGGCTTCCATGGGCACTTTCATGCATGCCATGCACACACACATGTAGGCAAAACCACTCATACACATAAAATAAGGAGAAATCCCAAAGAGCTAAAATAAAAAATCCAAACAACTGAGTCATCTGAAAAAAGAAAGAACATTGGAGGGTGACCTAAGCCTGCTTGCACTGCAAGACTTTTCTTTGCTTCTGTGACTTCATTTGTGCACTGGAGATTGAGCCTGGGGCCTCCCTTGAGCTAGACAAATGCTTTGTCCCTGAACTCTATTCCCCTTTCACTCTTTTCCTTTTGAGACAGGTTCTCACTGTCTCAGGCTAGCCTTGAACTTACTCTATATCTCGGGCTGACTTCCACCTATTAATCCTTCTGTCTCAGCCTCCAGGCTCCAGTAGTTGGGATTACAGGCCTGCACTGTTAGGCCTGGCTGATGATAAATCCTTTCCCCTCTTCCGATCCTGGGCTGGAAGCCAAGGCTTTGTGGTTGCTAGGCCATTGCTTAGCTGCTGAGATGTATCCCCACCCCAGCCTCGACTGACTCATTGAACTCTGGGAAACTGAAGGGACCCTGAGCTGGACTTAGGCTGGGGTGGAATGTGTTTGGCTCTGTCTTGGGAGAAGCTGGTGGGGTTGGAGGGGAAGGTGGCATGGAGACAGGACCAGTGAAGGACAAAAGCCTGTGGGTCCTGGATCCAGATAAGGTATGAGGGGAGGGGAATGGTCAGTTGTCAGGTGAAAGGCTGAGCAGGTGGAAGGTTTTCCCAGGGGAGATGGTGGCCCAGATTCTCAGGTGGGGCTAGAGTCTGAAGGGCTCTGGTGTCCTCCATCTTCCATGGCCCGACATCCCACTCCAGCTGGCTTGGCCCTGGTGAAGAGCCGGAGGCTGCACTCAAGCGCTGTGCTAGCGGTGCTGGCAGATGACAGGCACATCATCTCAGGCAGCGAGGACCACAGTCTTGTGGTTTTTGATCGCCGGGCCAATAGCGTCCTGCAGCGGCTGCAGGTGGGTGGCCCTCCCTGTGGCTCAGAGGACTGCAGCCCAGCCTGCCATTCCTGAACTGCTTTATGCCTTGTCCTTCCCACAGCTGGACTCCTATCTGCTCTGCATGTCCTACCAGGAGCCCCAGCTCTGGGCAGGTGACAACCAGGGCCTGCTGCACGTCTTCGCCAACCGAGATGGCTGCTTCCAGCGTGTCCGGGTCTGCTAGGAGCCTTGTCTGTACCTTCTCTGTGACTCTTTGGGTGTGGAGGGCTAACTCAGGAGAACACCACCTGAGTATCACCTACCCTTTCTCCTCTAGTCCTTTGATGTGGGTCACCAGTCTCAGATCACAGGGATCAAGCATTCGCTGGGGACTTTGTACACAACATCTACTGACAAGACCATTCGGGTGAGAACCCTGGCCCATGCAGGCGCCTTGCCCCCTTGTAAATCGCCCCCCCCCCCACACAACGGGCAGGGCACATATCCTGACCTCTGCCACTTGTCTCTCTCAGGTTCATGTGCCCACAGACCCACCTAGGACCATCTGTACCCGAAGCCACCACAATGTGTTGAATGGGGTAAGGTCCTGCCCCATGTAGCCTGCTGGCCTACCAAGAGCCCACGCCATCCCCTAACTCCACTGTCACTGTTCCCTAGATCTGTGCTGAGGGCAACGTGGTGGTAGCTGCCTCTGGTGGCCTGTCACTGGAGGTCTGGAGGCTGCTGGCCTGAACAGCTAGCTGGACATGGCTGTGGATGGATATACACTGCCTGCTGAGGCTGCGCTGGGGCCTCTGCTCTGGAGGACCTTCCTGCTCTTGGTGCTGCTGCCCTGCTACACAGGCCTGGGACACAGGAAGCCCTAGGGGTGGGCCCATACCTGTGCCTGTGGAGGTGGCATTCTAGTTTTAGCTACCCAGGGTCCTGTTCCACTCCTGGGTTTGGTTTTGTTTTGTTGAGACAGAGTCTCATGTAACCCAGGCTGGGCTCATATTCATTATGTGTTTGAAGCCAGCCTTAAATACCTGGTCATCCCAAGTGTTAGGATGACAGGTGAGCCATCACACCCAGGGGGTTCCCTGTATTGTTAAGGTTTAGGTGCCTCTCTCCTAGAGGAGAGTGAAGGAGAAATAAACGACCAACTATGCAGTTGTTGGAAACTGGAGTGTGAGCTTTCTGTGAGCACATGTCTATGCCTATTTGGGCTTGTATGTGAATGAGTACATGGGGGGGGTAACATGCTAGGGCTGGGGTGCCTCCTGCTCTGTATGTGCATGCACTCAAGGACCATGAATATAAGTGGACACAGACACTTGTGTCTGATGTAACTTGGTGCTTGTGGGCTGTGTGGCATATAGACTCTGACTGAAATCCCCAGTGTAGGTCTTTATGGAGAGCAGACATCTGTTCCAGCCACCCAGTAGGTATATGTCAGGGGGACATAGTGCAGGTCTCTTCATGCAGGGCTCTGGGTGCACAGATATTTGCAGCTATCCTTGGGGAAATGGGCATAGAAGGAAACCGGACAGGTGTGCACTGAGCCCCCAAAGCCTCTGGTGCCCCTCAGCCTCCCACTTCAGCACACACAAGTTGCAACACCAGAGCAGTCATGTTTATTGAGGCCCTTCCTGTGGTTTCCATAGGAAGGGCCATAGGGGTAGTAGCATTATCATGGGTTCATAGGATAGCACAGGGCTTCTTTTCCTTGAAAGGGTTGGTGGCAGCTGGGATGCCCACAAGGAAGGGGTCGCTCTTGGCCTGTTCCGTGCAGAACTGCAGCAGATCTGTAGCTGCCTTGGACACCTGCAGACCAACCAAGTTAGCCACATTTGGGTGTCCCCCTGCCTCCTTGCCCATCTGTGCCCACCCAAAGCCTAGCCCAACCCTCACCTTTATGCGGTTGATGCCTGCCTCCATCCGCAGTTGCTCCACTGCCCGGCGGGCCTGTCCAATGTCACTGCCAGTGGCCACCTTGCTGGACATCTGGAAGAAGGTGAGTAGGGCTGTGCAAGCCTGAGATTCCACGCTTCTGCAACTCCTTCTGGCTCCCTGGCTACTCCTGGTTCCTGAAGATGCCTGGACACGCTTGGCTACCTGCTCCAAGCCTCAGCTACCCAACTCTGGCTCTGTCCCCAATGCTGGCCTGGTTGCTTCAATCCTCTTTCAGTCCCTGTGGCGACTTTGAAGCCAGGACCCAGTGAAATGTCACCAGCAACAACAGCAGCAGCTGCTGTGACAGAAGGGGTCCATTCCCCTGGAGGCCCAGTGGCTGCTTTCATGTCACATGTTTCCTGGGTCCCCTGGGGAACTGGGCAGCTTGGCTGCAGACCTGAGGGATGTGGGTCTCTAATTTGCTGGATATCTATGGACTGTCCCCAGCAGACCTCCCTCTCTGCTTTTGCCACCGCCTGAGGCTGTGTATATCCTGGCTAGGCTCTTTCTGAGCTCCAAACTGTCTTTTTAATAACTCTCCCTCACCCTACCCCTTTTTAAAAATGGGGTTTGGAGACAGGGTCTTGTAGCCCAGGCTGATCTGACCATCATGCCCAAAATCACCTGTGCCTCATAACTCTTAACATTTTCACCCCCAGATCCTTCATTCCAGCTGTTCAGGCATGCATCTCCAAGGCCTTCATCCCTCTCAGGCACTTGCATATCTAACTGCCTCAGGTACCATAATACCAGTCTTTAACTGAAGTTCTCAGTCTGCTTCTTGTTTACTGTTCACATCACCCACCAGCCCTGTCCCACTGGCTGGAATCAGAACAATTCCCTGTGTGTCAGTTTTCAGCTTCTCTGTCCTGCCTCATCCCTGGCTGTTTTGGGTATGGTGGTGCACACCTGTGAGCCTGTCACTCTTGAGTTTGGCTTGGGCTACATAGTAAGACCCTATCTCTAAAAGCAAAAACAAAAAATCGGAGGTGGGGGTAGGTTGCCACTTCTAGCCTGTTTATCATCCTTCCCTCTTATCTAACCTCAGGGATTATCCTGACATTATTATGTTTGTTTATTCCTTTGTCCTTCTTCCTTTCCTTCCTTCCTTCCTTTCTTTCATTTAGCAATGTATTAGCCTGGTTGAGCTGCTATAACAAAATGTAACAGACTGAATTGTATAAACCATTATTGTATAAACAACAATGAATTGTTGGCTAGGTGGCTAGAAGTCTGAGGTCAAGGTGCTGGTGTTGATTTTTTCTTTAGAGGCTATTGTTTCATCAGCCTCTTTTTAAAAATTATTTTAAAATTGTGTTCATTATCCCAGCCTTCAGAAGGTAGAGGCAGGCTGATCTCTGTGAGTTGAGGCCAGACCTAGTAAATTTCAGGCCAGTCAGTTACATGGTGAGTGTCTCAAAAAATATTGTGTGTATGTGTTGGGGAGGGGAGTTGCATGTGGAGGTCAGAGGACAACTTTTGGAGTCCATTCTCTCCTTGTACCTTGTGGGTCTTGGGCATTGAACTCAGGTAGGCAGGCCTCCTGACAAAGGCCTTTACCCAGTGAATCATAGTCTCCTCAGCCCAGAGATCAACTTCTTGCTGTGGCTTATCTTCACCTGCTTTCCTCTGCTTGCAGATCATTGGTGACTCTGCTTATCTGAGCATAGCAGCCATTACTATCTTAATCAGAGAGGCTGTGGCTACCTACAGTCAACCTGTGCCCTTGGAGGAGGAGGAGGGGGTGAGGGTCATCAGAGTCTCACTTGGAATTCCAGTCACCTTGCTCTCCTGTATGCCGATCCCAGATGTATGCAGTTCTCCCCCAGCTAGCATATATAGGTTAATTGAAGGGGCCCCCTCTATCTATGCATCTCTGTAATCTTTGTATAAAAGGAATTTTCTAGGTCTTCTGGCCTTGGCGAAAATGCCTTGTGCTTGGCATTTTTCTCCAGTCACTTTTTCCTTCAGCTAATGTTACCAATTCCTCTATCCACCTTTCACACTTGAGTCTGTGTGTATGTACATGCATGCACGCATGCTTCAGGTCATAGGAAAACTGGTCCCCAAACTTTATTTTGTGTATATCTGAGCATGTGCATGCATGACGTGCTTGTGGAGGTCAGAAGGTAATTTATGGGAGTCCAAGGCTCTTTTCTTTTACCATGTACCTTTGGTCACTGAGTTATCCTGCAGGCCCCAACCAAATGGATCTGCCTGTCTCTGTTGTGCCTGAATTGCGATACCCCAAAAGACCATCACCAGGAGTCGAGTCCGTTGCAAAACACATGAGGATCTTTTTATTACAAGCTGCAGCTTGGGCTCATGTCCCTCACTGCCGAAGTGGTGAGAGCCAGAGCTGAGAGCCCCGTGCTCAGGTTAGTTGGATGATTTAAAGATTCTGGTCCCTCCCAGCATGCCCAAAGCAGGGGCGATTCCTGCCTGGCAAGCATCTATTGGTCAAAATGCTGCATTTTGAATTGATTGGCTATAGGAAGGTCCCTAAACCATTAATGATCTGGTGTCCCTCTCTAGGGGGATGGGCTAGTTTCCTAGCAACTGTATCTCTAGTGAGTGGGGAAAGAATGCAGTAAGGTGGGTTCTTCCCCTCAGGGCATTGCTGGACTTGTCTCCACCCAGCTAGTCTTAGATCAGGCCTTAAACTTTAACAATAGCTGCTGATTTTTAATCATCTCTGCTTCCGAGGAGCTGGAATTACTGGCATTTATTTTTGAGTCCTGGGAATTGAATGTGCACATCCAATCCACACTTTTGCAAAGCAAGGTCTTTATTGGCAGCTATTTTCTTAGCCACACCACCTTTTGTTGAGGTAGGGTCTCACTGTATAGCAAAGGCTGACCTGGAGTTTCTTCTGCTTCTATCTCCTGATTGCTGGCTGATGTGTGCTCCAAGTCTGGCTTAACCATTTGCCAATTTTAATTTTCTGTTTCATTATTTAGACTATGGACATCAAGAAGACAGGGGTCTTGTCCACAGCTGAATCTCAATGTCCAGCAGATAGCACTATTTAGTGCAGACTACACAAACTGTAGGATTAGTAAGGGGTGGCCATGGCCTAGGCCTAGTGTATCATTAAGAGGATGGATGAGATACAGGTTTAAACAACAAGGTTCTTGGGGTAAAAAGATGGCACTCATCCCTGCCTCCCCATAGATGCCGTTGATCCAGTGAAAGGTGGCAGCTATGGCTGGAGGGGGAGAAGAGGAGGCAATGAAGCTGTGGAAGCTCTGGGAGGCACCAGAAGGAATTGCTATCCCATTTGACAAGAGGCTGCTCATTTTTCCTGAGGCCATAAATCCTGTCCTAGGGCTCCGTGTTAGAAACAATCATCTCACTCATTGCGGACAGGACTATTTGGACAGACAGCTTCCAGATTAGGCACTTTCATCGGCTTGAGGCAGAGTATGCCTAAAGGGAGTAACAGCTCCTGGAGCCACATGTACGGAATACAGGAGTAAAATGGCCGCTACCACAGCAGCAGGACCTACCTAGGGTCATGTGACTAAGTGGCTTCCGGTTTCACCCTAGGCTTTTGAGTCGCATTTCCTGGGCTTGGCCGATCGCGCCGAGGGATCCAGCAAGTCCCGAAGCACCTAGGCTGCTGTGACCGGAGAGCTGCCGGGAGCATATGGAGGGGACCCCGCAGGGGGTGCCGCCCGCCGCGGCGCTGGCCGCCGTGCTCAAGCACAGCTCGGCTTTGCCGCCTGAGAGCGCCCAGGTCCATGGTTACGACTTCAACCGCGGCGTAGATTACCACGCTCTTCTGGAGGCTTTCGGCACCACCGGCTTCCAGGCTACCAACTTCGGGCGCGCGGTGCAGCAAGTCAACGCCATGGTGAGGCGCGGGGCGGGGGCGGGACCGCTCCGCGTGGATTCCCGTGTGAGTCTCTGGGCTGGGCGGGGCGGAGTCCCGGTAAATTAGCGTCCTGGGACAGGAGGCGCTTGAGGGTTAAAAGAAGGGCATTGTAGGAGCTTAGCGCCGGACAGCTATAGATTCACTTCTTCCCAGTGAAAGGAGACTTGAAAAGAAGATACTTTGTGGTTCCTAAAAGGTAACAAACCTTAAGTGACAGACCTGGACCTGGAAAGGAAGGGCTAGGGTTGTGCTTCGGTTTTGTAGTAGCCTTGTATCCCCGAGGACAAGCAAATTCTGGAATCGAGTCCACCTGGGGTTCCTCGGCTGCAGTTTGCATTTTTTTTTTTGTTTGTTTGTTTTTCTTCTCTTTCCGAAACAGGGTTTCTCTGTGTAACAGAGCCCTGGCTGTCCTGGACTCACTTTGTAGACGGGACTGACCTCGAACTCACAGAGGTCCACCTATCTCTGTTCCTGAGCGCTGGGATTAAAGGCGAGCATCGCCAGGCCCGTCTCCCGCCACAGCTGGCTTATGTGGTTTGGAGTCTTAGTTCAACTTTCCTGTACCCTTATGCCCAGATTGAGAAGAAACTGGAGCCACTGGCACTAGATGAAGATCATCACCAAGACCTGACCCAAAGCTGCCGCCCGCTCACAGGCTGCACCATTTTCTTGGGCTATACTTCCAACCTCATCAGTTCAGGCATCCGTGAGACCATTCGCTACCTGGTGCAGCACAACATGGTGGGTCCACGTTAGGGCTGTGCCCTCAACCTCCTTGGGCTAGTGGACAATAAGGTGGTTCATTTAAGAGAATTGAAGAGGCTCAGAGATTATTTGCTGCTCTGTGGAAGACCTGGGTTTGGTTTCCAGCATCCATATGGTGGCTCACTAATAATGTCTGTAGCTTCATTTCCAGGGATGTAGGCAAAACACTTGTACAATTTAAAATAATTGTGAAAAAAATGCTATAAGGAGATGGATTTTTCTTTTTCTTTTGGTTTTGGACATACTGGTAGTCCTTAATGCCTCAGCCTCCGAGTGCTGGGATCATAGCAGTGTGGCACTTTTTCTGGCTCTGGGTCTACTTTAAGCAGAGGAACAGCTGGTTTGGGTCTGGATGAACTCGGGCTGATGTTAGGAGTGCTGTTTAGGTCAATGGTGTTGCCTGTGACTGCAGGTGGATGTATTGGTGACCACTGCTGGAGGTGTGGAAGAAGACCTCATCAAGTGCCTGGCACCCACGTATCTTGGCGAGTTCAGCCTCAGGGGGAAGGAGCTCAGGGAGAATGGGATCAACAGGTGGGCCCCTGAGTATCGGTGGGGCCAGAGGAGCTGGGCTGAGGATCTGGGTGACTGATGCCTGAATGCCTCCCGTCCCCAGGATCGGGAACCTGCTAGTGCCAAATGACAATTACTGCAAGTTTGAGGACTGGCTGATGCCCATTCTGGACCAGATGGTGTTGGAGCAGAACACAGAGGTAGGGCTGGAAGGCAGGGCTCAGGGAAACTCCCAGAGTGGAGTCAGAAGACATGTGAGGTAATACTGATACTCTCTTCCTCGATAGGGTGTGAAGTGGACACCTTCCAGGATGATCTCCCGGCTTGGGAAGGAGATCAACAACCCAGAGTCCGTGTATTATTGGGCCCATAAGGTGGGTTGGGCGGGATCAGCATTCCTAGGCTTTGGCATGCACTGACTTATTTTGTCTTTGCAGTCACCTGGAGTCTCTATAATTACTCTTAGTCTTCCCAAATTTAGCTGAGGCGTGTCAAGCACAGAAAGGCTAGGTAATTTGTCTATTGAATGAAGGGTTCTCCTAGCTATGCCCCTACACTATTGGGACCACTTAGGTATAGTGCTTAGGAAGTCACTGGGCCTGACCCAGGGTACCATCTCTCAGAGACAGTGGAGGATAATGAGCCACTGCTCAGTGTGCCAGCACCTTCTTAGAGACCCTAATGGTTTTCTTCATGTCTGCCTCTACATGTAAAGCAGAGGGTCATGTCCACCAGAGAAATCAAGCAGCCTGCTCAGGGAGGCAGGAGGGATACCTCTGGGTTGGGGATCAGAGCTTTTCTGGGCTATGAACTGTAGCTGCTAATGGGTCCTATCTCCACACCAGAACCACATTCCTGTGCTGAGCCCCGCACTCACAGATGGCTCATTGGGTGACATGATCTTCTTCCATTCCTACAAAAACCCAGGTTTGGTCCTGGACATCGTTGAAGGTGAGGTGCCAAGGCCCTGGGAGAAGGGGGAGGAGGGCCCACTGAGGCCAAGGCTTGACCTCAGCCGTCTCTCCCAGACCTTCGACTCATCAACATGCAGGCCATTTTCGCCAAGTGCTCTGGGATGATCATCCTGGGCGGAGGTCTGGTCAAGCACCACATCGCCAACGCTAACCTCATGGTGAGTGGGGTAGCCCTTGGCAGGCCATCTGCACCCTCTGTTACGTATGGCATGCTAGGCATGGACAACAGTGGTAGACTAGATGGTCTGGTGGACTAGAATCCCTGTCTTCTTTGGAGCTACGCTGGGGTGAGGCAGTCAGACAGCAGTAATGACATGCAGCGGGAGTGGTGGCGCACACCTTTAATCCCAGCACTTGGGGCACAGAGGCAGGGGGATTCCTGTGAGTTCTAGGCCAGCCAGACCTGTACAGAGAAACCCTGTCTCTATCATACCACCCCAAAATAAGAGACATACTTGTGATGTGACAATTCTAAGGACATAAGTAATGTTAGGCAAGGTGATTGTAGTCCCAGGCACTTAGGAGATGAGGCAGGAGGAAGGCTTGTGCATAGGTCAGAGCCAGCCTGGAATGCTGTGATATGAAAGGAGTGCTGTGCAATAAAAGGCGTGTTGGAACAGGCTTCTGGAAGTGTGACCTTGAGCCTTATGCTTTTGTATGGGAAGAGCATTCTCAGTAAGGGAACAGCCAGTGCAAAGGCACAAACGCATCTGAAGTAGCCAAGGACCAGCTTGGAGTGGCGCCATGAAGATGGCTTAGAGGTTACACTGCAGAGCTAGCTGGGTCTGTGGGACAAAAAGAGGGTTTTGAAATTTGCTCTGCTTGAGGAGGAATGCACATTTGTAGAGCCCCCTGGTGGCTGTGGGAGCAGAGGTAGGTGTGGGCTTCTCTGCACTTGGTTGGTGGCAGCTTCTGCTGAGTGGAGGGTGTTGACAGCGTTTTCTCTTTGATGCCCAGGCTGGTCTTGACTATTTTAATCAAGTATCATCTTGCCTTGCCCTGCCTAGTTTCTGGAAGCACAGGCCTTTGTTAGCATAGCTGGCTTGAATGTCCCTTAACCAAAATGCTTGGTAACACCAGTGTATTGGGTTGGTGTTTTGTTGTTTTATATTTAAAACCTAGAAGGAAATCATGGGCAGGATTTAAACGTGAATGGCATATAGCTTGAAGGTAATTTCATACACCAAAAAAAGACTTAAATTATGTGTATACAGGTATGTCTATATGTATTTGTAAGTAAAGTACAGGTGCCTACAAGTCCAAAGGAAGGCATTGGGTCACCTGGAGCTGGAGTTACATATAGTTGTGAGCCCCCTGACATGAGTTGTGGGAATTGCATTCAGGTCCTCTGTCAGCATGAAACCCCTGAGCCATCTCTCCAGCCCTATACACTCTTCACTTTGCCTGTGGTTTAACTGACTGTCACATGGGGTGCTTAGAAATGGTACATTTTGGTTTAGGGTGGGAAAGCTTGTACCCAGGAGGTGGCTGTCTTGCAAACATGGACAACCATCTGTCCTGTAATGTCAGGCACTGATGGGCCCTTCCTGAAAGGTCTCAAGGCCTTCCTGTGTATCATAACCCAAGTCTCCTCGGTTCTGTTGTCCCTCTGTTTATGGCTTCTGACCTGGCCCTCCTCTGCCCACAGCGGAATGGGGCTGACTACTCTGTTTATATCAACACGGCCCAGGAGTTTGATGGCTCAGACTCAGGAGCCCAGCCGGATGAGGCTGTCTCTTGGGGCAAGATCCGGATGGATGCACAGCCAGTAAAGGTAGAAGCTGGCTGACTGGGGCGCAGGGCCCACGGGCTGTCCCGGGGCTCCCAAAGCTCACTCAGGTTCTCTGCAGGTCTGTGCTGATGCTTCCTTGGTTTTCCCCCTGCTGGTGGCTGAAACATTCGCCCAAAAGGCAGATGCCTTCACAGCTGAGAAGAATGAGGATTAAGAAGACTGTGAAGACTGGGGATTCTTGCCACACCTTTATTTATTAACTTTACATACCAGCCCCTCCCTGAGCCCACTCCTTGGTCAGCAGCATCTCTAGAATAAATGGTCTTTTTGTTGGGTCTTCTGAGTTGGTCTGGGTCCTTGGTGTCAGGTCCATAAGTCTCAGCCTGCTCCACCCTCTGTCTCATAGGTCTCTTCTCGCCAGTACTGGATGCTGCCACCCATGGCAGTCAGCAGGCAGGGTTCCGTGGGATGGTAAGCCAGTGACTGCACCACACTAGAACCCACAGGAAGGGCCAGCACCAGGGCACTCTAAGGAATGAATGGTAGGGACCAATGCCTGTCAATCAGGCTGTCTCCCTGAGATCCAGCCTGAAGTCCTCAGTCACCTGACTTCTTTTGGTGGTGCTGAGAATGCTAGGCAAACCTTGCCACTGAGCTTATACCCTTGGCCCAGAGACTCCCAGCTTTGGACATAGAAAGGCCCTGGCTCAGTCTTTCTTGTGATCCACCTGAAACCAACTGTAGCCACCACCTCCAAGTCCTTTAGCATATGCTGTTCTCTTTGCTTGAAATATCCATCCTGCTTTTCCCTCATTCCTCTTTCCAATTCCAGTTTGGGAGGCAAGATGAATTCAAGCCTATCCTGGGTTACAAAGTGAGACACACCTCCACTCTCCTGCCAGAGGTCCCAGCTCAAATACCTGATGTTACTGCTTTTTTCAGGCCCAGGAGTGTCTGAGGTAAAACATGTAGTTATGTCCTGGCAAGGAATGCAAAGGGAAGGCTCACCTCTACCAGGTCCCAGAAGAACACCTTCCCATCCTCAGAGCAGCTGACCACATGTGTGTCACGCTCGCTCAGGCAGCAGTCCAGCTTGTACTGCTGGTTCTTATGGCCAACATACCTAGCAGTGGGGGTGGGCAGAATCAGGGAGGCTTGTTCTGCCTAGCCTCGGAAGTGGAGTAAGGGGGAAAGGCCAACCATGGAGACTTACTCGCCTAGCAGCTCCCCAGTGTCTTTGTCGAGAAGCCGCAAAGTAGAGTCCAGGCTCGATATCAGAGTGCACTGCCCATCCCGGCTGAAGCAGGTGCAGGTGATGGGGCCTGGGAGACAGCATGGCAGGCAGGTGATTCTAGGTGCTTTTGCCTGTCCCACCCCCTGCTTTGACTGTCCCACTGGCCTCCGGGACCACACTCACTGCCCACGTAGTCTGAGAAGACCTGCCCCATCCTCAGGTCATAGCGCCTCGCACGGCCATCCACAGAGCTGCAAGAAAGGGTAAATCCAGTCTAAAGCACTGTAGCCTTCTGCTCCAGGGCAGCCTGTGTCCTCCTGCATTCCTGGCCATCTAGGAAAGTGAGCAAGGTAAAGATGCTCTGCTTTGTGACTCAGGTTCGGGGGACAATTTCGTCCCACGTAAAGAACCTTCTTTCCCAAACCCAGAGCTCTCCAGAGCCCACACCTCCTGATTGGGACAGCAGTCAACCCTACCTGTCTCTGGGTTTTGCATCTGCACATCTGACCAACTGTAGCTCAGGAATATGCTTTATAATGTTACATGTTTTTTCAAGATAGGGATTCTCTGTGTAGCTCTGGCTGTGCTGGACCTCACTCTGTAGACCAGGCTGGCCTCTCCACATGCACAGCATGCAGACAAACAAACCAAAACCATGTAGTAGAATGTGCAGCCTAAAACTTGCTGTCCCTGGTTGGATCCTGAAGTCAGCCTACTACAGATACCAAAGCAGTTTACATTCTCAGGGTGTGACTCCTTCCGCACCTACAGCACCACCACCATCTTATTTCTTATAGGTATGAAGGCTTTGCCTATAATCCCCAATCCTTAATGCTCAAGCCCCCCACCTCAAGGAGCTTTCCCCCCACTTTTTCTTTTTTTTGAGACAGGATCTCATACAGTCCTGGCTAGTCTCACATTCATTTTGTGACTGAGTTTGTCCTTGAGTTTCTCTCATATGGGAGGATTACCACACCTGGCTCACCAGGAAACTCTGGAAACAGCCACTTCATGCCAGTCTTCCCCTTAAAGAAATACATCCTTTCACTACTCTCAGAAAAATAAATGTCCAGACGCCTCCTGCAGGCCTTCAGACCCTGTTCCTGCCATGCCCCCAGCTTCTCCCATGTGGCCTAGTTGCACTTGCCAAGTTCATCACTTTTGGGACACCTGCTTGCTCTCCCTCTAGCCAGCCACTGGGTGGCTCTAGTCCACTGAAGCTTGCTCTCATCAGGCCTTCAGTGCCACCAATCCTAACACTTCTGCCACAGAAAGCTGCTGACTCACTTCCCTTGTCCCTGGATGTGATTAGATTAGTTGCACTTCTTTCTGTTTTCTTTGTTTTTTTTTTGAGACATGTTTTCTCTGTAGCCCTGGCTGTCCTGGAATTCACTCTAGTTAGCATCAGAGGCCAGCCTGCTTCTGTCTCCTGAGTGTTAAGATAAAAGCCATGTGCCACTACTGCCCAGCTCTATACAGGCTGACCTTTAACTCTTGGTCCCTCTGCCCTGGCCTTCTCATTGCTGTACATCACCACACCTGGTATAGTTGGCAATTAATTATTTTTTGTTTGTTTTTTTGAGGCAGGGTCTCTAGCCCTGGCTGGCCTGGAACTCAAGAAATCCACCTGCCTCCCAAATACTGGGATTAAAGGCATGTGCTACCATGCCTGGGTTCATGGTTGTGTGTGTATATATTCATTTTTTGAATTTATTTGTATCTTACATGTATGAATATTTTTGTCTGCAAGTATGTATGTACATCGTGTGTGTGTGTGTGTCTGGTTCCCTGGGTAGGCCAAAAGAGGGTTTTGGATTCTCTAGAATTGGAGTTACAGATGGTTGTAAGTAACCATGTGGATGGTCAGAATCAAACCTGTGTTTTCTGCAAGAGCAACAAGTGCTCTAAACTACTGAACAATCTTTCCAGCCCTCCATGTGTTGGAGTGACCCACAAATACTGTATTTTCTGGCTATGAAAAAGTGTCCTTTGACTTCTGCTGATACATCTTCCCCATAGTACATATACCTCCCATACAGATGCACATACGCTATTTATTTTTAAAATTTCTTATTTTATGTGTATTTGTGTTTTTGCTTGCATGTATGTCTGTGTGCCGTGTGCATGACTTGTACCTGCACAAGTAGGAAGAAGGTATCAGATCCCCTGGAACTGAAGTTACAGACAATTAATTTTAAGTCATCATATAGGTGCTGGGAATTGAACCTAGGTTTCTCTGCTAGAACAGTCAGTGTTTTTAACCATTGAGCCATCTCTCCATCCCCCATAGTTAACAAAAATACATCTTAAAAGACAAAACTGTGTTCAGCCTTTTGGGATACTTAATGATTTACAGTATGAAGTGTTGCCCAATTATTTGAGCTGGGCCAGGCTTTGTGGTACATACCTATAATCTCAGCACTCAGAAGGCAGAGCTGGGAGCATTGCCACAAGGTCAGCTGCAGGACAGAGCAAGTCCCTGCCTCAAAAACAATACATCCTGGCTGGGGTTCAGCATGGTGGCTCATTCTTTTTCTTCTTCTTCTTTTTTTTTTTTTTTTTTTTTTTTTTTTTTGAGACATGGTTTCTCTACGTAGCCTTGGCCATCCTGGAACTCTTTGTAAACTAGGCAGGCCTCGAATTCAGAGATGCAAATGCCTCCTCCTCCTGAGTGCTGGGATTAAAGGCCTGTGCTACCATGCCTGTCACGGTTCATTCTTCTACTCTCAGCACTTGGGAGGTAAAGGCAGAAGGATTTGGAATTGAAGGACACCCTGAATTATACTGTTTCAAAAAACCAAACCATGGCCACTATGACCTCCAGTTGCCAGGGCAGGAGTGGGGTCCTGGGCCTACTCACCCTGCCAGGATCTCATGGTCTGACACCTTTACACTGGATATGCCATCTCTGGCTTCATCTAGTGTCTGTACTGGTTCAGGCTTCCGAGAACGGCAGTCCCAGCATCGGATACTGGAATCGATAGAACCTGTAAGGCCAACGTGAGGGTGAGGTCAGGTTCAGGTCTCTGGGCAGCAACCAGTTTCTAGCTGTCCAGGTCCCAGACTCACCAGACAGGATGACTGTGGCCTCTTCGTTAAATTGAACTGTGTTCACCTTCTGAGAAACAGGAATGACTAATTTAGAGGACGGGCCTTTCCAAGATTGGGATAAAGGTGTGGTTCCCGGTGCATGTTAGAGCAAGGGCACATGTTACTGGTAGGGAAGGTGAAAGGTTCTGGGGAAACTGGAAGGAAGACAGTGCCCAGTGACTGCTTGGGTATAGGAGATGGTTAGACTGTAACGGAAGGATCTTCCTCATATCACCTACGAGCTAATACGGATCTCCACAATGCACGCGTTAATGAGTCTTCTGGCTTGTACTCACTCCAGCGTGGCCCCGAAATTTGCGCACGACCTGTCCAGATGCCACATCCCACAGCACCACCGTCTTGTCCCCACCACCAGAACAGAGATGGCTGTTGTCAAAGGAGCTGGCAGGCAGGAAAGAGAAGGTCAATATCAACTCATGATCCTAGCCTCTGCACTCCAGGCTCGCCCAGCCTGGCTCCAGGCTCACCCTGCCGCATCCAGCACTTCGTAACCGTGGCCACTGTACGTCCGCAGCAGCGTCCCACGCAGCGGGTTCCACAGCTTTAGGGTTTTATCGCTGCCGCAGGTCAGGCAGTAGTTGCCATCAACTGGGGAACAGAAGGCAAGGGTTACCAGACCGCCGGCCTCAGGTAGCAGGTGGCCCGGGATGAAGACACGGGGCTTACCATTAAATCGCACGGCTCGCACCGCGCCCTGGCCGCAGTCCAGCGTCTTCAACCGTTTCTGCGGCAGCTCCGGGGGCCGCGGCTTTGGCTCAGGAAAAGCCATACTTCAAGTCAGCTGCCCGCAGTGCTACCTTCTGTATTGACACTGTTTTCCTTCCAGGCTTTCAAAAAAATCCGCGGTCGGGTGTAACCTTATTATTGTCCCCAGGATTTATTTCCTGCTTTGCACTTCCGTGTTCAAATTTCAGTGCGTTAAATAAAGTGTTTGGGATACTGAAAGCCCCTTTTAGGTCCCCCCCCACCCCGCTACTTCCTACTTTCCAGGAACGATTCTGGCCTTTTCTTATTCTCCGTTCTCTGGCTGAGAGCAGTCCTGGTCTCCGCCATTGGGAACAGAAGCGCTAGGCTACTGGTGTTACTCTAAAAGCCACCCTTCATTCTCACGCCGGAAGCTGCTGTTCCAGCAGTGAAAGAAGGACGGCGTAGTAGTTTGCTATGTCCACCAACAATATGTCCGACCCACGGAGGCCCAACAAAGTGCTGAGGTGAGCAGTCCAGCAAGACATGGCAAGGCGTCTCTGGTTTTGGCCTTGGGTCCAGGCCAAGTTGGCCCAGGTGGGACTTGATCGCTCCTGACCCTTGAACATGTCGCAGGTATAAGCCTCCGCCGAGCGAGTGCAACCCGGCTTTGGACGACCCGACTCCGGACTACATGAATCTTCTCGGCATGATTTTCAGCATGTGTGGCCTCATGCTTAAGGTGGGCGGGGTTGAATTTCCCTGGGTGTCTGTTGCTCCGCCTGAAACTGAGGCTGGGGGCGGGTTCAGAAAGAGGCGAGTCCGCTTTCTGTGCTGGAGGTGGGGAAGGGGGTTGAGGTCAGCAGGGGGTGGAGCTGGGGTGACGCTCCCCAAATAGGGTAAGTTGGGATTGCAGTTGTTGATGTGTGCTTAGCCAAGCGAGTCTGAGGGTGGAGCCTGATTTTGAAGCGGTTAACAGACCAGTTGGGGGGGGGGGCGGGGGAGGCGCGGTGTTAGCATATGGGAGTGGGGGCTCCTTGGCATACTGCTCACTGATTCGGTCTCCTCACCCACCTTTCTTCAGCTGAAGTGGTGTGCTTGGGTTGCCGTCTACTGCTCCTTTATCAGCTTTGCCAACTCCCGGAGCTCGGAGGACACGAAGCAGATGATGAGTAGCTTCATGTGAGGATCTGGAGTAGGGGACGGGTCACATGCCTGCCATCTGAAACTGACACCTCTTTTCTGTCTCAGGCTCTCAATTTCTGCCGTCGTGATGTCTTATCTGCAGAATCCTCAGCCCATGACACCTCCCTGGTGATGTCACCTAGAGGGGTTGGATCCCGGACCCCTATCCACCTTCTCTCTGGCCTAGCCTTTGACTGCCACCACCCTGCCCTCAGCTGCTGTCCTAAACTTGCCTGAGTATGGTCTCTGGACTCCCAGCTGAATGGAGGGAAGTTGACCCTTTCTTTGAGGTCCTACTTCTGCTTTAACAGAGGAGTAAACCCACAGACTTCCCTTGTATCTTCCCTCCCCTGGCCACTGTTACGGGAAACACTGTTCATGTTTCTAAGTATTCACTTGTTTTCTTGTTGAAACCAATTGATATAAAATTTTCCACTCTGGTTGGCTTGTATTACTTCTCCTTTGTTCATGAGGTGCTTTGCCCAGTTAAAGACCCACATCTCAGTTTTTTTTTTTTTTTATATAGTTAATGTTTGTATTTCACAAACTTCTTGTCTTAGGTTAGGCAATAGGGGCAAGCTAGTTAGTTCCACACCTGGGTGACTGTTGGCCCCGCTATCCTAACTAATCTAGGCTATGATTTTCTGTTTATTTATTTACTTACCCACTTTTTATTTTTGGAGTTCTGGGTATAAAATCCAGGGCTATATAAAATACATGCTACACTGGTACACTACTACAGAGCCATATTTCTAGGTTTTATGATTTTTGTATTGCTATATAGCCCTGGAAGGCCTGGTAATCACACAGTCCAGGATGGCAATATTCCTGCCCCACTCTCCAGCATGCTGAGGTTACAGCTGTATACCAACACACAAACTCTGGCCCTGGGTTTTCTTATTAGAGCAACAGAGTAATGAATAGACCGTTTAGAGCTGGGAAAGGTAGGAAAGACTCGGTGTTCTCTCTTCCTTATAAGGCCCTCCCAGTTCACAGGAGGGTCAGCCTCTGTCCAGACCTGCCTGGGTGCCTCATCCCTGACATTCCAGTGGCAGTTTGTTTAAAGACCCAATCCCACAGGCAAACCAGAACCGTTTTCGACCTCAGCTTCTACCTTTGCTAGGTCCCTTCAGGATCCCCGCCCTACAGAGACTAATACCTAGAATGCCATCTACACTTTCCATTCCGTAGGAAAAGCTGTATCCTTTGCTCACACTCACAAAAAGGCATATCAAAACCCTAGAGCTAAAGTATTCTGCCAAAAAGAGTCCTGGGTGGAATGGGAACAGATCCAACGCTTCCCTGTGCTCCTAAATCCTCAATAATAAACTCTACAGCCACAGGTCTTACATGGCTCAGGCCCTGCCCCCTTCCGCACCGATTGGCTGGTTTGGGTTCTGGGGGCGGAGCTTTCGTGGGGATTTAGCTAGGCTAGGGAAGCGGTGGAAGCAGTGTCGCCGGAACCATGGGCTCCTCGTCGCTGGCCTCTGGTGTCCGTGCTGGTGGCTGGAGCTCTAGGTGGCTCTGGATGAGCTCCTGCATCCTATATTCGCCTGTCCTGCCTGTTTCCTCTCTGTTTTGCTTATTTCTGGCCGTTCCTGGCGCTCGGGCCGCGGACTACGAGGTGAGCTGGGGCTCACGGGAGAAAATTTATTTGGCCTAGAGTTGAACTAGAGGGGTGGGCGGCACTGACTGCTGCGTGCACTGGGTCTCTGAAAATGTCTAGCGCGAACCTGAGAACAGGGTTGAATGTGATTGTGTCCACCGCCCCGTGACTCCTCTTGGCCGGCTTGGACTTTGCATGCACTTAACGGTGATTGTTGGGAGAAGTATGAGCAGCCACTTGCGAACAGGACCCTAAGCTTTGCACAGGTTGTGCTTGCCATGGTTCTACTTAAGTGGTCTTTCAGCTTCCTGGCCCCTTCCATGTGCAAGTCGCCTCTACACCATGCCTCCTGTCCTAGCCTGACAACTAGGCTAATATGGCTCCTCCTCCCAGGGTGGCTGCCTGCTGACCGACCTAAAGTATGAGATCTGTGCTATGGGGCTTGCACAAAGTAGCAACTGGTTCTGTGAGCACAGATGGTAGCTTTTTGACCTCTCTATGTCACTCCAGAGTCAAAACTTGTGTTTGTACCACCTGTCTGCCTGCTTAGTGAGGGTGGAGGTCCTACCTATGGTCTTGAACACGCCAGGCAAGGGTTCTACCTCAGAGCCCCCACCCACCTGCCTCTCAAACTCTAGGTTACTGACAGGAAATGCGTATGTTTTGGGGGTCTCTGTGCAGACGTGTCCCACAGTGAAGCCAGGCATGCTCAATGTGCACCTGTTACCTCACACCCATGATGACGTAGGCTGGCTGAAGACAGTGGACCAGTACTATTACGGCGGTGAGTAGAGAGGTGGGCCTCTAATTTTCTCAGGGACAAGTGTCAAGACCTACCTTCCAGTGGCCCCTCACTGTCTGACCTTCATGTCCACAGTCAAGAATGACATTCAACATGCGTCTGTTCAGTACATCCTAGACTCGGTAATCTCCGCTCTGCTGGCGGACCCCACCCGTCGCTTCATCTATGTGGAGATGGCCTTCTTTTCTCGTTGGTGGAAGGAGCAGACCAGTGCAACACAGGACACCGTACAGGAGCTGGTGCGCCAGGGTGAGCCTGCCCCAAGAAGTGAAAGGAGGAAGCCCAGCCCAGTGTGTACTTGCACAGACCTATGTCTGAGATAGTTTAGGCATTTATGTGCTTATTTATTTGTTTGTGATTATCTATTGGACAGTGTCTTATTACATAACCCTGGCTGGCCTGGAACTTGTATAGATCCTCCTGCCTCCCTGCTTCCCTAGTGCTGGAACAAAAGGCGTGGGCAACCAGGCACCCCTGAGATTTTTATCATATCATAGTGTGCACACACTGTACCCATAGTTCTGCTGCTTAGAATCTCTCTTCGTGTGGAGAACCGTGTCTCACAAGGCCCCCCCTCCAGGGGCTCCAGAGGGAAGCCAGCCATGCAGATCTAAGCACACGGCTCAGAAACTCCCCTTCTGCCCAGGCTTCTGTGTGCAGTGTGGTCTGTTTTCTTAGCTTTGCCCACAATGGCCCCACTCCAAACAGCTACTCTTCTCCCTTGCCTTTCTTGAACAGGGCGCCTGGAGTTTGTCAATGGTGGCTGGGTGATGAATGATGAGGCAGCCACCCACTATGGTGCTATTGTGGACCAGATGACACTTGGGCTACGCTTCCTGCAAGACACATTCGGTAGCCATGGGCGTCCCCGTGTGGCCTGGCATATTGACCCTTTCGGCCACTCTCGAGAACAGGCCTCGCTGTTTGCCCAGGTGCCAGCCATCCTATTCTCTTTTGGACTTGCCCTGAACTTACTCTAGTTCTTCCTTAGCTGCTCAAACCCTGCCCTTCTTTAGTGATCTCTGCGACTAGACCCTGGCTTGTTGAGACCCCACCTCTCAGCTGAATTTGGCTCCTGCGAGTCAACTTCAGCCCTGGTCCATGTCCTAGGGTAGCACAGGTTTAAACTGCTTTGTCTCTGTCCTGCTGGTTTGGTCCCTTCCCTTGATTTGCCCTTATTAGAATTTGGACTCTACCAGCCTGTGAGGATTGAGACTGCTCTCTAAACCAGTGACTGGTGGAGATGCCTTGTTTTAAAACCAGCCCCTTGTCTGTGCTGACCTATCTCACCTGAGATGTACAGAATGGGAAAGCCTCCTCTTGGCTTTGACATAACTAGGGAGGTGAAAGTGGGTTTTGGCTTTAGAGCTGCCTCTTTGTTCCTGACGCTCCTTTTGCTGGGAGATAAACTTCTAGGCTTTGTGTCTCATGCCTGTAGTGCCAGCACTTGGGAGAATGGTTCAGGAGGACTGTGAGCCTGGGGTGAGCATTGTGTGAACTCTGAGACCCTGTCTCAAAAACTCTAGCTTTATTTCTTCTTTGTTTCTTCTATTTGTTAACGCTGGGTGTTCTGACTGCATGTATGTCTGTGCACCGTGTGGAGTGCCCACAGAGGATTGTGGGATCTCCTAGAACTGGAGTAATGGAGGGTGTGAGCCACCATGAGGATGCTAGGTATTGAGTTCTGGTCCTCTGGAAGAGCAGGTAATGATCTTAACCACTGAGCCATCTTTCCATCCCTGAAAATCCTAGTTTTAGTTGTGCATACTTTCTCTGTGCTGTTTTTCCCAACGAGCAAGAAGGCCCTGCACTCCTTTATTCCATCTCTTCTGCACTCCCAGATGGGTTTTGATGGCTTCTTCCTTGGGCGCATTGACTATCAAGATAAACTTGCTCGAGGGCAAAAGCTGAGGATGGAGGAGGTGTGGAGGGCCAGTGCCAGCTTACAGCCCCCTGCTGCTGACCTCTTTACTGGTAAGTGGGTGGGAGAGTAAGGAAGACCTCAAGCTCAGAAGGGTCCCGGTGTGATTTTGTCATATGCTCTGATTATCTTAGAATTTTTAATGATTTTTGAGTGGGGCTCTGTGTTTGTGTGTGTGTTTGTACCAACGCTTTTGATTTTGGAAGTTTATCCTGGGTGAGGCATGGCAGGCTCTGATCCCAGAGCAGGTCTAGCTTACTGAGTCTGGTTTGGTCCACAGGTGTGCTCCCCAACAATTACAACCCTCCTAAGGACCTATGCTGGGATGTGCTATGTGCAGACCCTCCCGTAGTGGAGGATCCAAATAGTCCTGAGTTCAATGCTGATAACTTGGTCACTTACTTCCTGGAGCTGGCCTCTTCCCAGGTAACATAGATATCCAGACCATGTCCATACTGCGCAGGCAGGCACCCAACCTTTCCCTTCTCCCAGGGGAATGCCTCCAGGGGACTTCTCTTTGGGATTTTTCCTTGTTAGAAGGATACATGAGGGGCTGAAGAGACAGCTCAGCACTTAAGAGCACTTGCTACTCAAGTATGAGGACCTGAGTTCGGATCACAGCACCACACAATAAGTATGTAACCGCATACTCCTGTATGAGAGTTATCTGGAGCCCTAGTGCCCAGGGCTGTAGAGACAGGAGGACCACTGGGGCTTCTATTTGGCCTAGCAAAGAAAATGCCAGTCCCAGGTTCAGGGAGAGATTCTGCCTCAAGCAAAGAGGCAGAGGAGAGTAGGAGGAAGCTCTCTTCTGACTGTGCATGTGTGTATATGCACAGGCATCCCTCACACATATTTGTACACACACCCACACACACACACAGAGAGAGAGAGAGAGAGAGAAAGAGATGCATCCCTCACAAATATTTGTGTACACACATACACACACACACACACAGAGCTGCATCCCTCACAAATATTTGAACACACAGAGAGAGAGAGAGAGAGAGAGAGATGCATCCCTCACAAATATTTGTACACACACACACACTCATACACTGAGAGAGAGAGAGAGAGAGAGAGATGCATCCCTCACAAATATTTGTGTACACACACACACACACACACACACACACACACACACACACACACTGAAAGAGAGAGATAAGCATTAAAAAAATAACAGAGATGTGGGGTCAGCTGTAGTGGTGCACACTTTAATACCAGTACCTCGGGGTTGTGTGGGGAAGGCAGTCAGAGCTCTGAGAGCTCGAAGCCAGCCTAGGACTACATAGTGAGAGCCTGTCTGAAAACAAAACAAATAAACAAACCAAAGAGGTGGCCAGTGAGGTGGCTCAGCGGATAAAGGAGCTTGCCGCCATGCTTGACAACTTGAATTTAATTTCCAGAGCCTACTCGGTGGAGGAGAGCAGCGAATCCTGTCAGTTGTTCTCCAACCTCCAAGCTGGTGCTCTAGCATGCATTCCATACCATAGGTCCCTCCCATAGTAAATAAACATTGAGAAGGAGCAGGAGGAGAGAGTGTGGCTCAGTGCCTTGTAACCTCATCTGGGTACTGGACCCTAGAGTACCTCAGCCACTACTGGCTGTTTTTGTTGTTTTCAGACAAGGTCTTATGTAGCCCCAGCTGGCCTCAAAGCTGCTATGTAGGTGATGCTGGGTTTGAACGTCTGCTCCTCCTGCCTCCGTTTTCTGAGTGCTGAGAACAGACAGATGCACACCATGTCTGGGTCAGGCTAGGACTTGGTGCATGCTGGTCAAGCAAGTGCTGGCGGAGCTCCAGCCCCAGCCCTGCACTGCATGCTTTTCTCTTTCCCTCTGCTCCTTTGTGCCAGAGTCCTCGTGTGTTTTGTTGTGTTTGTTTGTTTTTGGTTTGGTTTTCGGTTTCTGTACTGGGCATCTAACCTGTGGTCTCGAGCATGCGTGGTTAGTATTCTCAGACTGAACCATATCCACGGTCCCCACATGTAGTTTTGCACACTTGGGCACGGGGCCGGTCCAGGACACCCTGCCTGAGGATTGCCTTTTCATCTACAGAAACACAATTACCGAACCAACCACACTGTGATGACCATGGGGTCAGACTTCCAGTACGAGAATGCCAACATGTGGTTCAAAAACATGGACAGCCTCATCCGGCTGGTCAACAAGCAGGTCAGTGTGCCTCCCTGTGTGTGTTTCTCAGCTCTCTAGCACTGTCATCATCGCCTGAGATGGTCAAGTAGCAAATGGAAGAGTCAAGCGTAGTGGTGCACCGAGTACTAGGGACACCAAGGATTGCTTAGAGTTGAAGGCCAGCCCGGGAAGACAGAAGGATGTGCGCATGTATACACACAGACACACAGACACACACACACAAGACCTGTCTCAAAAACAAAAACATACACACAAACCCAAATAGGGAAGTTAGTTTTAGTTCGCCCACCCTTCTTTTTCTCTATTTCGTTTTCGTTTTTGAGACCAGGTTTCCTGTGTAGCCCTGGCTATCCTGGAAGTCTCTCTGTAGACCAGGCTGGCCTGATCTGCGTGCTAATGCCTCCTGAGTGCCAGGACTAAAGGTGTGTGCCACCATCCCGGCACAGTTTTGTTTTCTAGAATTGTGGGTGTGGGTGTGCAGGCAGGGGCACATGGCCTCGCTTGTCCGTGGAGGACGATGTTTCATGTCCTGCTTTATTGGTCTGTCTCATTCCCGAGACTTGAACCTAGAGCTAGTCTGGCAGCCAGCAGAGCTGCACTGTCCTCCTCTCTGGGCCCACTGAGTGCTGGCATTCAGATTCATAGGTGGCTATCCCTAGGTTTTCATGTGGGTTCTGCAGATTGAACCCAGGTCATCATACATGTGTAGCAAGTATTCTTACCATAGTCACTTCAGGGTTTTGAGACAAACTTTCCTGTAGGTTAGATTGGCCGCAAGCTCAATGTATAGCTGAGGATGATCCTGAACTCCCGATTGTCCTGCCTCTACCTCCCAAGTGCTGGGATCAAAGGTGCACAGCACCAGAACCATCCTCATTCTTATTTCTGCTTTTCTGTTCCTAGTTTGTTCTTTCTCCTCTTCCTGTCTCCTTCCCCCTTCTCTTCTACTTTCTTTTCTTCCTGCCTCCTCGTGTTTTTCGTCTTAAAAAATTATTTATTCAGTTATTTTATGTGTATTTTGTCTTCATATGTATCTGTGTACCATGTACATGTCAGGTATAAACAAGTAAATCTTACAAACAAACAACTCTTGAAAACGAGAACAACGAGAAACTAGAGAACTCAGAAAGTTGGATGCATGCGGGCCGCGGGAAGGTGCAGATCTCAAGGCTCACACTCCCTTTGCCCCAGCAGCAGGAAAATGGGAGCCGGATCCACGTTCTCTACTCCACCCCTTCGTGTTACCTCCAGGAGCTGCACAAGGCCAATCTCACCTGGTATCTGTGGAGGAGACTGGGGAGTTGGGGTGGGTTGGCATGCTCCGTGGGCTGTGACTGCTCTCAATGTCCCCGTGCAGGTCGGTGAAGGAGGACGACTTCTTTCCTTATGCGGACGGCCCCCACATGTTCTGGACTGGCTACTTTTCCAGCAGGCCTGCCCTCAAGCGCTATGAGCGCCTCAGCTACAACTTCCTGCAGGTGAGTGAGCTTATGGGGATCCCGGAGGCCCAGAGGAGCCTCTTTGCAAAATCTCTCTTTCTCCTCAGGTGTGCAACCAGCTGGAAGCACTGGCAGGTCCCCCAGCCAACGTGGGCCCCTATGGCCCAGGAGACAGCGCACCCCTTAGTAAGTGTCACCTGTCACCCATGGGATGGAGTGGGGCAGGAGAGCGCATGATTGACCCTGGAGACCAAAACCATCCCCAGGGCACACTTGACTTTTGGTGGTGACAGGGATCGAACCCTAGACCTCTTGAATGCTAGACAGCACTGTGCCAGTGAGCAATGAACTACATCCTAAACCTTGAGCTTCTTTCTCGCTTCCTTTCTTGTTGTATTTGTGTTATGTATTTTTGTATGTATGTTTCTGTGCATGGGTATTTGCCTGCATGTAGAGTAGTGTAGTGTGTGCATATCTGGCGCCTTTGGATGCCAGCAGAGGGTGTCAGGATCCCCTAGAACTGAAGTTACAGATGCCTGCGAGCCACCATGGTATGTCGGGAGTCAGAACCCTGGTCCTTGAAAGGTCAGCCAGTGCTCTCAGCTGCTGGGCCACCACTCCAGCCTTCCAGAGCCATTCTTAACTCTCCTAAGAACCCTGTTGGCCTGCACCAGACCCTTTGTGTGTGTGTGTGTGTGTGTGTGTGTGTGTGTGTGTGTGTGTGTGTGTGTGTTTGGCGGGGGCCCAGGGTTGTGTGGGAGTCAGCCTCTGACTGGTGTTGTGTTGGCAGAAGAGGCAATGGCGGTGCTCCAGCACCACGACGCTGTCACTGGCACTTCACGGCAGAAGGTTGCAGATGATTATGCACGTCAGCTGGCAGCAGCCTGGGGCCCCTGTGAGGTGTGAGGGCCAGGCCCTGAAGAAACCGGGAAGGGGCGTGGTCTGGGGTGATGGGTGGCCTCAAGGCACTTGCAGGAGCAGGGAGGAGGAGTGGAGAGCCAGGAGGGTCTTCTTGGGAAAGAAGCGGTGGAGCCTACAGGAAATGGGGCAGAGTATAGATAGGAGAGGTGGGCCCTTGTTAGGGGCACAGCCAGCCTTCCAGGGGTGCAGATCTTGGTGCAGGTCTTTTGGTGATCTTCACCAGGTTCTGGTGAGCAACGCTCTGGCGCATCTCAGCGATTACAAACAGGACTTCTCATTCTGCCGTGAGCTCAACGTCAGCATCTGCCCAGTCAGCCAGAACTCAGAGCACGTGAGTCGGGGCTGGAAGCAGGTGGGGCAAGACCCCAGAAGGCAAAGAGCGGTTGTGTGATTTATTTTTAGAGGGCCGTTCTGGGTGCAGGGAGCTGGGACAGGATAGTCCACCACAGGGGCGAGGCTGGAAGGCCAGGGCTGTGTGGGAAGATGCCCTGCTGGATGGTGGGTGTGGAGGTCTGCTGTGACTATGCCCTTCTGCCGTAGTTCCTCGTAACTGTTTACAACCCCTTGGGGCGGAAGGTGCATCAGATGGTTCGGCTGCCTGTCCGTGAAGGCCTCTTCACTGTGAAGAACCCTAATGGCAAGACTGTGCCCAGCAATGTGAGCTTGTACAGTGAAACCCCCCCCCCACGTGCCCCCGCAGCTTGTGTTGCTCTCCTTGAGTGTCTTCCTGGGACACCTCTGGGTGTCTCCCACCTGTTCCTGAATAGCAGCCTCCTGAGAAACATACCCTCCCACAAGAGACGACCTTCTCAGTGTCCCTACTGGAATCCCCCTTCCTTCCTTCCTTCCTCCCTCCTTTCCTCCTCAACCCTTCCTCCTCCTTCCTTTAGATAGGCTTTCACTGTGCAGCCCAGGTTAGCCTCCAATTTGTGATCTTCCTGCCTTAACCCACTGAGCGTTAAGATTGCAGGTTGGGGTCACTCAGTTTCCCCAGCAAATTTTCTGTTTATGCATAGCCCCTTATCCCCAGGAGGCCTCCTTTTCATGAGTCTCGCACCCATGTCCTTCCCTGCTTTTTTTCTCCCAGACTCCTAGTCTCTGTATATAACTTCACCTCCCCCTTCCTTCTCTCCTTTTTCCTCCTCTCCCTCTCCTTCCCCTGTGTCTTTTTTCTTAAGTGAGGTGTAGGATGTGCTGGGCAAATGCTCTCTGCCCTCTCCCCATCACACTTAGGTTTTCTTCCATCTAGTCCACGCCCTCTGAGGTTGATGCTTGACTCATGCCTGGTTTTCTAAGTGTCTTGGCTGCTGATGGGCATCTTCTTTTACTCAAGGTGCTGATGCTTCCCAGCTCTTATAGTGAGAAGTACCAGTGGGAGCTGCTGTTTTCAGCCTCAGTGCCTGCCCTGGGCTTCAGCATCTACTCTGTGACCAAAATTACTGGCCATAAGTTTTACCAGGAGCGCAGCCTGCAGGCCAGGCCCAGGAAAGCCAGGTCCCATGCCTTATCCATTGAAAATGAGGTGAGACTCTACTTGGATCCCCTTTCTTGCCCCTGTGATAAATTTAAAGTGTTATAAACTACTTGGATTCTGAGTCAGTAGGTTCTGGGTCCTTGGTTTACTGGTTGAGGAGGGTGACCTTTGAGGCCCAGGTTCCTTTCTCGAGCAGTTGCCGAAATCTCCGTCGGCTAGAGATTGACACAGATATGTTAGAGCCCATGGCAGGCAGGTGTTGGGTGGTCAGGGAAGGCTTCTGTGGTGAGGAGACCGTTGAAGCTGGGATTATGTGACAGTTACAGAGCACTTGCCTAGCATCTGCGGAGCCCTGTGTTCTATCTCAGCCCCTCAAAAACGCATAAATCAAGAGCTGGTGTCTTAGTTAGGGCTTTTACTGCTGTGATGAAATACTGTGACCAAAACAAGTTGGGGAAGAAAGGGTTTATTTTTACTTACACTTCCAGGTAACAGTCCATTACTGAGGGAAGTCAGGACAGGAACTCAAGCAGGGCAGGAACCTGGAGGCAGGAGCTGATGCAGAGGCCCTGGCGGAGTGCTCCTTGTTGGCTTGCTCTTTGTGGCTTGCTCAGCCTGCTTTGTTGTAGCATCCAGGGCCACCAGCCCAGGGATGGCACCACGTACAATGGACTGGTCCTGGTGCCATCAATCACTAATTCAGAAAATGTTCTGCAGGCTTGCCTGTAGCCTTCCTATCTTATAGAGGCAGTTCTATAAGGTTCAGCTGAGGTTCCCTCCTCTCAGATGACTCTGGCTTTGTGTTGAGTAGACATAAAAACTAGGTAGCACAGCTGGTGAGATGGCTCAGCAGATTAAGAGCATGCATCGCTCTTGCAGAGAACCCATGTGTGGATCCCAGTTCCTAGGTCCGGCAGCTCGCAACCAGCTGCCTGTAACTTTAGGTTCAGGGACACAATGCCTCTGGCCTTTCAGGCACCTGCAGTGTTCACGCTATTTCACCCTCCCTCAAAATCTAAAAATAGTAAAAGTTCATCTTCTAAAGAGAAAATCCTGACTGGGTGTAGCAGTATACACCATTAATCCTAGGATTCAAGAGGCAGAGGCAATTGGCTTTCTTTGAGGGAAAGACCAGCCTGGTCTACGTATTGCATTTCAGGACAGCCAGGGCTTCACAGAGAAACCCTGTTAAAGAAACAAAACAAAACAAAACAAAACAAAACAAAACAAAACAAAACAAAACAAACAAGAAATTAAGAAAACTCTCAAACCCAGGTAAGTGAACAAAAGAAAAGCAGACTATCTTGAGACTTTGCGTATTTGCTTTGTTGGCTCCTTCATAAAATATACCAAAAAGTGTTCGAGGATGATGGGGACCTCAGCGCCATTTGTCTGTAGCCTGATACTTGGATGGCAGAGCTAGAGTTGGTGGGGCTTGCTGGCCAGCCAGTGTCGTTGAGTTGGTGTGCTCAAAGTTCACTAAAAACTCTGTCTCAAACAAGGTGAACAGCCTGGTCTAAATAGTGAGTTCGGTCTAGCCAGAGCCACATAGTCTAAACCTGGCTCAAAAAATAAGAAACAAAAAATAAGCAGTACGGTAGAGAGCCATTGACACCCAGCCAGCCTTAGTCTCTGGCTTCCACATGCTTGTACAAGAACACACACACACACACACACACACACACACACACACACACACACACGCACACACGCATACACGCACACACGCACACTTGCAGACATACAATAAAACAAAAGTCATATGATATTTCTATAAAGATCAGTAAGTCCATGCAAGTCTCATTATGATATGTTCATTGTTACTATCCAGTGTTTCTTCAGATACTAAAAGAAATAAAAATTGTTTTTTTTGGAGGGGGTATTGACAAAGTCTCAGAAAGCTAAGCCTTGCCTTGAACTTGAGAAGTTCAAAATGACATTGAACTTCTGATCTTCTTCCCTCTTCATCTTGAGTGCCACTGTGCCAGATTGCAGGGTGCTGAGGCTCAGTCCCAGGGCTTCACCATGCTAAGCAAGCACTCTGACAACTGATCTGGGATTTGCTGTTGCAACATGAAAAAATTTCTGTGGGCCACTAAACCTTATGGGTTCTGGCATTTGGCTTATGAGTCAGACGATATATTGGTCAAGCTCTGGAGCAAATGAGGACGGGGATCAATTTCCGATGCCATAGTTGGCCTCTGGTGCTGTGGGGTGAACAGACTGGATAAGTATAGAAGTGGGGGTTTCTGCAAAGGGCCAGGTTAGACCTAGGGGTTCTCGGTGTGTAGAGAAGTGGCCAGGTAGAGGCTAAAGCTGGTGGAAGTAGCTGTTACAGTAGTGTTTGCTTACGGGATCAGGTACAGCTGAGTGAGATGAGGGATGGCTGGAGGAGACGCTTCTTTTTCTGTGCTTTCTTTCCCCATGCAGTACATACGGGCCACATTTGACTCTGGCACAGGGTTATTAAAGAATATTGAAAACATGGAAGAGAAGCTCTCGCTCCCTGTGAGGCAAGGCTTCTTTTGGTGAGGAAGGGCTGCTGTGTCCACAGGGCAGGGTTCACAGGGCTGGGGCTGGGGTGCATGGAGCTGAGGTCCCCTTCCTGACGCTCATTTGCTCTGGTTCTAGGTACAATGCCAGCACTGGTGATGAGCAGAGTTCTCAGGCCTCTGGTGCCTACATATTTAGACCCTGGCAGCTTAAACCACTGCCAGTAAGCCGTTGGGCCGAGATCCGTCTGGTGAAGGTCTGTGACCAGGAACCGTGAGTGGGTTTGGTGGGTCAGAGGTAGGGTGTGGTTGGGAGCTGTTTTATTATAATTCTAAATACTGTGTTATTTATTTGCGTCTGTGTGTGTTTTTGTGTGCACATGTGTGGAGGTTCACGGAGGGAATGTACCACGTGGGGTCCTAGTATAGAGTGTGGGTCATCAGCCTTGGCAGCAAGCACCTTTACCCACTGAACCTCTCTGGTCTCCAAGACAGGGTTTTACTATGTAGCTCAGCGAGCCTCAAAAGTCTTGATCTTGCCTCTGGAGTGCTAGGGTTACAAGAGTGTAATACCATGCCTGGATTTTCATTTTCTTTTTATTGTTGTTTTTGTTTTTTGAGACAGGGTTTCTCTGTGTAGCCTTGGCCTTCCTGGAACTCACTCTGTAGACCGGGATCTCACAGAGAATCGCCTGCCTCTGCCTCCCAAGTGCTGGGATTAAAGCTGTGTACTATCACCGCCTGGTGCTTGGCTTTTCCTTTATGTATGTGAGTAAGACCCCAGGCTCCTCCTGCTGATAGATGAGAGTCACTTATATAAAAGTCTGTCTCAACATGTTCAAATCCATTCCTATCTTTGGAAATTGTATGTGGAAGGTGTGGTAAAATCTAATTGCTTAAGAGTTCACCAATGTCTATAAAGTGGGTTTGTATCTTGGAATGTAGTTTAGATCACTTGAATATGCATTAAGGCCTGAGTTTTAGGTCCATACCACCACAAAAGAGAGGAGCTATGGCAACAGCACTTGGATAACTGGGGCAGGAGCATCTCAGTTAAAGGCTAGGCTATGTAGTGGAGCTCTCAATCTCTCTCTCTCTCTCTCTCTCACACACACACACCCACACCCACACACAGACATATTTGTAAGTGCCCAGGCTTACTTATGGGCCAAAGTCACCCGATATGGCTGAGAGGAATTCAACCAGGCCAGGTTGGAGGGGCCACAGCACCATTGAGGCGGTGACAATTTTATTGAGAACAATCACACTTTTTATACCTTAATCAGAAACAGAATATAATGGCAGTTGCCAGGATCAATACAGTTCTAGTTGTCAGGATACAATGAAGTTTTCAAGCTATACAGGATACTCAAGATTAGTGTCTAGGACCAATTGTCCTGTCAAGCTTTTATGCTTCCTTGGCTACTAAGGGAGCATACGGAGAAACACAAAGAGGCCTGAACACTTCACTGCTGGAGGGAGTTATTGGTCTCTCAGGAATGGGAAGGCACATTGTGTCCCAGGATCCATGGACTCTACCCTAAAAAACTTTATGACACATGCTTCTCAACGCATCTAGGCCAGGCCAATTCCATGGTTCTCTATGTGTGCATATACATAGAGATAGCAACCAGAACATTTATATGTGGGTTGTTAAATGACTACTAATATTTAATTTTGACTTATATTTTAGTAAAGCAGTGGTTATTCTCTAACCAGCAATATACCTGAATAGCCACACAAAGAGAGTAGGATTTATTTAATTAGCCCTAAGCATAATTCTGCACAATAACTACTCCATTCTAAACCTCTAAGCTAGTATAGCTTCCCATTGAGATTTCCCACATTATGCTTGCTTTTTAATCATATCCTAGGTCCGGTTCATTTCTCCTGATGTCTTCCAGTCCTCTCCTCATGGATCCATTCCCTCCTTCCTATCCTCCTTCCCTCTTCAACCTAGGTGTCCCACCCTGTCCTCTGTATCTCTCAGCATTGGCTAGTTGACTTTTAATTAGCATTTCAGAGAACAAATGGTAGCATGTTTACATAAACTTGAGAAAAGAGATACTTAGAATAAACCTGACAGTGCAATGTCTAGATTGAAACCAGACAGTATGGTAGAGAAATCAACATTTGAATGAACAAGCATAAACTGTACACAGTCCACAAGAACATTTTGCCAATAATCGGTGGATATTTGATAATTCACACTTAATTTTCTTGAGAATCTCAGGTGTCCCCCTGGTTATTTTCTGATGTGTCCTTCTAGGAAAAGGAAAGGAGTAGAACAGGCTTATGAGGCTCATATTTGATGTGATTCCCCTCTAGGTGAGTACTACATACCTATTTTAGAATATGGTTTGGGCTATTTTAAAAGAGTTATACAAGTTAGGCATGCTTACAGCAAGATGAGATTCTTTTCTTCTGGGTCATGCATGGTGTTTCAGCACTGAGAGACAGGTAGGAAGATCTCTGAGTCTGAAGTCAGCTTCGGATATATAGTGAGACCCCCATCTTAAAAACCAAAACCCTCAAAACCCACCATCACCACAGTAACCAAAACACACAAAAACATGAATAAAAGTTAGAAAAAGATTTTTTTTCTTTTAACAGAATGTTTCACTGGACATCCAGGAAAGGTGGAAGTCTCACATTTGCCAAAATTTCTTCTGTCTTGTTCTTGTCCCTCTAACTTCTTTAATGTTCAGCCTGTCTCATGGTCTAAGATAAACACCCAGGCTCCAGCCTTTGCATCTGTATTGCCAATGAGAGGGAAATGGTCAAGAACATGGTTCATACTACCTTGATCATTTTCCATGGCAGATTTTGGCCATACAGTCCTGATAGCCACAGAGAAGGCTAGATATGTGAACTAGAATCCTGTTCTAAGGAGGGAAGGCGGGGCATGGCGGATAGCAAGAATGTATGGATCCAGTCCAGGGCTGTGTGGCCTGTTGGGCATGGTAGCACAAGCTTGCAATCCCAGCACTGCAGAGGCTGCAGGATCTAGCTTTTCAGCTTTGACTGCCTACAGAGTTTGAGGTTAGCCTGATGTGCTTGAGATCTCAAAATAAAATAAAAAATAATTATGAGGGCTGGCCAGGCTCTAGATTCCAGAAGCAAAGGTAAGGAGTAAAGGTTGGGGGTGAGGTTGGTCGGAGGAGCTGGTGAAATGGCTCAGTGGGTAAAGGTGCTCTCCATCAAGTCTGGCCACCTGTGTTCTATCCCTGAAGTGTACATGGTGGAAAGGAGAACCAATTCCTGCAAGTTGTCCTTTGGGCTCCACAAAGCAAAGCAAAACCCAAGAGTAGTGAGAACATCGCATTGAGATAGTCTTGAGAGATGGGTGTTAGTGTAAATTTTGGGGAGGATTCATAGTCAGTTGACATTTTTTTTAAACAGGGTTTCCCTGCATAGCCTTGGCTGTCCTGGACTTGCTCTGTAGACCAGGGTGGCCTGGAACTCACAGAGATCCTCCTGCCTCTGCCTCCCCAAGAGCTAGCATGAAAGGCATGTGCCACTACTCCTGGTTGCCAATGTGGCATTTTTATCCTGGCTGACACAAACCATCCTGTGTACCCACAGACAGCCTTGGTGCAAGAGGTGCACCAGAATTTTTCAGCCTGGTGTTCCCAAGTGGTTCGCCTGTACCCAGGACAGCGTCATTTGGAATTGGAGTGGACAGTGGGACCAATCCCAGCAGAGTAAGCAGCATAAGCCTTTCTGTAATGGGGAGCAAACATGGACTGGTGTTTAGGAGGAACTCACAAGGTAATTTTTCCATTGACTACAGAGATCACTGGGGAAAGGAAGTCATCAGCCGCTTTGACACCCCAATGAAAACGAAGGGACAATTCTACACTGACAGCAATGGCAGGGAAATCCTGAGGAGGAGGTGGGAAAGGGCATGATGGGAAGTCTGTGATGACATGAGTATGGGAGGATGAAGAGGAAGCAGGACCCAATTGTGATTACATCACATTCTTTCCAGGCGTGATTATCGACCCACATGGAGATTAAATCAGACTGAACCAGTGGCTGGAAATTACTATCCTGTCAACACTCGAATTTACATCACGGTACCTGCCCTGCTACTGCCTCAGACTAGCAGGCATCTCCCAGATACCTGGGGCAGGGTGGGCTCCCAGTCAGGCCCTGCCTTCTCAATCCTCTTACATGTAGGATGGGCACATGCAGCTGACCGTGCTGACCGACCGCTCCCAGGGGGGCAGCAGTTTGAAGGATGGCTCATTGGAGCTCATGGTGAGAGGGGAGCCCCATCCAAGCTGGGTTCTCCCATGGGGCCCACCCAGACCTAGCCAAGCTGGCAGGCTGTTGTTGGTACCTGTTCTCTGCCTGTGGCCTTGGTCCCACGCTCTTCCCTTTTCCTCCCTTGCTCGTGCTGGGATTAAGGAGGGCCTGCATCACTATGCCTGGTTTGGGAATTACGTTTCTAAGTTCCACTTTGCCTTTTATGCAGTCCCTATTCCGGCCTTGGCTTGTCCTGTGGCAGTGCTCTTCTGAGGCACTTACTTTTCTTTGTCTTGGGCATTTGTCAGTTGGGTCTCACTTTGCTGGGGTCCCCCGCCAACCCCTGACCTTTGTCTCTGTTGTTTATTCTTCAGTTTCTGTTGGAATCCCTGCAAGTCTGTAGCCAACTTCTAAGCTGGGTCACTTGCTAGAAGCTCACTCTCTGCTGGCCGCTCCCCACAGGTGCACCGGAGGCTGTTGGTGGATGATGATCGAGGAGTAGTGGAGCCCCTGATGGAGTCAGGAACCGGGCAGAGGGTGTGCGGGCGCCACCTTGTGCTTTTGAGTTCTGTTAGAGAAGCGGCTGCAAGGCACCGGCTGCTGGCAGAGAAGGAAGTCCTGGCCCCTCAGTTGGTGCTGGCTCAGGGCGGGGGCCGTCTGCATCACCCCCAGGCGGCACCAAGAATTCAGGTGAGGGACAGCGAGGCTGGCAGAAAGGGAGACCTGGAATGGTGCCAACTGAGCCCCTCTTTTCAGGAGTGAGTTCCTCCTCAGTGTAAGCATTTCCCCTTCAGGAGCTCCACCCTGTTGTAAGCTAGAGGCTTCAGCCCTGAGTCTCAGCTCAGTGCCCCTTCCCATTCAGGGTCAAGCTTCATTTCCTGCATGTCAGCGCTGACGGCCAGCCAGGCTCTGACTGTCCCCTGGACTTAACCCTTCTTTTCTGCAGTTCTCCGGACTCCGCCAGGACCTCCCTCCGCAGGTGCATCTGCTCACGCTGGCCCGCTGGGGCCCAAAGACGCTGCTGCTGCGCTTGGAGCACCAGTTCACTGTGAGAGAAGACTCAGGTCGAAACCTGAGCGCCCCTGTAACCTTGAACTTGAAGGTGAGGAGGGGCTGAGCTGAGAAAGACAGGATAGAGGCAGGCAAGACCTGAGCTTGGTGGATCAACTGGATCCATCCGTTCCCTGCAGAACCTGTTCCAGGCCTTCACCATCACACACCTGAAGGAGACCACACTGGCAGCCAACCAGCCCCTGTCCAAGGCTTCCCGGCTCAAGTGGATAACGAATACTGGTGAAGACCTGGGGCTGGTAGCTGAGAGTGGAGCGTGAGGAATGCTGGCTAGAATGGGGTAGAGTTTGAGGACAGGGTGCTAAGAACGCCCTGTGGTCCAGAAGAGCAGCAGTGCAGCTGGAGTGTGGGGCATGGGTTTTTGTCTCGAGGATTGTGGATGGTGTATGTTACCTTTGGGGATCTGAGAACAGTGATTAGGAGCCGGGGAGGGTTTGGTGTTTGGATATAAGGAAGGGGTTTAAAGGTACTGGGTGTGAGGTCCTGGGGCAGCGTTGTGAGGTGAGAGTGTGTGGTTGTGTTCAGGCCTCTGTTCTCTTCTGCCAATCACCAGGTCCCATCTCCTACCCTGCTGCCTCCAAGTTGGACCCTACCTCAGTCACCCTGCAGCCTATGGAAATACGTACCTTCCTGGCCTTGGTTCAATGGCGGAAACTCAGCTAGGTGTGCCAGGAGGAGGCCTTCTTTTGCTGTAACCACTCACAAGAATCATTAAAAAGCTCTACTAAGACCCTGGTCACCCAGTAATTGTGCATTATTTTTGAGGAGGAGACATGACTATGAGATTAGGGAGGTCAGCAAACTGTAGCTCAGCCCTGCCTGGAGGTTACCTCCCCACTGGAGTGATCACCCCAGCCTCCTGTTCTCTCCCCAGCTCCCTGTTCATTCAGTTAGGGTCTGTGAATCACTGAAGAAAGACCCCAGACTCAGATGGTATGCAAAAACAAAGAGTGTTTATTCTGCAGAGAATTCCAGCATGCTGGGGTTACCACCTTCACAAAATGGCAGCAACCATGATTGGAGGTCTGGCTCCTTTTAAAGCCAGAAAGGGGAATTTCTACTGTGGCTCCATGACCCCAATTTGGATTGGCTAATGTCCATGGAGGGTATGTGACTCTGGCCGGGACTGGCTGGTGCCCAGGGAATTAAGTCTTCTCATTTAACGGGGCTCTCCATGAATATGCTTCTCCAGAATTAAAACAATTTATGTGTATGTATAGCACGTTTGTGTCTTTGCTCATGCATCACACATATGTGCATGTGGAGGCCAGAGGACAACTTGCAAGAGTCATTTATCTCCAGCATGTGAACAGCAGGGAACTTGTCAGAAAGGAGGTATGAACCTTCACCCACTGAGCCATCTCATGTGGCCCTGTTGTTGTTTTGAGACAGGTTTCCTGAATCCCAGTTTGGCCTTAGATTTACTACACACCTAGGAATGATCCTCCTTCTTGCAATTCATGAGTACTGGAAATAGTTTTAGGTTCTCCACGACAGGGAGACTGATCATGATGGTCAAGGTGGAGAAGGTCAGGGATACCATGACTCTTGCTGAGCTGGGTGGTGGTGCTGCATGCCTTTAATCTCAGCACTCAGCAGGCAGAGGCAGGTGGATCTGAGTTTGAGGCCAGCCTGGTCTAAAGTGAGTTCTAGGACACCAGGGCTACACAGAGAAAACTTGTCTCAAAAAAACAAAACAACAGAATTTCTTTGCTGAATATAGTCTCCCACATGGCAGGTCATTGTTAGATGCCACACAATCCCAAGGGTCTCCTGGAAGCTGAGATCATCTTAAGCCATTCACAGTAACTGGCCTATGGAGGCTCTGACCAGGCAGTATCTCTCAGTACAGGTCCTGTACTTCACACAGTGACCACCTCTGTCCCTGGATCTGGGGTGGCCGTGTGCATGGCACCAGATCTACCTGGAAGCTCGTGGCCAAATTCTAGGAAGCTGGTAGCATGGGATGGCTGTTCAGATTCCTCCCTCTGATGGTTACTGCAGGCCCAAGTAGAGAGGCATGTGGATCTTGTGCTGGCTGTCCCACTGTGGGCTAGCCTATTCCCACCTGCTGCCACTCCACCGTGCCTGCCGAGAATTTCTGTCTCTAGAAACAAAAGTCCCTGACCCTAGTCCTGTACTGCAGGCAGGTCACTTTGACTCAAGTTCTTTTTAAAGGAAACCTTTGAGGATAGACATGTATCAATAATTTACTGATGCCCATGGTAAAAGGACCCTTCTGGAACACCTCCTCAAGCAACCAACATGAAAAGACAGCAGTTAGGGAAATGTCCCCTAGACCTAAGGGGTATGTGTGTTTTGAAGAAGAATGGCTCCCATAGGCCCATATATTTGAAGGTCTGATTCCTATTTGATAGAACTGTTAGGGAATGATTAGGCTGGGAGGCCTTGTTGAAGGAAGTGTGTCACTGGGGCTGGGCTGATATCTCAAAAGGCCACTCCAGGCCCAGTGTCTCCCCAGTGTGAATGAGATGTGAGCTCTCAGCTACTTTTTCAGTGTTATGCCTGCTGCCATTCTCCCCACCATGCTGATCATGGACTCGCCCTCTCAAACTGTAAGCAAGCCTCAATTAAATGTTTTCCAGGAAGTGTGCTGGATAGTTTTATGCCAACTTTTGACACAAGCTAAAGTCATCTGGGAGGAGGGGGCTTCAATT
Source organism: Psammomys obesus (assembly GCF_907164565.1). Taxonomy (NCBI): domain Eukaryota; kingdom Metazoa; phylum Chordata; class Mammalia; order Rodentia; family Muridae; genus Psammomys; species Psammomys obesus. Next base: position 2,193,323 of record NW_026596034.1, read on the forward strand.
AAGAAAAGGCCTCCAGCTGGGCAGGGATGGCACAGGCGTTTAATGTCAGCAGACTGACCTCTGAGTTGGAGGCCAGCCTGGTCAACAGAGTGAGTTCCAGAACAGGCAAGACTAAACTGAGACCCTATCTAGATAAAAGCAGAAAAGGAAAGAATATGCTTCCATAAGAGGTTGTGGGCAGGCCTGTAAGTCATTTTCTTATTTAGTGATTTCAATCTTCACTTCTCCACCTCAGGTACTGTTCCACTCTGCTGGCAGATACCGGCAGTCCATCCCACTGTGGGTGGTGCCATTTCTGGGCTCATGATCCAGGGTTTTATAATGAAGCCATGAAAGCAGCACTCCTCCATGGACCCCTCCTGCATCAGCTCCTGCCTCCAGTTATCTGCCCTGGGTTCCTGCCCCAATTTCCTTTGATGAGACAGTGATACTGAAGTGAAAGCCAACTAAATCCTTTTCTTCCCCAACTTGCTTTTTGGTCATGTTTTACCCAGCAATAGAAACCTTAACTAAGACACAAAGTGTAAGACAAACCCTTTCTTCTCCTAAGTTGGTTTTGGCCCGTGTTTTATCACAGCAATGAAAAACAAACCAAAACATGCATTTAAATGCTGAGACAGGCCTCAATATGGTGCATCTTTTTAAGTGTATGCATGCATGTGACTCCAAGTGCCTTTGGAGACCAGAAGAAAGTGTCAGATTCTGTGGAGCTGAAGTTTACTGTGGCTGTGAGTCACCTGATATGGGTGCTAGGTTTGAACTTGTTGGGAGAGCAACAAGCATTTTTAAATCTAAGACATCTCTCCAACCCCCTAAATGCTCTTCTTGGTTTCCAGTTGGCAGCACCATTTGGGGAAGATTTAGGAGTTGTGACATTGCTGGGGGAAGTATGTCCCTGAGAGGGTAAGGGCTAGCTCTGCCTGCACTTGGCACTCTCAACATGAGGGCTCTCAGCAGCCTGTCTCTGCTGCTTGCTTTGTTACCACGCTTCCCTGCCATGATGGACACTTACTCTGCTGGAACTGTAAACTAAAATCTTTCTTCTGTAAGTTACCTTGGTTGCAGTTTATCACAGCAACAGAAAAGTAACTAATACAACAATGCATATTTCTTTCTATGGTCTTATATTTTAAAGATTTTGTATGTATTATTTACAGATTCTCTTTTACACACACACACACACACACACACACACACACACACACACACACAGGCTTGGGGTAATGGCACACACTTTAATGTCACTTGGGAGGCAGACAGGTGCATCCTGTGAGTCCAATCTGGTCTACATAGTGAATTTCAGGCCTGGCAGGGCTACATCAAACAAAAGCATGCATATATATCAGAAACAATGAAATGCTGATACAAATGTTTCCTCTTCATGTTGAAACTTGTGGCCCATCTTATGTGAGTTACCCATCACACTGCAGTTAGTTTCCTGTATTACTTACAAGCATGAGATTTTTCCACAATGGAAAATTTCACAACAAAAAGTATTTATTAAAATTGAAAATTCCTCATTCATTATGTCTCCCTATCATGTATTTGCATGTTTGTTGAAGGATGTGGACAAAGCAAAACAGCCTTTTCATGATGCTTACGCTAAAATCACTTCTCTCCACTGTGACTTCTTTCATGTCTCTGAAAGGAACTTCGAAGGCGAAAGGCTTTCCCGCATTCTTTACATTCATACGGTTTCTCTCCTGTGTGCATTCTTATGTGCCCTTGAAAGCTTGTAGGATAAATGAAGGTTTTCCCACATTGCTTACATTCATAGGGTTTCTCGCCTGTGTGAGTTCTCTCATGTATCTGAACATAACTTGAACAACTAAAGGTTTTGCCACAGTGTCTACATTCATAAGGTTTTTCTCCAGTGTGGGTCCTTTCATGTGTTCGAAACGCACTGAGGAAAATGAAGGCTTTTCCACAGTCCCTACATTTATAAGGTCCATCTCCAGTGTGTGTTTTGATATGTCTTCGAAAGCTTTCAAGAGAAATGAAGGCTTTTGCACAGTCCTTGCATTCATAGGGTTTTTCTCCAGTGTGATTTCTTTCGTGTGCACGGCAGTAATTGAGACAAATGAAGGCTTTCCCACACTCTCCGCATTTATAAGGTTTCTCTCCGGTGTGCACACGCATGTGTACTCGGAAGGCTGAGTGGGCACTGAACGCTTTCCCACAGTCCTTACATATATAGGGCTTCTCTCCAGTGTGAGTCCTTTTATGAATCTGAACGGAAGTGGAGCATCTGAAGGCTTTCCCACATTGTTTACACACGTACGGCTTCTCTCCAGTGTGAATTCGCTCATGTACACGGAGAAAACATGGACGAAGGAATGCCTTCCCGCAATCCTTGCATTTATAAGGCCTATTGATAGCCCCACTGTGCGTGACCATGTGTGTCTGGACACTTGTGCGGGAAATGAAGGCTTTCCCACACTCTTTACATTTGTAGGGTTTCTCCCCAGTGTGAGTTCTCTCATGGATCTGGATGGAACTGGGACAACTGAAGGCTTTCCCACATTTCTCACACACATAAGGCTTCTCTCCAGTGTGAATTCTTTCATGAATTTTAAGAGAACCGGGAGAACTGAGGACCTTACCACAATGCTTACACTGGTAGCGTCTCTCTCTGACGTGCGTCTGTTCGTGCGTCTGAAAGGGCTGGTAGTAGATAAAGGCCTTCCCACAGTGCTTGCACTTGTAGGGGTTTCCCCCAGCGTGAGTCCGCTCATGCCTCTGAAAGGGTTTGAGGTAACTGAAGGTGGCCCCACACTCCTTACACTTGTGTCTTTTCTCTCCACACTTAAACCCGTCAAGTTCATGTCCAGGGTGAGATCTGATGTGCCTAGTAAGGGATGAATGAAGCATGAAACCTTTTCCACATATGCTACAATTATATGGTTTCCCTCCAGAAGTTATTTTGGTTACACTAATATTTGGAATCTGGCAGAAGCTTTCTCCACGCTGAGTAACTTGTTTACTTTCATAGAGTCTTTGTATCACAAAACTTCTGCAAAAAATTAGAAGCACATTAATAGTTGTTTGTTATTTAATGTTCACTAATATGTATCAGAATTACATTTTCGTAGCCAGGACATAGTATACCTCTAATCCTGGCACTTGGGAGGCTGAGGCAGGAGAATCACAAATGTGAGGGCAGTTAGTGTTACAAAGCAATGCTCTATCTCAAAAGAAAGACAAAAGCTATGTTGGTAGTGCCTGCCTGTAACCCCAGCATTTGGAAAACTGAGGAAGGAGGACTGTTACGAGTTTGTGGTCAGCCAAGGCTATACAGGAGACTCCTGTCTCAAAACATCAAACCAGGACCTAGAGAAATGGCTGCAGCTGAGAGCACTTCCTGCTCTTATAGGCTTGTTTCTTATCATCTATAGGTTGCTCACAATCTCCTGTACCTCCGGTTCCTGGGCACCTGATGTCGTCTTCTGGCTCCCAGGGACCATGTGGTGCACACAAATTCAAGCAGGTAGACATATCCATAAATACCACTATTTCTACTACTACTAAACCCCAAACCAAAAAAAAGTATAATAACAAAGAGTATTAATATGTTGTTTTTTTTTTTTTTTTTTTTCCCAGTAAGGGTTTCTCTGTATAACCTTGGCTGTCCTAGAACTCACTCTGCAGACCAGGCTAGCCTCAAACTCACAGAGATCCACCTGCCTCTGCCTCCTGAGTGCTAGGATAAGGGGCATACACCACCACTGCCCTGCTTATATGTGGTTTCTTATTGCTGTTTCCAAGTTTAAATTTTTTTTTTTTGAGATAGTCTTATTATGCAACTAGCTGGCCTTGTATTCACTACATAGACCAGGCTAGCTTTGAACTTATGATGGTTCCTCCTGCCTTTAATTTATGATGAGCCTCCTGCCTTTGCCTTCAAAGTGCTGGGATTACAGTATGCACCACTTGGTGATCTGAATAGGTCTGGCCTTCACAGATTCATGTGTTTGAATGCTTGGCCTTAGGGCATGGCACTATTAGGAGGCATGGCCTGGTTGGAGGAGGCGTGGCCTGGTTGGAAGAAGTGTGTCACTACATAGGGTGGCTCTGAGGTCTCTCAGGTTCCACCAGTGCAGAGGAAGACAGTCTCCTCCTGGCTGCATCCGATGCTATGCTTCCCACCATTATGATAATGGACTGAACCTCTGAGACTGGAAGCCACCCCAATTATATTTGCCATTTCAGAGTTGCCTTGGTCATGGTGTCTCTTCATAGCAATAGAACCCTAACTGAGACAATTACCATACCAATAAAATACTTAAGTGTTTACTATCTGTGTCATTTAAAATACTTTTGGCAAAAATTTTAAAGAAAACCATATATGAGTTTCTTTTGGCTGCCTATTTTCAAGCTGTAGTAAAAAATGGAACATGTAGGAACACTCTGCTTTCGTTGGTGTGGAAACTCACCTTACATTTTTCTCCTGGATTCTGTACCGATTTGTAACATCCTGGTCTTCCAATGCACTCCCTAAAATGTGAAACCAGAAAACCATGATAAACTTAGAAATTACAGCAGTCTTTTTCAGGTTTTAGGTCTGAAACAAGCTCATAATGCCTGATTTATACCAATGTATACAATGTATACCAATTTATTATCAATGTATACCACTTTTTACATTCTAACCATTCATTCATTCATTCATTCATTCATTCACTGTATATGAGTGTTTTATCTGCATGTACACTGCATGCCAGAAGAGGGCATCAGATCATATTATAGATGGTTGTGAGCTACCATATAGTTCCATTCTAACTCTTAAAACAGTGATGGTGAGCAGAAACTGCTGTCATTGGGCTTGGCTGCACAGGCCTTTCATCCCAGCACTGGGGAGGCAGTGGCAGGCAGATGTCAAAGCCTGCTTGATCTACATTAATAAGGTTAGCCCAGCTGGGGACACAGTGACATCTTGTCTCAGACAACAATCCCAACAACAACAACAACAAAACCCCTTGACATATAATTAACTAAGTGAAGGTAATGGATCATCCTTACCCACAGAGGCCAGGCTCCTCAATGTTTCCCACATCACATCTCTGTAGAGTTTCTTCTGTGAAGGATGCAGCAGAGCCCATTCTTCCTGAGTGAAATTCACACACACATCCTCAAAGGTCACTGAATCCTAAATATTCCACATGTGTAACAAAGAGTAAGATCAATAGGGCTGGGGAAATCTATATTCAAATCAGTAAATGCACACACAAATCTTTTATTTTTTTTCCTCTGCAATACTGGGGACTGAACCCAGTGTCATACACATTAGGAAACCTCTACCAGTGATGTAGCCTATCCCAACGTGGATATACCATAGTGTGGGCTCCCGACAGTCACTACATGGCTTGATTATTAGTTTCACTAATCAATCAGACTGAGTTCTGTAAGTTTAACAGCATCTAGAAAGCATGAGCATACGTTACATTTTTACTATGGCAACTGCACAATTATTTTTTTTACAACTCATTTAATTTGTTTTTTGAGACAAGACTCTCAAGCAGCCAAACAGGCCTCAAATTTGCTATGTAGTGAAAGAACTCCTGATCCTCCTGCCTCTACCTTCCAAATGCTGGGATTAAAGGTGCATGCTCCCACACCTGGCTATTTATTTATAGACAGGGTCTTACTCTATAGTTCAAATTATCTGTAAGACGTGATTTTCCTACCTCAGCTTCCTCAATGCTGTGATTAAAGGCCATTTTTTGGCTGTCACTGTAAGTCTTACTAGTCTATAATGATAGCTCAGCAGGAAGAAATGATATTTTTCATCATTTTTTTTGTGAGAAAAATTCATTCCTTATTGTTCATAATGCTCAATACTTCTTCCTTAGACTCCTGAGGGCTGAGATACAGATATTTGTCATTATGTCTGAGTCTAGGATGAGGATTTAATGAACAAGTTACGCACTGACGATCTGCAAGTTCTCCCCGCCCCCATATTCCCTTCATTATACACAAGATGCCAGAATTCTTAAAAAAAAAAAAAATCCAATTTGTGAGGAGGTACAGCTCAATACACTGTCCTACCCAAGGTACTCAACGATATTAGAAGCACTGTGATTCTGCTGGCTCAAAGCATCTTCTTCTCTCCCCCAGTTCTTTTGTGTGTGACAGGCTCTCATGTACCCCAAGTGAAGCTCAAATTCACTGAAGCTGAGGGTGATCTTGAACTTTATTACTTTGTTGTTGTTGAGACAGGCCTCCCCAGAACTGGAGACCAAGTGTCCAAATACCCGAGACATTTCTCATTTAAACTACCACACTGGATTTGCACATGTGCCTCAGCAAGTTTGCGGAAGCCAGAGGACAACCTTCAGGAGCTGGTTTTCTCCTTCCACCAGGCAGGTTCTAAGAACCATTAAGCTGCTTGTATGTGAGGTCTCAAACTTCTTTCTGGAGGCACTTAGTGCTATGAACTTTTCTCTCAGCAATGCTTTCGTTGTGTCCCATAAGTTTGGGTAAGTTGTGCCTTCATTTTCATTGAATTCTAGAAAGTCTCTAATTTCTTTTTTAATTTCTTCTGTGTTACATTTACACAATGGAATACTACTCAGCAACTAAAAACAAGGAAATCATGAAATTTGCAGGCAAATGGTAGGAACTAGAAAAAATCATGCTGAGTGAGGTATCCCAGAAGAAGAAAGACACACATGGTGTATACTCACTTATAAGTGGATATTAGATATATAATATAGAATAAGCATACTAAAATCTACACACCTAAAGAAGCTAAGCAAGAAGGAGTACTTGGGTAAGATGATCAATCCTCACTCAGAAAGGCAAACAAGACAGACACTGGAAGAAGAAAGCAGGCAACAGGACAGGAGCCTACCACAGAGGGCCTCTAAAAAACTCTACCCAGCAGGGTATTGAAGCAGTTGCTTCATAGCCAAACTTTGGGCAGAGTGCAGGGAATCTTATGAAAGAAGGTGGAGATAGAAAGGCCTGGAGAGGACAAATAGAGCAACAGAACCAAAAAATCTGGGCACAGGGGTCTTTTCTGAGACTGATACTCCAACCAAGGACAATGCATGGGGATAACCTAGAACCCCTGCTCTTCCAGAGGATCTGGGTTTGATTTTCAGCACTCATGTGGTAGCTTACAACTGTTTGTAATTCCAGTTCTAGGGGATGTGGTGCCTTCTGGCCTCCCCAAGCACCAAGCATATACACAGTTCACAGACATTTATGCAAGCAAAACACCCACATACATAAAATAAAAATCTTTAAAAAAGAAAAGAAAAAAAGAGCTAGGAGTGGCAGTGTACTCTTATATAACAAACCTATACATAGTCAGTGATATATTTAATGAAAACCGACTGAGTACTTCCTCTAAAATCAGGAGTGAAACAAAGATGTCCATTCTCCCCTCTTATTCACTGTAGTGTTTAGAGTCACAGCTATAGCAATTAGACATGAGAAAGGCATAACAGGGAAAGAATAGGAAGGATGACGCCTGTTTGCAGGTGGCCCCATTCTTTACTTACACACTTTATAAAGTCTAGTAGAAAACCCTTGTGCCCAGCAAACACAAGTTGCATGGTAGAAAATCAATATTAAAGAAAATAAAAAAGATACTAAATGATGGAAAGCTCTTGCAGGCCCTAGGCTGGCAGCACTAATAATATTGTGAAAATGGCTAAACGACCAGAACTAATTTGCAGTTGCATACAATGTCTATAAAAATTCTGCTATCATATTTCTCGGGTTTAGAAAAAAAAAATAATCCAGGCATCCACACGGAATCACAGAAGGTGATGAATTGCCAAGGTGATCCTAGGAGAAAGAATGCCTCACAATTCCAAGACTCAGATTACACTACAGAGCTACAGTGACAGAGAGCCTTCTACTGACATAAAAATACAGTCTAGTGAAACAAAATACGGAACCCCAAAATAAGGTGACATAGCTATGCTAACTCAATTTTTGACAGAGAACACAGCAACATGCATTGAAAAAAAGATGGCCTAGTCAATAAATGGTGCTGGTAAAAGTAGCCACTTACCTGCACAATAATTCTTATATTTTACCTTGTACAAAAATCAATTTAAAACAGGTCAAAGACTATGTTTCAAAACCGGAAACCCTGAGAGTAGTACAAGAGAACATAGGGAATCCCCCTCAAGACACCGGACAAGGCATGAACTTTCTGAAAAGAGCACCAGCAGCACAGGAACTAACTCGTATCCACAGATGGGACCTCATGAGAATAAGAAGTTGCTGAGCAGCAAAGGAAACAATCAGCATAGCACACAGCCCGCAGAATGGGAGAAAATTTTTGCCAGCTACACTGCAGATAAGGGGCTCCAAAATCTACAAACTGCAGAAATTAAATATCTGGGAAATAAAACTGCCAATCAACAAACTCTTTTAAAGTGTTGTATATCCTAGCCACCAGGAAAATACAAATTCAAACTCCTTAGAGATCCTACCTTATCTTAGTCAGAATAACTGTCATCAAGAAAGCTGACAACAGGGGCTGGAGAGCAAGCTCAGCAGTGAGGGACACTTGCTCTTGCAAACAACCTGGGTTCAACTCCCAGCACCCACTCAGCAGCTCACAACTGTCAGTAACTATAATTCCAGCAGATATGACACCTTCTTCTGGCTTCGCTGGGCACCAGGCATAAACACGGTGGACACACATACACTAAGGTAAAACACCCACACACAGACAATACATAAATCCTAAAAAGAAAGAAAGAAAGAAAGAAAGAAAGAAAGAAAGAAAGAAAGAAAAGAAAAGAAAAGAAAAGAAACTTGACAACAAACGTTGACGAGGGTACTTCAAGAGGAGTCCTGTTGGCAGGGGTTACAAGTTATACAGACATTCCTGAAACCAGCTTGGAGATCTCTCAAAAAATTAAACTACCTTCTGACTTAGCTATTTCACTCCTGGGCATATTCCCAGAGATCTCTATACCGTATCAAACACATATTTGCAATTCCATATTTATTGCTGCTTTATTCACTATATTAAGAAAATGGAACCAACCAGCTGTCAACACATGAGTAGATAATGAAAATCTGGTATACATATAAAACAGAACACTACTCTGTTCTAATAACGATGGAATTCACTATGTAGACCAAGCTGGTCTCTAAAGCTGTGCACCACTATGCCCAGCTATTTTTCTAGTTTTAGCTGTCATGGGTTTTTGGTAGTAAAATAGAAGTGCCACAGCTCAAGAATGGCTGTCCTAATCATACAGAAGTCCACGGAGAAACACAAACTTTGAACATAGCTACTTTTCCTGTGTGATGATTTTTATTTGCAAGTTCTTTATAATAATGTTTCTTTTTTCCCCACTTTGAGACTACTGTGTAGTTTTGGCCTGGAACTCAGAGCTCTGCCTTTGAATGACCAGTATGTGCTCTTAACCACTGAATCACTTCCCCAGCCCCAAAGAATCTTTTTCTCTGGAGCCTAATACCAAGAGAGAGAGAGAAACAAACAAAATAAAAAGTTTTCCCCTACAAGAGAGAACATCTGTGAACTAAGAAACAACCCTAGGTGTTACAAACATGAACATCCATGTGAAGCAATGATTGACATAATTGCTCCCAATTAATGACAGACACAAAACAACACGTACAGTAAGTTAAAAACCAACAACACTAAGTAGCTAAACACTGAAGAGATGCACCTCTAGGTGCATATTCTGTCCTGAAGATCAAAGATAAAGTGTAAAAATGAGCCAGAGAAGGGCAATGACTAATTACATTGGGCTTCAGTTTATGATTCATGAAAGCAAGAGAGTGCAGTAATTTATTTAAAATATTAAAAAGAGAAAAACTCTATAGCACTAGAATTCAGAACTGAGCAAAACTATCCTTTAAAATTCGGGAAAAGGGAGCTGCCGAGATGGTGCAGTAGTTAGATGCATCCCTTTCTCAAGGAGGAACTGGGTTTGGTTCCTGGCACCCATATGGTGGCTAACAACTATCCTTTTGTCCTCTGTAGGCAGCAGGCATTCATGTGGTACATGTACATACATGTAAAATAAATATAAATTGTTTTGCTTTTTTAATGAGGGAAATGCCAGGTGTGGAGGTTTTTCTCTGTAGTCCCAAATGGTCAGGAAAATGAGGCAGAACAATGCCAACAGAGGCCTGGGCAACATAGGTAAGATCTTTTCTTAAGACTGTGAATGAAGGGCCAGAGAGGGTAACTTCAGTGCTGTATTATCTCTCCAAGGCAATGGGTTTGCTCACTAAAACTGGAAAAATAAATAAATAAATAAAGTGAACAAAAGGTCTGAGACAAAGAAAAAGGGAGGCGCTTCTGGAGGCTCTAGCTGACTGGAACTGGAATTGTGAGAAGTCCTTCATGAAGCTGGTCATGGTGAGGCATGCCTTTAACCCCCGCATCTGAAAGGCAGAGGAAAGCAGATCTCTGAGTTCAAGGCCAGCCTGGACTACACAGTGAGCTCCAGGGCAGCTTGGGTACATGGTGAGACCCTGTTTTAAAAAAAGAAAGAGATATTTTCATCTTATGTGTATCATATGCCTACCTGTCAGCCCCTGGAGGCAAGAGGGTATCAGAGGCCAGAGGGGGTGTCCTATTCCCTGGAACTGGTTAGTTACCATGTGGGGATGAGGACCTAAACCTGAGCCCTCTGCGAGGGCAGGCAGTGCTCTTAGCCACTGAACCATCCCTCTAGCCTTTCTTTTTTGACGACAGGGACTCAAACTGGCCTGGAATTTATTATGTAGCCTAAGATGGAATCGGACTTGAAGGGATCTCTCTGCTTCAGCTTCCTAAGTGGCAGGATTAAAGGCCTGGTGAGCCACTTAAGGTTTTGCTTTTCTTTCTTAAAAAAAAAAAAACAAAAAAAAAGGCAGGGTGCAGTGGCGCACGCCTTTGATCCCAGCATTCAGGACACAGAGGCAAGCTGATCTCTGAGTTCGAGGCCAGCCAGGTCTACAGAGTTCTAGTATAGAAGAGCTACACAGAGAAATCCTGTCTCGGAAAAGCCAAATAATTAATAATAATATTTAAAAATCAGACCTATTTTATGTGTATGAATTTTTTGCCTGCAAATACGTATCTGTACCACCTGTGTGTCTGGTGACCAAGGAGGCCAGAAGGGGGTTGTAAGGATCTCCTTGAACTGGAGTTACGGATGCTGGCAACCCTGTCCTTTGGAGAGGAGCAAGTGCTCTTAACCGCTGAGCCACCTCTCCAGTCCCAACAAGGATTACACTACGAGATCGCACCACGGAGGCCAGAGATAACGAAGTTCTGCTCTAAGCTGGAGAGGGAAGCTAAGGTTTGGAAATAAACGAATGCTGCGGAAATTTAGAGATTTACCTCTAGCGCTGAAATGCTCTGGATTGGAGGCCAAGGCCTCAGATCTGAGGCTGTTTCCAACATCTTCGTAAGACTGCGGGGTACGTACCGCTGTTCTCGGGGCAGAGGCCCGCACAAGCGTAGCTCTTCCAGCGCCCAAAGACGCACTCTAAACCCCGCTGCCGCCGGGCTGGTGGCCGCGCGGACCTGTGGGCCCGACAGCCCTCCCCTCTCCTCCCCTCGCCCTCTGCGGGGGCGGCCGCACTCACCATCGCAGGCCTCCGGGTGCCTAGGCTTTGCCTGATCCGGAGGAAATCGCCCAGGTCCCAGTCGCCCATTCCAACCAGCCTATTTAACGTCACGCGCAAGTGCACGACGTGGCCACGCCCACCACTCCGCCCGAGACCTAGAAGGGGTCACCTTTCCTGAGTGAACGAGAGGCAGAGGGAATGTTCCGGGACGTGAGCGGTTAAGTTGTTCCGGTGAGACCCTGGCGTCTTCACGCAGCTGCTTCTGAATAAGGGAACACAAATGCTCAGCTTCTGGTCGCGCGACATCTAGCGTTATCCAGAACAGTTTGTGGTGTTTGCAAGAGTAGCTGAAGTCTTCTTGCAGGGATGGAGGTTTGGTTTAATGCTATGAGGCTGTTCCTGGAATCCCCATTGTTTGCAGACACTCTTAAAATTAACCCTGAATCTGGGCATGGGGTTGCACTCTGTAATCCTAGAGTTTGGGAAATGAAGCAGGAGGATCAGGAACTCAAGCCCTTGTTCAAGGCCAGCCTGGGCTGCATGAGACACTGTATAAAAATAAAGTGAACTTGAGGGTATAGCGCAGTTTTTAACCACTGTGAAGCCGCATCAGCCCGTAAACAGACAAAAAAGCGTCTCTGTCATGTTTGAGCAGGGTTTGCCTCGTAGTTTCCCCGTCCTCACAGATCCGAATTTGGAAAAGCATCTCCTACTGTAGTCTGACGCTTGCTTGAACTTGACAACCTGAGCATGGGTGTTGGCTTCTTTCTCTATTTCTCTGCTGTCTAACAAAGGCTGGTTCTATAGCTCAGGCTGTCTGAGAACTCAGGACCATTCTGCCCCAGCTTCTCTAGTGTCATGATTACAGACATTGCCACCAGCCTAGCTGAGTTCTTATGTTTTGACACTACAAGTGAATACACTTGACCTTCAAAAACTGAGAGAACTCACTATTAATATGAATTAGCCCAAGACTCCGTGTCTCCAGCCACAGTTCTGAACTGTGGGTTATGACTTCCACAGGATCGCATAGCAGATGTCCTGTATGTCAGACATTTACCTTACATTAACTCGTCACAGCAGCAAAATTACAGTTAGGAAGCAGCGATGAAATAATTTTATGGTTGGAGGTCACCACAACATGAGGAACTGAGCTGGGCACGGTAGCACACGTCTGTAACCTGCACTCTGGGAGGCAGAGGCAGGCAGATCTCTATGAGTTCCAGGCCAGCCTGGTCTACAAATCGAGTAGGACAGCCAAGGCTACACAGACAAACCCAGTCTTGAAAAACCAAACACCAGAACATGGGGAACTGTGTTAAAGGGTTGAAGATTTAGGAAGGCCTGGAACTACTGGTCTAGGTGTTCATGTTTTCTCTCTCATATTTCTCAGACAGAATCTCGCGCTACAGCCAGGGTTGGCTTGGCTCCAAACACCTCTGTAGTTGAGTCTGGCCTTGAATTTATGCTAATTCTCCTGTTTCAGCCTCCTGAGGGCTGGGGTTGCCAGCATGGGCAATGTGATTGTCGTGTTGGTTGTCAACTTGAGTACATCAGGAATTAACTGAAACCCAAACGGCTTGGACACCTGTGAGGGTTTTTTTTTTTTTTTCCTTAAGTAAATCATTTGAAGTAGGAAGGGCTTCCTTTAATTCAGATGTTTGAGGTAGGAAGATAAACCTTTAATCCAGGTCTTTTAAGGTGGAAAGACTCACCTTCTAATCTAGACCATGCCTTCTGCTGAAGACAGAAGTTTGTTTCTGTGCCTACTTCAGGATTCCTGAATGTACTGAGACATCCAATCTCATGGACTGAACACCTACTGGGTTCTTGGACTTAGGCAGCCATTGTTGGATTAGCCTGTAAACCATTCTTATACCCCCCCCCCCCCATATAGATTCATACCTTATGTTCCTTTAGACAACCCTGACTAATATAGGCAACCAGGTTTGGTTTCAAATTTATTTACAAGATAGGAGGACCGACTAGAGGGGCGTAGTTAAATGCAATGCTAGTCATTATGAGATCCCATCACCTCTATAGCAATATGCAAATGGAAGTTATTGAAATATTGAAAAAATTAAAAAGTACTTGCTTTTTAATAAATCTATCAAGTCGAAAGGGAAACTGACTAGTATCATGGACTTCAGCGATGTCCTATGTGCTATTATACTCTGGGCTACTTCATTCCCCTCCACCACTGACCTCCATCTGTGCCTTTAGGTTGGCTCTCGATGGTTACTTCCTCCCGGGGATGCCCTTCATGTAGCTTTCATATGGCAGGTATCCCAAGTCCAAATTAAATGTTCATCAGAAGCTACTGACCTGCCCTAATGCAAAGCTGAGTAAAGTCTTGGCTGAGCTGGACTTAATCAGCCTTTTTTGAAATTACAAGTAAATTCTGACCTTCTTACACCTGGAAAAACAGTAAATGGCCAATATTCACTCCTTATATGAGGCTTAAGTTTCCCTGCCTGTGATCTGAGAGAGAGATTCAATTTAAGATAGCTGAGCTTGCCAGGTGTGATGCATGCCTTTAATTCCAGCACTCGGAAGGAGAGACAGGCAGATCTCTGTGACTTCGAGGACAGTCTGGTTCCAGACAGCCAGGGCTATTACACAGAGAAACCCTATCTTGAAAAAACAAAACAAAGAAAAGATTCTATGCCTCTCTGGAGCCCAAAGTCTGGGGTGTTCACATATTTGTATTTATATGTTTTGGAGATATTAATGATTGATTGGTTTTCTGAGAGACTTTAGCCACCTTCTTCCAGGACAATCATATCAACTTTAAGAACCTGGATTTGTGAGCTGTGACTTATAGTTCAGGGGGTGCAGGACACAAATATGACAAAAACCTATCACTCTTTCATGATGGAAATTTAAGGACAAACGTCTATAGAGATCGTCCTCTGGTTAAGAGCTCCAGCTGCTCTTCCACATGGCTTGGGTTTACTTTCCAGCAACCATATGGCATCCCACAGTTGTCTGCAACTCCAGTTTCAGGAGATCCAGCTTCCTCTTGCTGTGGATCTGGGATTGTTCAACATGAGATTCAAATTTTGGTTTTAGTAATTTAGAGGCTTTTTATTAAAAAGACTCACCAAGACTGAAGCAGAGAGAGTCCTCTAGGTCAGGCCCTGGCTATTATTAGTCCATGGATTATTAAGGTAAAACCTACAAAGTTGTAAATTTGGGGAGCTAAATAAACACATATCCTATCTGGATGCTTGATTTTGTAACTGATGACCAGTAGGTGCCTCAGATATCCAAGCAATTAAGCATTGTTGTGCCCAATTCCTGAGACTTCAAAAGACCACCAGGAGTTGAGTCCGTTGCAAAACACATGAGGATCTTTCAATATAGCAATAGCTCAGGCTCACACATCCTCACTGCCATAGAGGTTGAGAGCAGAGAGTCTTGTGCTCAGGTTAGGTAGTTGATTTAAAGATTCCAGTTCCTTCCAGGGTGCCCAAAGCAGGGGAATTCCTGCCTGGCAAGTGTCTATTGGTTGAAACACAAAAGGGGATGTTGCAGTTTGAACTGATTGGCTAAAGGAAGGCCCCAAAACCATTAATGGTTTGGCTTCCCTTATTTGGCTGTCCTAGGGAAGAGGGGCCACTGTATCTCTAGTGGGCAGGAAAAGAATGCAATAAGGCTGGTTCCTCCCCATGTCTCCACCTGTCTGGCCTTTGTTCAGGCCTGTTTTAAACTTTAAACCATTACCCCCCCCCCCCAGAAAAAACCTAATTTTTAATTCTTTGGTCTCTCATTCCCCCCTTCCCATGATCATGTGAAGACCCAGTCTTGAGTCTTCCAGATATGACCCCCGGTATCCTCCAGATTTACCTTTCCACAATGGGATCTGAGTACCATTAGCTGTATCCAAGCATTTCTTCATGAAAGCCATCAAGCAATTTAAAATACAAGGCCCAAAGGTAAAAATCAAAATAAGTAGGGGTCCCATCTGAGTGGATATAAGGGTAGTTAGCCAAGGAGAACTATTAAACCAGGATTTAAACCATCCTCTGGAATCCTCTCTTGCTAGTGTCTCTCCCGGCTTTTCATTTTTCTTGCTAAGGATTTCCTAATCATTCCCAACTGGTTTACATAAAAACAATATTTCTTTCTAAGGGCTGCACATAGCCTATCCTGCTGTAAAAACAACAGATCCAAGCCCCTTCTGTTTTGCAGTACTACTTCTACCAGGGAATCAACATGCTTTCATAAATGGGTGATTGAGTTCCCAAGGCATTGAATATCTTTATCAATATCTGCCTTTAAGCTGTTATAGCTCTGGCTTTGTACAGCCAGTGCTGCAATACCAATTTCTACTCTGGCTAAACAGATCCCCAAGATAATAGCTAGTGTCAGGGAGCCCCTTTTGACTTAGCATTTCAGCCTGCCAGGTGGGATTAGGGCAGAGGTTTCTTCTTCTGCATCTATTTCAGTGCTGACTGTTGTGGGTTATTAATATTTATTATTGATTTATCTTTTAGTTAAGCAGTGGTTATTCCTAAACCAGCTGTATACCCAAATCACTACATACAGACTGGGATTTATTTAATTAACCTAGAGCACAATGCTGAGCAATAGTTACTCCATCCTAAACCTCCAAGCCCACATAGTTTCCTCCCATTCAGATTTCACCCATTATACTTGCTTTTAGTCCAGATCATCCCTGCACATGTTGAAGCCCTGTCCTGCTGATCTCTGCTCCTCTGCTCTCTTGCTTCCTTCCTCTCTCCCCCAACCCCAGACCAGGATGTCCCACCCAATTCTCCCCATTGCATTGCAGTGGCTGGTTATTTTATTGACAATATAGAGAACAAATGGTGGCATGTTTACGAAAACTTGAGACATTGTGATTCTAAGCATCACAATGCAATGTCCAGATTGAGACCGGATAGTAGGGTAGAGAAATCAGCATTCGAATGAACAAGGGTACATTCCATAAGACTATTATACCAACAGTTGACCATGGGGCCATTGACATCAGGGGCTAGGAAGGCTGAAATGCCAGCCAAAGGCTGGGCAATGGGGCAATCCTCAGAAGCATCTGGTTAGTCGATCCACCTGAAGAGGCAGGGAGCAATCATGTCAGCTTCCAGCAAGTCCAGATTTCAGCTTGCAGTCCATAGCTGATCCCCAAATAGATTCTATCAGCCAGGTGAAAATCTGCTGAGACAAATTCAGGCTAGAGACAAAAGTTAAAATTTGTCTAGTAATTAGAGAAAGTGAGGAATCCCAGGACCAAGGGAAAAACTCATGGGGGGTCTGTTTGAGCTACACCAGATCCAGGTCTTATGTCTTTTTGGTTTCCTGAAACTCATATGAATTTTTGTTTACAAAAGGAAGTATATTAGTATCACCATTGTATTGAGATCTATACTTTAGAAAAAGCAGTCAACAGGTGTCTACAAGACTGCAGAAGTAGACTCATGCCATTAAAACCTACTAAAAGCTATGGCTTTTGGGTCAGATATACACACTAGACAGATGTTTTTAGCATGACGAGATGCACCTTTAAGTCTGTCTCTAGAAGACAAACAAAAAGGAAATTAATCGTTTGTGACTGGATAATAAGCAGTCAGTGCTCCATCAACTTGTCAAAACTCTACTGATCAATGTTATAACTCTGAACTTCTGAAATCTTATAACAATATAAGCACACCAATAGCATAGAGGGGGAGAAATCTGAAATGTCTCTCATTTTCAATATGCCTTAAATTATTTTCTTATATCATTATGACTTACATTCATATCACTTAAAATACCTACTTAGACCCTCCAATTTTTTCCCAACTTTGAAACATTTCCCTAGACCCTCAATTTTTTAGATCCTCATAATTTAAACTTTCATACCCTCAGACATTATATAAACTTTACATCTTTCTATCCAGTTATTCACCATAAGACACAGGCAATTAACATGAAGTCTGTGAGCAAGGCAAACCTGTTTACTTTTCTAAATAAAAGATCTAGTACCTAGTAGTTTTAACTAGCTAATGAATTGACCAATGAACTAACAGTGGATCTAATTGTCTGCTCTTTAACTGCAAAGCTACCATTAGCTTAGCTTAGCCATCAATGTGATCAGAGACCTGGGAAGGATAAATTATAAGCTAAATAAATGTACCAATCAAAATGACAGAGATGACTAGTCAGTCCACCACCTAGGCAGTTGTCCCTGGCTCCTATGGTCTCATGGCATCATGAGCAGAGGCAGTCTGGCCATCAGGCACAGAAGATGAGAGACTTGTTTCTGTGGAAAAAAGAACATGAGAGAATGGCATTACCTTGCCTTAAGCAATGTGAAATAATGTCTCTCCAGGTGTCCACAGCTTTGTCCACAGTTTAGGCTGGGCCCTAGCAGTGTGCCCATTGCAGCAGTATTTCTCAATGGATACAACAATCCAGAGTCAAAGTCATCTGTCGTTGTGCCCAGGCTTTGAGACCTTGGGGAGCTACTACCAGGATTTTGGGACTGTCTGTCATAATAAGCTTACGCATGTTAAAATGCCATATTCCACAGACCTCTGACAAGCTTGAGGGCCAGCATATGAGTTACTCTTTGTCTATCTTTAGTCATCTGCTCTAAACTGTATCCTGTAAAAGAGAATGCTATAATTTCTAATTCTGGCATATTCCTTAGATAAGTGTTTTAGGACCATATCTATTTCAAGTAGATCTACATAGGCAAACTTTGTAGTTACCTATCGTAGGCTTACCCTTGAAAACATAAACAAGAGACTAGGTAAAGCTCAATCTTGTAACCAACTGGAGACATTAGCATAACTTTAAATATCTTTCTGAAATAAAATCAAAGCAAAACTTTCAATCGGATACAGTTCATAGAGGGGCTGGCAGATCTTGCTGTTCCTACCACATTGCATTAAAACTGAACAGCAAAAAGCTTAAATGACAAAAGTTGCACTTTGTACTTAACAGAGAACTGAACACAGCTGGCAGCCCTCAACAAAGATGGCAGTAAAACCATAGTTCCACTCTCTTTATCCCTGAACCAACATGGAGGCTAGCCACATGTTGCTCCAGGCTGTGGCCGGTAATCTAAAACACAGCCATTAGGTGTCCCTGATGGTGTTGCTGCCTCCCACGGGATAGCACTGTGGAACATTTACAGTTTCCCATAACCAAAAGTTCTAATTGTAATCAAATAAGTTTTAGAACCAGCTGCATAACAGGACAGCACAGAGCAATTTTAAACTGTACCTGAACTATTCTGGCCATACCAAACCTATCAGCTAGAAAGAAATAGCATTAATCCATTCACTCAGAAACTGGCAGTCAGGTATATATATTGGTATAATGTTCTTTTAAAATGTATACACCTTACCCTTGTTCATTCAAATGCTGATCCCCCCCCCCACTCTCTGGTTTCAATCCGGATATTGCATTGTGATATTCATTCTAAGCATCCTGTCTCAACTCTTGTGTAATCAGGCCAAAATAAAGCAACTAGACACAATATTGAGCTGGGAGGAGCCAGAGGACAGGAAAGAGGGGAGGAGCTAGAGGGCAGGAAATGAGTGGGGAGAGAAAGGGTGAGAGGAGAGCTAGGAGCAGAGCTGGAGGAGAGAGCTTGGAGATGGACGTGGAGATGGACTGGACATAATATTTCACAAAAAGCAAGTATAATGTGGTAAATCTAAATGTTAGGAAACTATGAGGGCTTGGAGGTTTAGGATGAAGTAAATATTGTCCAGCATTGTGTTCTAGGTTAACTAAATAAATCATGGTCTCTGTGTGGTGATTTGGTTATACAGCTGTTTAGGATTAACAGCAAGTGTTACCAGAGGATAAATCAATAGCAAATTTTAATAGTCACTGTTGGTATAATGTTCTTTTAAAATGTACACACCTTACCCTTGTTATTTCAAATGTTGATTTCCCCACCCCCAACTCTCTGGTTTCAATCTGAATATTGCATTGTGATACTCATTATAAGCATCCTGTCTCAAATCTTGTGTAAACAGGACAAAATAAAGCAATTAGATACAATGTTGTGCAATGGGAGGAGCCAGAGGACAGGAAAGAGAGGAGGAGCCAGAAGGCAGGAGATGAGTGGGAGGAGAAGGGGTGAGAGAGAGCGAGGAGAGCAGAGCTGGAGGAGAGAGCTTGGAGGACGAGGAGCATGAACCAGACCTAAGATTTCACAAAAAGCAAGTATAATGTGGGAAATCTAAATGTTAGGAAACTGAGGGCCTGGAGGTTTAGGAGGCAGTAAATATTGCCCAGCATTGTGTTCTAGGTTAACTAAAAACCCAGTCTCTGTGTGGTGATCTGGTTATACAGCTGCTGAGGATTAACAGCAACATTTTACTAGAAGATAAAACAATAGCAAATATTAATCGTCTCCTACAACAAGTCACCTACAACATATATATTTTATATAGTAGTTAACAATGACTTGAATACAACCCTGGGCTAACATGGAGCTGCAGTCTTCTTCCCCCTTTAAAGAGCATAAACAAACATTTTGCAAAAGAAACACCAGCCTTTTAAATGAAGAACAACATATTTTACAGTCCTTTCTCAAATCATATTTGCAGGTATGAGAAACCAAAGCAAATACAGTTCAGATGCCCTCTGGTTTTCTATACATACTCTGGCCTTCCATAACATTTTGTATACCTTCAGGTTCCGGTTTAACCTGACATTTTACTTTAGACAAGCTATTCTTTTCATTCTTTTTTTCTTTCTGTTCCAGTCTCTTGCTTTCTCTTGTTTTACAGACAACATAAAAACTTCCATCAAAATCCTTCTCATCATTTCTTTTACTTATTTATTTATTTATTTATTTATCTATATTTATACAGTATTCTGCTTGCATGTATGCCTGCAGGCCGGAAGAGAGCACCAAATTTCATTATAGATGGTTATGAGCCACCATGTGGTTGCTGGGAGTTAAACTCAGGACCTTTGGATGTATAGCCAATGCTCTTAACCTCTGAGCCATCTCTCCAGCCCTCATCATTTCTTTTATACTAAGTCATTCTGAGTTTATACCATCCTGACATGATGATACACTGTAAAAGCTGCAATTTTCTTAATTGGCTCAAACAGTATGACTTGGTTTTATTTGGTTAAATTAATAAAATAAATACCAAGATCTTTTGTGCTCCCTCAAAGGATTGAGAAACTGTTCCAAGTGTTATTAATTAAAAAGAAGCAGGAGGAAACCGATATTCTCTGCGAGAGATTTATTAGGAGGGTAAGAAGGGAATGGGAAGCAGGGCATGGTGGGGAGAGAGAAAGGGAAAGGAAAGGGAGGTGCCCTGAAAGAGAGAGAAAGAGAAAGAGAGAGAAAAAGAAAGAGTGCAAGAAAGAGAAAATAAGAGAGGGACCACGTGTTGGTATTGGCCCTTTTAAGGGGCAAGGTAACCACGCCTTCCAGGTGTGGCCACCTGGCTTATGACATATGATGACATCATAGGTTGCTGGATAACACAGGAAACAGGTTGTGTTCCAAAATACTAACACCAAGGTCTTTGTTAGACTGCCCACGGTCATTATTTTAGAATGCCTGATAAACTTTAAAATGTTTTATAGCCTTAAACACATTTTTAGTAGAAACCTATTTTTGCAATATCAAAATAAAGTACCCTTTTTAGGAGTGAAGTCACAAAGCATAACCATAATTTTAAAAGTTAAAACCAAATTTAACCAGTGCAAACAATCCAGTCTCTAAAATCAATACCAATTTAAAATGAGTCTTGTCTTCTTAGTCTAAAAGGAAACAGGATGATAAAAATGCATCACAACTAAGAGGTTGTGTAATGTTTTCTTTTCCTTTGCTCTGCCCCATACCACGTGGCAATTTCAAGACGGCAGAGTCACATCACATGGCATGGCAAGCCACATGGTTGCTATTTAAAAATATCTGTGCTTCTATAGATCTTACAAACATATATGCACACATGTGTTCTAAACAAGAGTTTGAATTTAACCTTTAAACATATTCAATAACTGTTAATCTATAACAAGACATATAGAGCATATTAACCATTTAAGATCAGTCAGACATACGTACACTTAGACAGACAAAACTTCTTTTACCCGATACAGCCATACTTTCAAGTACTTTGTCCCATCAGCCTGGGCAAGCTCTCACTGCCCACTCTGCACTTGGGTGTTCTCCATCTGTCTTGCCCCAAGGCATGCTCCCACCAGTAACCAGAGGTGCCCCAGCTTATAGCTCCAGGAGCATGGGGCAGGCCAAGTCAACATGGTGCAAAGCTGTTTGGTTACCTGCCTACTGAGACCATCATAAACAAACAAACTCATAAAAGAACAACACAAGAAAACAATGTACTGTACAATGAGCACATAAAAGAACAGAATGGCAGTCCAGCACTGCCACCAGGATAAAGGTGCCCTCAGTGGCAGCCTCTAGCTGCTGGGAGTTGTCCAGGACAATTTCATTCCTGGCCCTACCCTCGCATTCCCACCCATCCCATGCATGTCAATGGAGCACCCTCCCTCTGATTGTAGTGGGGACATGGGGGGGGGGAATGTTATGCATGGGGAGGGGAAGGGAGGAATGGGAAGGGGTTAGAGGAAGTCTGTCCCATAGCGTCCATCACAGTCCTATAAAAAAAAGGATTCATAAACACAGGAAAAAAAAAAAAAAAAACAGAAAGACAAACATGAACAAAGTAGCTGTGTAGCCATTCCACGATTGGAAACAGAAGTGGATCCAAAAGTTCAGACTCTCAGACTCATTGACTCCAGCCATGGCTTTCCTGCCACGGAAGCCAAAAGCACAGAGAAGAGCGTGGACAGTGGGATTCCATGTCCACCCAAAATCTCTCCATCTGGCAAGTAAGAACCCAAAACCAGTAAGTTGGCGGCACTTCCTGTCTCTGTGGCGGCTACCCACTTTCTAGGTCTATCAAACAGACTTGGGACCCAGTGTCCCTCACAGTGCTATTGGGGAGTCCTGACCTGGCCAGGATCTGGGACGTCTCCCAGATTCCCCTTGGCCGTGGTCTGCCAGCTGGTCAACTGGTGCACTATCCACATGACCGCTCCCTGGCCACCTACTGTGTACCACCTTGAGATCTCAAAAATATGCAGAATGACAGAACAGAGACACAGAACTTGGCCAAGACAAAAGCACTTACCCGGGGTTCTGATCCTCCGGCTCTGGGGTCCTGGGAGGTCCTGGGGGTCCCTACAAGCCCCAAGTATGTTGTGCCAGATTCACAAGACCCCAAAAGCCCACCAGGAGTCAAGTCCGTTGCAAAACACATGAGGATCTTTTGATTACAAGCTATAGCTTGGGCTCACACCCTCACTGCCATAGTGGTTGAGAGCAGAGAGCCTTGTGCTCAGGTTAGGTAGTTGATTTAAAGATTCCAGTCCCTCCCAGGGTGCCCAAAGCAGGGGAATTCCTGCCTGGCAAGTGTCTATTGGTTGAAAATGTTATACCCAGTTCTGGAGCCCCCAAAAGACCTACCGGAATCAACTCTGTTGCAAAACACACAAGGGTCTTTTTATTACAAGCTTGAGCCAGGTGGCCGCCCTTTACAAGGAAATAGGGAAAAGTGACCCCCGGCTCCGGGAGATCAAGGTTTTTAAAGGAACAAAAACGCCAGTGGGGTAGTATAAGCCTTGGCATTACAGGATTGGGCAAGAGGAACAAAACGCAAGTGGGGTTGTCTCTAGGGGCCAAGACTGCAAACGGTCAGGCCTGGCTACCTGGGGGACATCTGACTTCTGGTACTGCCCTGGTATGTGCAGGTTTTCTTAGGGGCTATGTGACTCCAGTCACACCCTGAGGTTTATATGGTGGGCTGCTGTTGGCCCTCTGCTCTGAAAGGAATGTGACCTGGTGATTCTGCTCAGCTGCAGGAATTAACTCTAAGTTTTTTAACCTTTCAAAACATAAAAGGGGAGGTTGTATTTTGAACTGATTGGCTATAGGAAGGACCCAAATGGTCTGGCTTCCCTTGTTTGGCTGTCCTAGGGGAGAGGGGCCAGTTTCCTAGCAACTGTATCTCTAGTGGGCAGGAAAAGAATGCAGTAAGGCTGGTTCCTCCCACAGGTGGCTGGACATGTCTCCACCTGTCTAGCCTTTGTTCAGGCTTGTACTTTAAACTTTAAACCAATGCCCCCCCCCAAAACAACCTAATTCTTAATTCTTTTGTTTCTCAGTATTTCATACAATTTATATGAATTTAGCAGCTAGCCTGTTTAACCTTGTGAGCCATTGCCTTGTAGGAATAGCTGGAGCAGTGGGACATTTAGCGACAATCAGCAGTTTTGAAGACTAGCCCAGCCACACCAGGAAGTCATCTGTCGAGGCACCCCACCATTGAGACATGTCTAGACCTGTGTAGGCCTTACTGCCTAGTATAACCACAGCCATTTTGTTTCTCAGTCTCCGTTTTGATCACAAGGTGAAATTCAGTTCAGGTTCTCAGGCTATTGTCTAATTTCTCTTCTTGAACTGCTGGCTATATATACCCCCCCCCCCGCCCAGTGTATTAGCAGAGGGGATCAGACCCGAGACCTCTGGCATGCTGGGTGAGTCTCTGTGAACAGAGCAAATCCCTCAGTGCTGTCACAGCGCTAAATCTTTAATACACCCAATGACTGAAAATATGAAGTAAGCATCCAGTGATGCTTTATGAGGAACTTTATTTATTTATTTATTTATTTATTTATTTATTTATTTATTTATTTCCGAGACAGTGTTTCTCTGGGTATCTCTTGCTGTCTTAGACTTGTTTTGACCAGTCTGGCCTCAGATGCACAGGTATCTACCTGCCTCTGCCTCCTTGAGTGCTGGGACTAAAGGTGTGTGCCACCACGCTCAGCTGAGAAACAATTATTTTAACGCATGGACATTAAAGTTCCAGAATCTTACCTCATTTGCATATAATATGAACTTAAGTTTTTAAGCCTCTCATAAATAGGCTTATTGTTCTTTTTTTTACTTTTAATTTTTATGTTGTGTGCATTGATGCTTTGCATGCATGTATGCCTGTATGAGGGAGGGTGTTGGCTCCTCTGGAATAGTTGTGGGCTGCCATGTTGGTTCTGCAAATCAAACCAGGTCCTCTGGAAGAGAAGCCAGTACTCTTAATCTCTGAGCCATTTCTCCTGCTCCAGTTGCATTGTTCATACACGTAGGTCTGACTTTTTAAAATTCATATTCTTAATACTTTTAAAGTAGAAAATTTATGGTAATACAACTTGCAAAATAGTAGGTATAGTAGTTTAAGAGTTTGAATTCTTTGTTAAAGGAATGAAACTAAAAAATAGGAACTTAAAAAAAGTTTTCTTTTTATAATGAAACAAGGAACTAGAAATAAAACTATAAAGCATGCAAAGAACCCTGGGTGCCAGGGTACACATGAGTCAAACCCAAACCAAAAGGGCAGGCCTCACGTGCATATAGTAAACAATGCTAAAAGCATCTGGGTAGAAAGTACAAAAACAAGATTTCTATGACCTGTCAGGATATGGACAAATACTGTTACCGGCTGCCAGTGCAGGAACTTTTCCCAGGACGCAATGGAAAGAGGCCTGTGCTCTTTTAAAGGGCTCATCACACGAAGGGACATCCCATTAATGTCTGGTCTCTTTGCAATCTTTCACCGTAGTGTGTGGCCACTGTAATGACTCTTGCTCTGTTGGTACAAGGAGACACCACAGGTTAGATAGCTCTTCAGAAGGAAATAAGGTGTAAAGGAGCCCTAAGCCTTTGTCTCCCCTTGAGCCCAGGCTTCTGACTCTGATGACTCAGAAGATGAAAAGTTCTCTGCTAATCGTCCCTCTGAATCCCTGTGAGCTGGTGGCCTTCCCTATCCCTGCGATTTGATTAGCTCAAAAGTGAGAGGATATTGAGGCATACCTAACTGTTAGGGTCCAGGAACAGTCACGCAAAACACCACTCAGACACCAATCTCAGACATGGATGGTTTATTGAAGGCACACTCAAAGCTGATCCATCAGGATGGGAGCTGAGATTGTGACCCTGAGTGCTTTCCAGAGTCAGTTTATAAAGGCAAAACCACAATTGGCTCATACGTGGGGCTGGAAAGTGTTACAGGGTGGTTGACACTGGCTCAAGTTATTTTTTTGCTCACTAGACAAAGCAGTTCTCTGTGACCTCTAATTTGGTTGGCTCTTAGTGGGCCAGTGGTTAGGGCCAGTTGTTTAAAATTGGGGCCTCTCCAGGAATAACAAGGCTGTGGAGTATTCCTAGAATAACAAACCCATTGAACATAAACACAGTTTGTGGTCAGCCTGACCTTATATAGAGAGAGTTTTCTACATCAGCAGCTATACCTGGTGATCCTGAAACAAAAATGGCCATAGCTATGTGTTGTTGAACATTAGTATTTATTATTGATTTATCTTTTAGTTAAACAGTGGTTATTCCTAAACCAGCTGTATACCCAAATCACCACATGGAGACTAGGATTTATTTAATTAACCTAGAGCACAATGCTGGACAATAGTTACTTCATCCTAAACCTCTAAGCCTGCATAGTTTCCTCCCATTCAGATTTCCCACATTATAATTGCTTTTAGTCATTTCTTAAGTCTGGTTTGTCTCTCCTGGTGATTCCAAGTCGTCTCCTGCTGATCTTGGCTCTCTCATCCCTCCCACTTGCTTCCTTCTCCTCCCCTCTGGACCAGGATGTCCCACCCTATTCTCTCCATTGCTCAGCACTGGCTGGTTGTTTAATTGACAATCTAGAGAACAAATAGTGGCATGTTTACACAAACTAATAAACAAAAGCTGGAATTATGTGTACTTGTGCATGTAGTTCCCCAAGTCTCTATGAAGGTGTAGCAGGCCAGATAAATATGGGCCTTCAATCAACTCCAAGGGAGAGTCAAGTGGCTCCCATCCTAGTGCCTGTGTTAGTAGGGATGGAGAAAGCTGGGTGAGTCACTATTAGCATGGTGGCTTTAGTGTCAGGGCAACAAAATTTCAAATACTTGACTGAACAAGTTGACAGACACCTGGCCAAATTACATTCTGCCACTGCATTTTTAGAAAACTAAGTAGACTCCCTAGTTGAGATCATCTTACCGATGAGCATTATTCTTCAAGAAAGGAGGTTGATGCATGGCTTTGGGGCAACAATGTTGTTTTTATGCCAGTCATTCCAGGGTTATAGGAAACACTTTGGTAGATGTAAAAAAAAAAAAAAAATCTTCTCACTAGATAACAATAAAGACCACAATCAATGAATTTTCATGGCCATTGGAGTGATCAGGATCACAGTGTATGGTTCTTTCCAACATAGGCCCAGGGATTCTCTTTGGTGTCTTTTGATCAGGACCAAATAACCAGGCTGGAATTGATGAGAGTCAACCAGGGGCAGTTTGTATATATGTCCAACATAAGTGTGGAGGACAGTCTGGGTCGTCTGGGGTGCCTGGATGCACTTAAGGATAGTATGATTAGAAATGTCAGCTAACAAGTCTGCTTTTACATTCAGGTGTATTAGAGGAGGCCTCCCAAACATTATTTTATAGCAGGTAATTCCATCTATGTAGGGGGTATGCCTAACCCTCAAGAGGGTGAAGGGAAGGAGAGTTACCCAGTCATCACCGGTTTCCAGGGTTAATTTAGTTAAGGTTTCTTTTAGAGTCTGATTCATCCTTTCTACGTGATCTGAACTCTGGGTGTTATAGGCACAGTGAAGCTTCCAATTTACCCCCATGCTTTAGCTACAGCCTGACTGACCTGAGAGGTGAAGGCAGGGCTCTAGTCTGATCCTAAAGCTGTTGGAGTTCCAAACCAAGGAATTATTTCTTCTATAAGTTTTTTATTGTTGTTGTTACTTACTCTTTGAGCTGTTTCCTTCTTGGTTGGGAATGCCTCAGTCCATCCTGAAAAGGCATCTATAAATACTAGAAGATATTTATAATCTCATTTTCCTGCTATTACCTTTGTAAAGTCTGTCTCCCAGTGGACTCTTGGTGAAGTTCCTCTTTCTCTTTTGGCACGCACCATTTTGGGAGCCAGACTTGTTAGTTGGCAAGAATATGGCATCTAGTAATAATGTTCTAGTCTGGAACATAAAACTTGGGAGATATAATTTTCTTCATTTTGTTTATCCCCAGATGGGTGCTAGCATGAAGTTGCCCAATCAAGCTTTTGCCCAACATTTTTGGTAGAATATTTCTTCCATCTGTTGTATGTCACCATCTATCTTCAGTGTGAGCTTAGATCAGAGTTGGTAGGTATGATCATCATCTCCAGAATAAGTTGGCTATTCAGGTAGGACTGGGTCTGGGAGGGTTACTGGTAAATGTGGGAGGGGCTGTTTGGCTGCCTCTCAACCATCAGATCTGCTTTATGGTTGCTGATGGCCTCTGGAGTTTATCCCTTTTGGTGCCCTGAGCAGTGTATGATGGCCAGTTTCTTGGGTAGCCAAGAAGAAATACCAAGAGATACCAAGAGATACCAAGAGAAAGATTTCTTGTTTGTTCTTAATAGTCTTTCCTTCTGCTGTTAACAGTCCCCTTTCACGATATGTTGCCCCATGGACATGTGTAGTGACAAATGTATCTGTATAAATATTGACCACTTTGTCCTTGCCCAATTGAGAGCATTTGTGAGAGCTCTTAGCTCTGCCTTTGGGGCCAATGTCCCCTGCAGAAAGGGAGACGCCCATAACGCTTGTTTTAAGTCAAGCACTGCTACTCCTACATACCTCGTGCCATCTTCCACAAAGCTGCTCAGGTATGCCAAGGTCAGCACTGGGCCAGGGATGGTCAGCCAGGTCTGGCTGGATCCCATGTACATGTTGCAGGATCTGCAAACAGTCATGGATTGGTAGATTTTTCAAATTAGGGTTCCATAGCAGGGTGGCAGCGTTTAGAGATGAACTGGAGGCAACGGACACTCGGGGATAGTTCAATGGCAACGATTGATAGCGTGTACACCAAGCATTTGAAGTCCATTGATCATGTGGGCTTTTGATACCTCCTTCTATGGCATGGGGCATGGTGATGGTCAGCGGCGGCCCCAAAGTCAACTTGTTGTCATGTGGTGGCCACTATGGTTCTCAAAAAGTTCAGCCAACCTGCCACTATGGAAGCCACGTTCTTAGAAAATAGGCAACTGGCCATCACCAGAGGCCCCACATTTTGTGTCAGTACCTCTTTGGTGAGTCCTTGATTTTTATCCACAAACAAATGGAAGGGTTTTGTCACATCAGGTAGGGTCAGGGCTGGGGTGGATAATAATGCCAACTTTAAGTCACTGAAGGCTTTTTTAGCCTCCTCAGCCTATCTAAAGGTTCTCTCCTGTTACCTAGTGACTTCATAGAGTGGTTTAATCATTTCAGCAAAACCGCGGATCCAAAGTCTGCAGAAGCCAGCTGATCCCAGGAACTCCCATATTTGGCATCTGGTCTTAGGTGATGGCATACCTAAGATGGTCTCTTTATGGGCCTGAGATAGGCCTCGTTGGCCTGTCTTGAGTTGGAAAACCAAGTAAGTCACCTCAGGGACACAGACCTGAGCCTTTTTGGCTGGATCTCTACACCCCAGTTCTTGCAAGGTCTTGGTTGCCTTCATACAAGAGTTGGCATCAGTGGCAGCCAGAAGTAAACCATCCACATATGGGAGGAGTGTAACATGTGGCCACTTTGTCTGCACTCACGTAGATCCCGATGGAGGGCCTCATCGAATACACTGGGTGAATTCCTGAATCCTTGTGGCAGTCTTGTCCAAGTCAGCTGTCCACTGAACCCATTCTCCAGATCTTGCCATTTGAAGGCAAGGAGTGGTTGAATGTTTTTGTCTAGGGCAATGCAAAACAAACAAACAAACAAACAAACAAACAAACAAACAAATAAAGCATTCTTCAAGTCCAGGGCTGTTTAAATTTGTCTGTCAGGTGGTAAGGAACTTAGGCATGTATGGGTTTGGGACTAAGTGGATATCCTCCACCACTTTGTTCTCTTCCCTATATCTTGCACCTCTGGGCTTCTTAACCAGGGGCAAAGGTGAGTTCCAGGGAGAGTGACATGTCCCTAAATGGTTGAAGTTGGCTATTTACAGCAGGGAAAGCCTTCCCTGACAGACTCCCTTTGAATACTTTGCAAACTTTGAATACTTCGCAGGAAAGTGTCCGGCCCCTGCTGAGGAGCTCCAGCAGCCAGGCTGGGCTGCCTCAAGTTTTGCCCCTGGGCTCCTCCTATATCTTTCCCTGGGTACCTTCTCTTCAGCTCTTCAGCTCCCCTGGGTGCCACCCCCTGTGGTCCCTGAAAGAGGTGCAGGGCTCTTCAGGCTGTGCTGCTGGCCTCTCTAGACCTCCGGGCAGCAACACCTCAGGACTCCAGAGCGGCTAGGGCTAGCCCTGGGGCCTGAGATTAGACACCCGGAGAAACTGAGAAGCTGAAGCCACAGAGAAAGCAGCAGCACCTGAGCACTCAGTTATGGCTGCTGACAGGGAACTCAGGGGGAGGGGGCGTGTTTAACTGGGGCTAGTCTGTGAGTTCTGACACCATCTTTGTGGCAACAATGTACAAACTAGCATTTCTATGAGGCAGGGAGCTTTATTTGCTTTGACACTGCCATCCGGGAACCAGAACTAGAAATCTGACTCCTTAGTATAAGTTCATAGTTTAAATAAGGAAAGTTGTTTTGTTTAGAGTTCCAGTCTGTGTAAACTCCTTAGGGCATGAGTTAACAGGCCCCTCCCCCACACCTTTCTGTCAAACTTGCAGTTCCAGCCTCTGTCACACAGCCATCTCCAGCCCCTCAGTGGGACCTCTCCCAGATTTATGCTAATTTACTTGAAAAGGCTGAACAAAATCCACCAATCCCTAAGCTTCCCCCAAACTCAGGACTTGAGTCGGTCCCACCAGTCCTGGAAACACTCACTGAAAATCCTATACAAAGGCTGTGTTTGCTCAGTCTGCTATCTTCTCGTGGGAGCAGAGGCAGCACTTCTGGACTCATCCTTCCTGTCCTGGACTCATCCCTCCTGTCTTGGACTCATCCCTCCTGTCCTGGATTCATCCCTCCAATAATCTCTTTTAAGAGATTGCTGCCTGGTGTGCCTCTCTCATCGAAAGAAGCTCAGAAGAGAAGAAGCAAAGAAGGTGTGGAGTTTAGGCTCCTAAGCTCCTCAAAGACTGGAGGAAACCCTACCCTAGGAGCTGCAATGGCTGGAGAAGGAGCAGGGCTGAGACTCCTAAGCTTCTCATCTCATCAGTGGCTGGGAAAACCCTCCTCTCAGAGCTGCTAAGGAGGCCTCCTCTCAGAGCTGTGTGGTTCCGGGGCTCCCGTGTCTCAGGATCCCCTTCCTTTGGGATGCTCCCCACCCCAGAGCCGGGACACCTTCCCACCGGATCAGGAAGGCCAGCGGTTGATGAGGGGTCTGAGACCCTGGAGAACGTCTGGCAACAGAGGGTATTGTGACACCTTGGAGCAGGGTGGTTTGGTTCATCATCTTGTCTGCAGCAGGATGATGGAGCCTGTTTTTGCATCCACTCTGTCACTCTGTGTCTTTTTAATGGGGAATTGAGTCCACTGATGTTGAGAGATCTTAGTGAGCAATGATTCTTGTTGATTCCTGTAATTTTGATGTTGGTGATGGCAGTGTGTGTATGTGTCTGTATGTGTGTGTGAGAGAGTGATTCCATTCTTTTAGTTTTGCTTGTGTGAAATTATTTTCTGTTTTCTCTTGGGTGTAGTTTGTTTTTTCCTCATGTTGGAGTTTTCCTTCTAGTATCCCCTGTAGGGTTGGATTTGTGGAAAGATATTGTTTAAGTTTGGTTTTGTCATAGAATATCATGTTTTCTTCATCTATGGTGATTGAAAGCTTTGTTGGATATAGTAGTCTGGGCTGGCATCTGTGGTCTCTTAGGGTCTGCATGACATCTGTCCAGGCCCTTATGATTTTTAAAGTTTCTGTTGAGAAGTCTGATGTAATTCTTACAGGTCTGCCTTCATATGTTACTTGGCCATTATCCCTTGTGGCTTTTAATATTCTTTCTTTATTCTGTACATTTGTTTTGATTATTATGTAGTAGGAACATTTTCTTTTCATTTCTTTTCTTTTCTTTTTTCTTTTTCTTTTTTGTCTATTTGGTGTTCTGTCAGCCTCTTGTATGTTTATAGGTATCTCTTTCTTTAGGTTAGGGACATTTTCTTCAATGATTTATTGAAGATATTTTCTGGGCCTTTGAGCTGGGAATCTCCTCCTCCTCCTCCTCCTCCTCCTCCTCCTCCTCCTCCTCCTCCACCTCCTCCACCTCCTCCTCCTCCTCTTCCAAGACAGGGTTTCTCTGTGTAGCCCTGGCTACCCTGAACTCACTTTGTAGACCAGGCTGGCTTCAAACTCACAAAAATCTTTTTGCCTCTGCCTCCCTGAGCACAAGGTTTAAAGGTGTGCACCACCATGGCTGGCCATTCGTATTATTCTTAGGTTTGGTTTTTTTCATAGTGTCCCAAATTTCCTGGACATTTTGTTAGAAACTTTTTATATTTAGCATTTTCTTTGAATGATGTTATGTCTTTTATAATATCTTCTATGCCTGAGGTTCTCTCTTCCATCTCTTGTATTCTGTTGGTTATGCCAGTGTTTGTAGTTCCTGTTCTCTTTCCTAAGTTTTCCGTCTCCAGGATTGCCTCAGTTTGTGTTTTCTTTATTGCTTCTATATCCATTTTCAGGTCTTGAGCAGTTTTATTCACTTTCTTTTCTTGTATTTTTTTTTCTTGTATTTTTTTTTCTTTTCTTGTTTGCTTGTATTTTCCTGTATTTCTTTAAGGGATTGTTCATTTCTTTCACCTGTTTGATTGTGTTTTCCTGTATTTGTTTGAGGGATTTATTAATTTCCTCTTTAAAGGCCTCTATCATCATAAGATTAGATTTAAGGTCATTTTCTTGCTCTTCAGCTATGTTAGGATATCCAGGGATTGTTTTAGTAAAATAACTGGGTTCCGGTGGTGCTGTATTGTCTTGGGTTTGATTGAGTGTATTTTTATGCTGGCCTTTAGCCACCTGGTTGTCCTGGTGTTGGCAGTCCTGGTGGTCCCTGATGGCAGTAAGTCTCTGGGACTGTGGGTAGTGCTGGTAGGTCCTGATGGCTGCAGGCCTCTGGGTATTCCTGTTAGCAGCTGGCCTCTGGTATTCTCTAATGGATTCTGCCTCTGGTAGTCCCTGATGGCTGTTGGTCTCTGGGATTTCGGGTAGAGCTGGGGCCTGGGAAATGGTGTGCACATGAAGGGCGTGGAGTTGACCTCATTCCTCGATGTGCTGCTTTCAATAAAGAAACTGGAGTCCTGGTCATCTACAGCTGAAGAAACAGCTGAGATTAACAAGACCCAAGCCCCCAAAAGCCGTGGTTCTAACATGCCTAATGCTGTGACACTTTAATACAGTTCCTCATGTTGTGGTGACCCCCAGCTATCTTTTTCATTGCTACTTTATCACTGCAATTTTGCTATTGTTATGAATCATAATGTAAATATCTGATATGCAGTCCCTGAAAGGGTTGTGACCCACAGGTTAAGAACTACTGTCAGAAACTAACATCTTTGCTTTGCTGATACAAATGGAAGAATCAGCTGTAAAGAAGAGACCCGCATCACTGAAGCAAAATTTCCTGGGGCATGTTTCCTCAGGGTGAATACACAGAGGCCATGCTCCAGAGAGGGCAAGGCTGCACCTTATGGGGTCTTCCAAACTTGGCAATGTGCAAGTTTTCCAGGAGGTACTGGTTTTGAAGACATGTAGGGGCCGTGAAGCACAGCTGAGGCTCGGCACTGTGGGGAAACAGGAGAAGCCATTGCTGCAGCACAACCCAGGTGCTGTGGAGCCCCCAGTATTTTGGAAATCCTTGTACTGTGCATCCACTACTGAGGACAGCAGCAGCCATGAGGTAGAGCCCTGAGTCTGGGAGACAGCTTCTGCCCTCTGCTGTGGAGGGCAGAAGCTGAGAAACTGAGCTACTCAAGGCCTTTGAGGCAGAAAAGTGTGCATCTTAGACCTTCGATGGTTTTACACGGCTGGACTCCCATTTAGTTTTCTTTTTATTGTGACTGTGCCCTGGCTCTTCCCCCTTGGAGTAAGAAATAATGATAATTATTTTTGGTTTCACAGGAGCCACAGTTAATATTATTCTGGACACTTTACAGAGGCTTTGAACTCTGAAAAAGACTTAAAATAAGTTTTGGTTTTGCTTTTGACATAGGATCTTACTATGTAGCTTTGACTGTCCCAGAACTTTTACAGACCAGGCTGGCCTTGAACTCATAGATATTATCTGCCTCTGAGTGCTGGGAGTAAAGTTTTGGAATTACACCCAAAGATGTCAGATGTTTTAAAGAGTCAGAATGTTTAGTGTGTTTGCATTTTTAAAGACTGTGGGACTTTTAATGTTATTTGTTTTATATTGTGAAATTAATATTAACCTGAGATCTTGGTGTTGAACAAAGTAAGAGGTAGTAGTATGTTTATGTATATCAGGTTGACAGGGGTCAGTTGTTCTGATTGTATCATCATCATGTGTGACACAAGGTAAGATTATCAGAGAACCTCATTTGAGAGGTTCAGATTACTTGTGAGCAAGTTTGTAGGGCACTTTTTTGACTGGTAATTGGTATAAGAGAGCCTAGTCCCCTGTGGACAGTGAAACCATAGGGCCATTTTCCTGAAATAAGAAAGCAGGCTGAAAAGCCACAAGGAGCAAGCCTCTAAGTCGCATTCTGTAAAAGTAACTTCATTCACCTGATGTAACTGTCATCTCCAAGGCTTCCTGCCTCTGTCTGCTAACCTAGGCCTAGTCCTGGAAGCTTCTAGCCTCTATATAATCTAATCTAGGCCTAGAATGTTTCAGCCTCTGAGACTTACTGAATAAGCTTACCCTTTCTAGCTCTTTCTGACCTCTGGCTGGGTGTTTCAACTCAGCTGTTCCTGCTTAAGCTCCTCTGCAAGCTGATTTAAATTGGCTTCTTTCACTTTCTCACCGAATTGCTCTGCTTGGCCTCAAACTAACTCTAGTAATCTGTTCTAATCTTCTGACTCCTTCTCATTCTGTGGCTCAGTCTTCACCTATGTCTAGCTTGTTCTCTCTGCAACCCGTCTCTGTAAAACTGTCTCAGCAAAACTGCCTCTGAATTCATGAACTCAACTCCCCTCCACTGTTTCCAAACCCACTGACTCGATCTAACTGCCTGGACAGCACTGACTAAAACTCAGAGATCTGCATCCCTATGTCTCCTGAGTGCCAGGAATAAAGGCATGAGCACCATGCCTGGACCTAAGCTTTTCTTTACCTGTGACTTGCTCTATACCAGGTTGGCCTTGAACTCAGAGACCTGCTTGCCTCTGTCTCCTGGGATTAAAGGTGTGCCTCTATTCTAGCTGGGGCACACAGACCTAGTTCTTGACATCGATCTCTTGACAGAGCAGCCATGTTCTGAATTAAAATTCTTCAACAGCGTTTCTCCATGGCTTCTGCATCACTCCCCACATACGGGTTCATGCCTTGGCTTCTGTCAATAATGGATGTTATCTAGAAATTTAAGACAAATTAAATCCTTTTCTCCCCAAGCTGCTTTCAGTCACAGCTTTTTTTTTGTCACAGCAATAAAAATCTAACTACGACAAGACCTCTCATTTTTATCCCAGAAACATACATTTGGGTCTCTCAACAAAACTTTTAGTGACAATGAGAATAAACACATTTGCCTCAGTACACAGTGAACATTAGCATTTTCCCTACAGCAAACCTCTTCACGGTGAGATCCACACTGGTGCTGATTGGTTTAGGCCTATCAGGGGATTTGAGATTCAGGAACTTTTCTGTAGAGAGAATGAACTAGGGAGGTAAAGCCCCCGGTGAGAGACACCATCTGTATTGGCTGCTCTCGCTGGTGTTCTCGAGGAGATGTAAAGCAGGGCACATGACGGCTCTCCTATCAGGCCACAGGGCCCTCCCCACTTCCCAAGAACAGCTGCTGTGGAAGCACACATTGCAGTTCAGCCGGGTCCTCTGTGTGGTGGATGCTTACATTACCCTAATGTGGCCATCAGTCCGAGGCACACAGTTAAGTCTGTGCCGAATAGGGAACCCTGGCCCAAGATCCCAGGGAGGCCGTCCAGGGAGGCCGTGCACCTCTGACCACTGGCCTGCACGCGTCCCATGGCCCTTTGCCTCTCAAGCAGTTTGGGGTCATGAGACAGCAGTGGCCAGACTGCTGGGTACTGCAGGTACCCTGTCTACCTAGTAGCACTACGGCAAAAGCACCGGGACACAGAACTTCATGTCCCGATAAAGTGAAATATTGTGTTTTTCAGACTAGAAAGGGTATTATGAACCAAGACTGTCCTGGGTGAGGGGCAGTCCTGGGGAAGGAAACCACTGTGTGGAGTAGAGTTGAAGTTCTGCATGGTCAACTTTCTTCCCTCATATCTCTCCACAAAGCCAGAGAAGGCTACAAGCAGGACCCACGAGCAACACTCCCAGCATAGGGTATTTTTTGTTCGAAAGAAAAAGGGATCTCAATGCACTATGTATTATGAAAGTCTAGGTCCACGAGGCCTAGAAGTGCATGGTGATTGGGTAGTAGTGTCTCGGATCATCACTGATAAGCCTAGTACAGCGGCTTGGCTAAGGGTTCACTGAGATTAGTAGTGCTCTCCTGTGATAAGTATTGTGAACAAGCAAGATGTGGCTTTCTGTTATTACCTGAGAGTAAGTGCTAGAAACATATCTTTCAACCACACACATTTCTAGCAGTATGTGGTTAATGTAAAATGCTTATACGGTATTTACACTTAAAAATTGCATTTATTTACTCGAGTATGTGTACCTGTGTGGAAGAGCAAGCACCATGGCACAAAAATGGCATTCATGGGGCAATTTGTTGGAGTCAGTTCTCTCTCCACCTGTGTGGCAAGGCGGTCAGGTTTGGTGGTAAGTGTCCTTATCCCCTGAGCCATTTCCTCAGGCCCTAATCGTTTTATTTAATGCCCTGAAAGTCAGACACTGTAGCTCAAGGTGTTGACCGATCATTAGCAAGTAATGTTACAATAATCAGTATTGAAAGTTTGTGGCTGCCTTTGCCACCTTGTCTCTATTTGCCTCATCATAGCGTGTAGTTAGTCTTGGTGGCTTTCTGGGACTCCTGCAGCAGCAGCAGCACCTTGTTACAGGCTCAGATATACAGAGCTTTTGGTCTCCTGATGTCTTGCCAGATCATAGCCTCTCTCCTTCTCAGGACACTCCAGTCTTCAGAAACCTCTGTAGTCTTTGCTTCTCCAGGCCACTCTAACTCTTGTGTCACATTCTGCTGTTGAGTTCTTTGTTCATTGTGCCACCAACATAGTCCTATCTGTGACAACAACCACAGTACTTAACAGAGCTCTTTAGAAAAGGCTTTATTGAGCCAGGTGTGGTAGCACTGCCCATAATCCCAGCACTCCGGGAGACAGAGGCAAGTAAATCTGTGGGTTTGAAGCCAACCTGCTCTACAAAGTGAGTCCAGGACAACCAAGCTACACAGAGAAACCCTATCTTGAAAAACAAACAAACACAACAAAAAATCTTTATTAGATCCCCATGTTGTAAAATATGCATGTTTACTAAACTGATTTGGAGAGAGTAGAGTTTATGTACCAACACATCTCTGTCAATGGAGGTAATGACAAGGAGGCTGATACACTTTTACACTGTGGACAGATTCTGATACATTTTAGGTTCAGGTATAAGCAGGTTCATATTCAGGTACTCTGTGACTTTTCCTGGGAAGACATAAAACAAACATCTATTCACCCTAGGTAGGGTACCAACAATGGACCATACTCCAACTTGAAGAACAAATTATATTGCTGGGATAATTTCAGAAGCCAGAGTAATGAGTGACTTACATGAATATTGACAACTCAAAGTCAAATGTGCCACTGGGAAGTCCACACCAGCATGAAGGATAACTCAAAAAAGCTACAGCCCCAGATTCCTCTTCAGCTAGCCCATCAGATGAGAGTGTCCTCCAGACATCTCAACTGCTCAGTCTCCTTGCCTTAGTGTTTGGTATTGCTTACTTATATCACCTTGGAGAGAAAGGGACTTTCTGAGTCCTGTAAGTTTCAGGGACTTCCTGATACCTATAAGTTTACTTCCTGAATACTAGTGAGCCTTCCTCCAGAATGG
This sequence comes from Psammomys obesus, assembly GCF_907164565.1. NCBI lineage: Eukaryota > Metazoa > Chordata > Mammalia > Rodentia > Muridae > Psammomys > Psammomys obesus. Next base: position 2,231,053 of record NW_026596034.1, read on the forward strand.
AAGTGTTTCAATTCAGAAATTTTGATACAAAATACTTCAGCGTTCCTATAGTTCTTACATTCTTTCAAACCACCTCTTCCAGAACATTCCCTGAGGTTTAGAAGGGTGGCTGATTATTTCCTTTGACTATGAATGCCACAATAGTCACTTAGTCTCAGGAGTTCAAGTGGTTAGGAGGCTTTCTGGTACATGATTGTAAAGAAGAAGTTTCCTTTCCTGATGCATTGTAGTTGTTAGCAGCAGTGACCTGTGGACATAAGCACAAATACATAGGTTTGGTAAGGTCACATCCACTCAACAAAACAATTGCCATTGGTGTCCACTGAGGCCTATGACTACCTACCCACGGGTTTTTCTCTCTGGCTTACAGTAGCAGACATGTATTCCTTCCTGTAGAGAAGTTCTAAAATCCAACCAGAAAGTTGTTGGCTATACCCACAGTAGTCATGCCACCAGTAGGCATAATGCCTGGCACTTTGATTGATAGCCAAGCAGCCAGCCCAGAGCCAGCCAGACCAGCTCCATCATGGCATTACTTCTTCGTGCCCTGCAACCAAAGCATGTATCACCTTCAGCAATTGGGTTTTACTATATAGATCTAGTGTACAAGCTATAGCAGTGGCAATAGTTTTTACTATTTTGGGGGCCTTTAGACCTTCCTGACCATAGTTCAGGTACTGTGCATTTTATGAATCCACTTTTCTTTTCTTTTTTTTTTTTTTTACTCTCACAAAGTGTCTTCATTTAAATATCTTAACTTTTATCTTAATTGTACTTCTAGGTCCTTTTAAAAATCTGTAAGATATTCAAGGGTGTCTTAGGATTTTTATTGATGTGACAAGATACCAAGCCCAGGGCAATTTATTGAAAGAAAAACATTTAATTGGGCCTGGCTTACAGATCAGAGGGTTGCTTCATTTTCATAGCAAGAAACATGGTGACACACAGGCAAACATGGTGCTGGAAATGTAGCTGAGAGTTTTGCATTCAGATCAGCAGGCAGTAGGAAGAGTTAGACACTGGGTTTGGCTTGAGCATCTTAGACTTCAAAGCTCACCCCCAATAACACACTTCCTCCAACAATTCCATACCTACTTCACCAAGGCCATACCTCCTAATACTGCCACTCACTAACGGCGTATGGGCATATGGGCATTTTCATTTAAACCATCACAAAGGGTAAGACATTTAAGAAAATATGGTTGTGCTGTGGCCCAGTCTAGCCACAAATTCAGAGATCTGCCTACCTCTGTCTCCTGAGTGCTGGGACTGAAGGTATGTGCCACCATCACCTAGCAGAAAAAAAGATTTTTTTTGCTAAAAAAAAAAACAAAAACAAAAAAACAAAACAAAACAAAAAAAAAACGTTGCTGCCCAATGACACATTCTAAATTTGGTGCAATTTATTGCATAATTGCTTATATTTACAAATAATTGAGTACCAATCATAAATGTTCAACAACAACAACAAAATGGCATGTAGGAAACTTAATTTATTTAGTGTGTGTGTTTGCCAATGTGTGTTACATGCATGTCCATACTATGATGTGGGTGTGGAGCTCAAATAACAATTTTTAAGAGTAGTTCTCGCCTCACACCACATGGCTCATGAGGATTGACCTCAAGTGGTCAGTCTTAGGAGCAACTGCCTTAACCCCATTGGATACCACTGGCCTGGAATTTTTCATAATGAAAGAGAAAAGCAACACAAATTTGGTAAGTACTCTACAACTGAGTATATACCAAGCTAAATAAATGCTATCACTTCAAATGTATTCTCTTTATTTTTTTGATTTTGACTTATTTAGTATATAGGTATATAGGTATATAAGCATGCAAGTACCATGATGTCCATACAGAGGTCAAAGGCAACTTATATGAGTTGCTTCTCCCCTGTCACATGGGTCCAGGGGATTAACTCATGCCATTAGTCTTGGCAGCAAGCACCTTTACCTGATGAGCAAACTCAATGGCTTTGATTCTTCATTTTAATAAATGATTTGATGCTTGTTAATATATAAGAGGCTGAATGCCAATTCTAAACTCTTTATATTTATAGACTATCTAATATGAATTATGATACAGTTAGGGATAGATGAAACATTTTTCTACATTGTAAACATGTGCTTTATCACTTTTGCTGTTTTTATGCTGACAGATGAATTAGATGATTAGATACATTTGTTTGAATCTAGACCAGACACCTTACAGGTGTTCCCATATGCAGTTGTACTTTTCTCTACCCTCATAGTTGGTACATTGTACCAGACTAAAGCCACGGTCTCTAAGCTATTGAAAACTAACAGTCAGTTATACAACCTCTGTAGTGCATAAATATCAACTAAAGGGGCCTCTCTTCCCTACCTCATACAAGTTCTAAAGTTCACACATCCATTTCCTGGCATGCAAACCCCTACCCACTACTACCAGCACTGTGGAATCAGAGGCTTCTCATCAACCACTTGACATGGGATTCTGACTGACAGCCCTGTGCTATGACATCCCTCTAGCTTTCAAGCCCTAAACTGCAGTGAACTTGTAGTACCATCACCCAAACAGGGTAAGATGAAAAGCATGTAATCCTGTAGGAACTGGGTAAATTATCTCTCTGCTCTATATATACTCTGTGTATATTCTCAATACAATATAGATTGAAGCATGAATTCTTTTTCAGTATTTTCTGGTTTTTAAGTAGTGAATCCCCCATCTGTGTGAGTTTTGAAAGACTCTGACAATGTTTCATGTTAGAAAACCTTCCTGTAGTCATTAAATTCATAGAGTTACTAACCCCCTGGTATATCTTGAAAAAACAGCTGAGGCTTCACTAATTATGCAATCTTTCTTACAGTCCTTAAATTCATTTCACATGTTACTTCACATGTATGAGTTGCTTATGCAGAAAGAAGCCACTTAGGTAGAAATTCTTCCTATATTTATACTGTCCTGGTATGTTACACCTATATGTGTTTCCTAGAGTTGAATTAAGACATGACTTGTGGAAAGACATTTTTAAACTTTTTATTTTTTTACATTCATCGGTTGTAGTGCAAGTTTTACTTAGTTATGTTATGTAAACAGGTTTTGGTTTTAATCCCAAGTGTAAGATGTAGAGCTGCTTTTAGTTTGTCCACAGCTGATAACTGCCTTGTGTGGCTCAGAGAGGAGTATGGTCTTTGCCAGCTGCAATTAGTTTAATTCTAAGGACTCTGAGAGGATATAAATACCAGAGCCCAGAGAGAAAAAGGAGCTTCGAGGGACACTCCAAGGAAAAGAGGAGGAGGAGGCGGCTTCAGGGAGAGGGTCAGAGAAAGAAGAAGGCTGCTGCTGGTTTGTCTTGCTGCTGCGTTTGCTGTGTTTGCTGTTGTGCTAGTTAGCTGGACTGATGAATATCCTGATTATAAAGATTGGAATTGCCCTAAGGAACTAAGTCTAAAGAGGTCTACATCCCCTTTCCATTCTAACCTTCTTTCTCTCTTATATAGGGTTAGGGGTTGGAAGGGAGGTAAAGGCATAAGAAGTGCAGGTAAAATATATGTGCAGCAATCAGTCTCACCAACATGAATTCTCTAATTTCAAGTGAAGACTGACATTATACAGCAAAGTTTTGTGCTTTACTTGGGGTTTCTCATGAGTCCTTCATGGAGAGAGAGGCTGGGGATAGAGAAGAAATGTTTCATGCATTCTTTATGTTTCCAGAGCTAACTTACCTGAGTTCAATGAGTACAACTAAGGCTGATTTAAACTAGAAACTTCCCTTGTGTTACTTATACTCTTACAGTTTCTCACTTGAATGAAATCTGATTTTGAAGGAGGAATTACTTCCATGGAGAAGCTTTTCTGAATTGTCTACATCAAGAAGGATCCTCACCTGTATAAGTTGCCTGATATCGAGAGTTTGGACTTGCTGTAGAAAGCTTTCCAGCATCTGTACACTGATAGGGCTTCTCACCAGTATGAGTCCTCTGGTGTGCAAATCAAAACAACCCTGAGATTTCACCTTACACCCATCAGAATGGCTAAGATCAAAAACTCAAGAGACAACACATGCTGGAGAGGATGTGGAGAAAGCAGACCCCTCCTCCTTTGCTGGTGGGAATGTAAACTTGTACAACCACTTTGGAATCAATCTGGCACTTTCTCAGACAATTAGCAATAGCACTTCCTCAAGATATAGCTATAGCACTCCTAGGCATATATCCAAAATATTCTCAAGTGTACAACAAGGACATTTGCTCAACCATGTTCATAGCAGCTTTATTTGCAATAGCCAGAATCTGGAAACAACCCAGATGTCCCTCAGTTGAGAAATGGATACAGAAATTGTGGTACATTTACACAATGGAATACTACTCAGCAGTTAAAAACAAGGAAATCATGAAATTTGCAGGCAAATGGTGGGAACTAGAAAAAATCATCCTGAGTGAGGTATCCCAGAAGGAAGACACACATGGTATATACTCATTTATAAGTGGATATTAGACATATAATGTCCCGCCTGTGGAACTAGTTATTGGGTGGGACTCGAGAGGGACCCTTACCTGAAAGGCAAAACGGGTGAGAAAGAAGAATGGGACCAAGCTAAATCTTGTCAAGGTCCGTTCATTGAAAGCCAAGGTACGGAATATAACCGAGGGAAAAGGGGGGAAGGGGAAGGGGGAAGGTGAGCTGTTAGGAGGGAGGAATTCGAGCTGGAATTTGCATTGACTCCAGCTCAAAGGTGGGGGGCTGTTAGTGGAGCTGTCTGAGGGCTACTATCTTGCAAATTCCCTCAGTAAGCCTTTTCTGCGCTAATCTATTCCTGTTGTCTTGAGTCAATGTTTTTCTAAGGGAAGAATCCTTTGACTCCCAGCCCAGGGTCGGTTGGAGGGACTCTTTGTCTCTGACTCAGGGTCAGTCTGAGAGATTTCTCTGGCTCATGGCTCAGGGTCAGTCTGAGATATTTCTCTGGCTCATAGCTCAGGGTCAGTCTTTGGCAATATAATATAGGATAAACATACTAAAATCTGTACACCTAAAGAATCTAAGCAAGAAGGACGACCCTGGGTAAGATGATCGTCCTTGCTCAGAAAGGCAAACAGGATGGACATTGGAAGAGGGAGAAAACAGGCAACAAGACAGGATCCTACCACAGACAGCCTTTGAAAGACTCTACCCAGCAAGGTATCAAAGCAGATGCTGAGACTCATAGCCAAACTTTAGTTAGAGTGCAGGGAATCTTATGAAACAAGGTGGAGATAGAAAGACCTGGAGGGGACAGGAACTCCACAAGGAGAGCAACAGAGCCTAAATATCTGGTCACAGATATTTTTCTGAGACTGATACTCCAGCCAAGAACCATGCATGGAGATAACCTAGACCCACGGCAGCTCAGTGTCCAAGTGGGTTCCCTAGTAAAGAGAACAGGGGCTGTCCCTGACATGAACTCAGGGGCTGGCTCTTTGATCACCTCTCCCTGAGGGGGGAGCAGCCTTACCAGGCCACAGAGGAAGACAATGCAGCCAGTCCTGATGAGACCTGATAGGCCAGGGTCAGATGGAAGGGGAGGAGGACCTGTGGTATAAGTGGACTTAGAAAGGGGCATGGAAGGAGATGAGGGAGGGATGGTGGGATTGTGAGGGGGTTTGGGAAGAGGCTACAGTTGGGATACAAAGTGAATGAATTGTAATTTATTTAAAAATTAATTAATTAAAATATACTTAATGGATCAATCTAAAAACGGAATGTAAGAACTTAAAATTAAGTTTTGCTAAAGTAATCAAGCAATACATTGACTTTTACTTTAAAATACTGTTTACAGAGAGTGTTAATCTGTTAATCCTAAAAACTTGTTTGCAACTTATTATAGGATACACACTGTGCTAAGTATTTTATATATATTATAAGTATTTTTATGTATTTATATGTATTTTATACATATATATTATATGTATGTAATATATATGTTTATATATACATATAATATATGTATTATATGTATGTCATTTTGATTTTTGTTTCATTTGTTTGCAGTAAATAAAAGCACAATTTATAGTGAAAAAATACAAATTTGATATCTATAAAAAAAACCTGATTATGGCCCTGCTTGTACTAACAGGCACTTTAAGGACTTTGCAATTTATGGAATAGTAATCGGTTTACTGGAATCTTTAATAATCTTCAGGGTTAAGCTATTGAGGAATGAAACATCAAATACATAAATGGCAAATTCGAAAAATGAAAAGGGCTATACACACCCACTTAAATCCCCATGTACTACGCTAAATTCAGCCATGCTTACTTTAAAATCTTTTCACTTTAAAGGACAATGCTTCTTTTACTACACAAAGCATTTGACCTTAAAGCCTAAAGTATGTGTTTAATGAAAAGCTCTAAATACTAGTAAATGGAAAGAGACTGATGTATTCCTAATACCAGGGAGAGGTTATATTTATGTGTTTCCAGGAAATGAATGAAGTCCTGGATGGCTCCTGCTCAAGAAACAACATCCCAGAGACCACAGAGTCAATGAAGTATCTGAAGACGGGTGATAAGCATCAAGAGGAGATGCCTCAAGAGGAAGAATATGGCAATGACGTAGGGCGCCAACAAGATATTATGAGTGAAGTTTCAGCTCATCAACACAGAATTCTAATGTCTTTTGTTGGGGGGGGGTGCTGATAAAAGAACATCTGTCGTAGGAAACAGTATGATATTGTTTTGCCATGCTAAGAATTGTTTTTTTTTCTTTTAGGACAAATTGTCTAGACAAAAATGTTGCACAAATATTTAGTCACATGAATGGAAGATATTTTGGTTGGATTGATCTAATTAATTGGTCTGAACACAATCATACAGATTTTTAGCATAATTAAGTATTCTTTAGAAAGCTCTGATAGTGGAAATTACAGTTGTATGAAGATTGAACTAAGGAATATCTGATGTATTGCTTACTAACGTTGATATTATTGTACCTAGAATAGTGCTATTTATTGCCAATGGTTTAGGAAATAGCTTCTGGTTTCATTTGATACAGAGCAGTAAACAAGAGCAATCTTCTTGTATCAGCTGAGACTTATCTATTCCTAGGCTCTTAAAAATAAATTTATTGAGGGGGCTATGGCTGGGATATAAAGTAAATAACCTGTGATTAATATAAAGAAATAAAAATTTTAAAATAAAAAATAAATTTATATAGTATAGGAGTTACTCATATGCACTATATTCAAATAACAGGGCATGGAGTAGAATTTACCTGTGCTGGTGTTCATAGAACTTCCCCTCATATTTCTGTCACTGATATTGTTAAAAACCACAATTGTTTATACTCTAAATGTTATGCTCTGATCATCCCTCATTACCATAATTGCGCTTCTAATTATATCCTTTCCTCTGACAAACAATTTCATTTATAATGGACTTTTGTTTTCAAAATGCTACTTACACTGCCCTTCCCTCATATTATAAAGACTTATGTGGGATAGGCTGTATTTCAACCCTGTCACTCAGGAAATCTTTGCAATCAATCAACAGAATTGAGAGCTCTCCCAGAAAACTGTGATGATTCTTTGCATCTAGTAGATACTGTAATGATCGCCACCAAAGCAGCCTTTTAATTACCAATCCCAGGAGTGGATTACTGAAATATAAAGAGAGATTTCAAAAGTGGCCTGCCTGATTATTCAAACTGATAATACAGAATTTTAGCAGAAATTAAGATGGGCGAAAACAAGCTTTACAAAACAGAGCTACTATATAGATTATTTGTTGTCAACAATTTCCTGGCATGTATCAGATTTCTCTCGTATTATCTATGATCAAATTGATGATCTGCATAAAAGATGAACAAAATTTCTCACGTGACCTTTGAATGGCATCATGGTTAAGCTGGCTTTTCCTTTTCCTTGGTCCTCTGTTGGCTATTCTTATAATTATGTTATACTTGCATATAATAGACAAGCCATGCAGGCAATGCATTCAACCTTGGCCTTTGTTACAACCACATTTTCTCTTAAAAAAATAAAAAGAGGGGATATGTAGGGGGAACTGAGGTCTTTGTATACACACACACACACACACACACACACACACACACACACACACACACACTGGGTACCCTTCAAGGAAAGGAATTTAAAACCTGTTTTTCATTCAGAAGCCTAGAGCAGACATGCTTTCTAGTCTGGTGACCTTTGCAACATCTGTGTGGCCAGAGACTTTATGCACCAGATCTCCTGCAGACACTTCTTGTAAACTTGCTTTTCCTAGTCAACCTGCAAAACCTGTCTTTATGGAAGGTGTCACGTACTTTACAGAGCTGGGACTTGGTTGGGCCTGATTTGTATCTAGCTTACTTTGTTCCTCAAAGAGGTTTTATGTATGCTTTGTTACATGCTCAAGACTGAGTTAATCATCACAAGAATAGATTTCACCCGATTGTGCTATGCTTAAATGTGCCTAAAACCATCCATTTAGGGTCAGACTCTTGAAGTTTGATCCAGCACTGGCAACTGAGTTATGTTGCACCAAACTGCTGCCTTGCCTGTCTATGCTCATTAGTCTGTTGTCCCTGAGGGTCACAGAGATTCCATCACTGACTCAAACAAAAACTACAGAAGGACATGGAGAGATGGAAAGAGGTTAAACGCATTTGCTGCACTTGCTTCTCTTGCAAGAGGACCTAGGTTCCATTCCTAGCACCCACTTGGTGGCTCAGAACCATCTGTGATTCATGTTCCCTGGATTCATGCCCTCTTTCAGCCTCTGTGGACACTGAATACACTTAGTACATACAAGAGGAAATCCATCATAACTGAATAACATTGAAATTCGGAATGTGTTTACTACCTTGGTCCAAATCCCTGGTGCATTTCTCTTGGCGGCTGCTCCCTGGGATAAGATGCACACACAACCCAGTGTGCTCTGTTAGTGTGTTCAGTTCACTGGACACAGGCTTTGAAGCCTCAAAGCCCACCTGTGCTGGGTAGGTTTATGTCAACGTGACACGAGCTAAGATCATCTGGGAGGAGGGAACCTCAATTTAGAAATTTCCTCTTTCAGATTGGGCTGTACAAATGGATGTTTGTGGTCTGTACTGCTGCCTGAGTCCATGTTGATGTTTGTGGTTCATGTTGCTGCCAAGGGCCATGTTGAGGTCTGTGGTTCTGCTGCAGCCTGTTGATGTCTGTTGGCTGTGTTGCTGCTGGAGGTCATGCTGATGTTCATGATCTGGGCTGCCACTGAGGACTATGATGGTGTTCCTGGATCATGCTGTAGTTCTGGGCTACACTGATGGCTGTGGTCCGCAATGCCACCAGAGAGCACACAGAGGTCTGTGGCCTGTGCTGTCCACAGAAAGTGTGTGGAACGCTGTGCTCCCCATGACTGTAAAGGGCAGGAAGTTTCTTTTGCAATGCTATCGATGACTGCGACTCACAGCTGAGAAAGACAGACGTAGAAGGCTTCTATGACAACTCCTACCCCACGTAAGAGTAACAACCTAGACAGGAAGCCACCAAAGATACTCTTAAAAATTGTGATAAGGATGTTGAAGCTCCCCACAATTGATGGGGGTGGGGAAGGACTTGGTTCTTTAAGGGGCTGGCCACTGGGAGTTTGACTAAGCTCCAGTGAGTATACGGGTAATACAAATTGGACTTATTTTTGGGGGGAAGGGCTGGAGGGCAGACCTGGTAGGACTGGGAAGTGAATATGAGTGCTGTGCATTATGTGAAATTCCCAAATAACCAATAAAATATTATGTTTGGAAAAAATTTTAAGCAAGCCTGTAGAGAATTTTCTTAATTAGTGATTGATTGGAGAGGGCCAAGCCCATCATGAATTGGGCCACCCCTGGGCTGGTGGTCCTGGTTCTGTAACAAATCAGGGTGAACAAGCCATGGGGAGCAAGCCAGTAAGCAACACTCCTCCATGGCTTATGCATCAGCTTCTGCCTCCAGGTTCCTGTGCTGCTTGAGTTCCTGTCTTGACTTCCTTCAGTAGGGGACTACAGATGTCTGTTGAAGCATAAGCCAATTTGATTTTGGTCATGATGCTTCATTATAGCAATAGTAACCCTAATTAAGACACCACTCCAGGGACATACTTTTTCCAACAAGGCAACACCTCCTAAAACTCCCCAAATAGCACTGCCAACTGGGGACCAACTGTTTAAATGCCAGAGATATTTATTGACAGACCTTCTCATTTTAGCTACCACAGTATCTTACCTTGTTACATTTTAGTTTCCTAAATGGGGACACCATGCAGGAGAAACTGCAGTGGGCAAGTGAGCTCCCTGGAGACACTTCACTGTTTTGCACAGCTGTAATGGATATACCTCAGGAAGTGGAGCCCTGGGCGATTTGTCTCTGCATGGCTTCTTACTGCTGCTATGCCTTCTCATGCTTGTCATTGCTTTATTACCTCTGAATCTAGGATGGTATGAATGGGTGTGGGGAGACCCTCACTGCCTATAGTCTGGTGTGATTGCTCCATGGGTGACGGCCCATTCTATTGGACAGTTTTCCTGCAGATCAATATGAAGAGGAGCTTTCATAGAATAATGCTGCTTAAATGAATTGAGGATTTTACAAAATTCCTATTTGATTTAAATGAGTTTAGACGTTAAGATAGTTGATAAAAAAAGATTACAGAGATGGTTTAGGTTGTTTTACCAATTAAATATAACAAAGATAGAACCAAGAGTAAAATGTGTCCCTTCTTTTCTTTTTCTTTTTCTTTCTTTTTTTTAAAAGAATTTTTGTCTTAGGTGGTATAAAAAGCCTAAGAGAAAAAAATGATGTTGTTGGAGCCTTGCTTTATCCACCAAGTGTGTGTGAGTGTGTGCTTGCTTTACATTCATTGCTGACCCCACATTTCCTCCTTGGATTGCTGAACACACTGCTGGAGCTGGCCTCTGCCACCTAAAGGACTCTCAGATATTACCAACCACAATTTCATTCCAGTGCTGCTGGAGACATATTTCACTAGTAGGGTGATTGTTTTTTATTTATAAGGCATTGAACTCTGGGATTGGCAGTGGAAAAACAAAAACAAAAGTCCACAGGGTATTGTGTGGTTAGAAAGTTACTGGAATAAATATCATTATAGGAACCCCTAGTCTTTGTTGGTTTTACATGAATTTCCAGTGTAGGGTTGGGGTAGTCAATCTCTCTTCAAGGTACAAATAGACTCAAATGCTGTGTTACATGGGTGAATTCACTTTTCTTTTTCTTTTTCTTTTCTTTTTTTTTTGTTTTTTTTTTTTTTTTTTGTTTTGGTTTTCGGTTTTCAAGACAGAGATTCTTTGTTTAACAGTCCTAGCTGTCTTGGAATTCATTTTGTAGAGCAGGCTTGGCCTTGAACTCAGAGCTCCATCTGCCTCTGCCTCCCAAGTGCTGGGATTAAAGACATGCTCTACCATGCCTGGCCACTTTTATTTTCCTAAGACTTATTTTTTTAAGACCGCAGATCCCCCTGGGGCTGAAATTACAGGCAGCTGTGTGATGCCTACTATGGATTCTAAATACTAAACCCTTCAGGAATAGTGGTTGCTCTTAACCACTGAGCCATTGCTTCAGACTTCTATTTTTTAAACATTTTTAATTTATGTGCATGTGTCTGTGCCTGTGGGTTTATATGTTACATGTATACAGATGGCCGAGGAGACCAGAAGAGGGAATGGGGTTCCCTGGAGCTGGAGTTACATGGGATTGTAAGACAACCTGTGGAGGTGAAGAAATTCAACTCCTGTTCTCTGCAGAACAGTGAGTGCTCTTAACCACTGAACCTTCTTTTCAATCATGAGTTTACTTTTTTAAATTTCCTTGTTTGTGAACAGAAGAGGTCCAAAAGAGGCTCAAAAATTATGATAGTTCTCTGACTTCTGGGATATCTGTTCTGGCCACTTTTTTTTTTTTTTTTACACTGGACTGAAGTGTCGTTCATATGAGATTGGGATCTAGAATATCCTGTCCATATGTTTGTTTCCATGTTCACTGGAAGCTGGGGAACGATGTCAGGGTTGATTTTTATGTCAGGACAAGAAGTGTGATACAGAAGATGTGGCAGGTTGTGGCAGGTTCAGATCTACTATTGAGTGGTCCAAAATTTGAAATTTGAACCTTGGGGCAACATGACTGTGGTCTTGGGTACAAGTTTAGATAAAGGAGTGAGCACATGGAGGCAGACCTGCCCTGCTGCAGAAAGTACCCAGGCTTGCTCTTGAGAGACGCTATTGCCTGGCAACCCACCCAGGTGTCCCCTAGTTCTCCACCCAGATATCCCTTAGCTTGTGACCAAAGTCACATAGCCCTGCTTCTAAGAAAAACCGCAAGATGTGCTAATCGCTCCCTGTCCCTAGCAACAGCCAAATCAGCATGTAAGAGGACATTCCAGGTCTGGAGAGATGGCTCAGAGGTTAAGAACACTGGCTGTTCTACCAAAGGTCCTGAGTTAAATTCCCAGAAACCACATGGTGGCTCACAACCATCTATAGTGAGATCTGGTGCCCTCTCCTGGTGCACAGGCACACATGCAGGCAGAACACTGTGTACATAATAAATAAATAATTTTAAAAAATGAAAAAAAAAAAAAAAAGGATATTCCAGGCATTGCTCAAGATCAGATGTCCTCCAGATGGCTGGACCAGGACTGATAATGGTCTTGGCACCTAAAGTAGACCAATTATTTTAAAAGTCAACCTCCTTTACCCAATCATGTGATGCCAAGGCTTGGAAACTCCCCACATGCAGTTTTGCCCTTTAAAAACCCTTTTCTCACAGCCCTCAGGGCCATATTCCTCTCCTGCTTCAACAGGGATCTTGCAACTTGGACTCGAGCTTGTTTCCAATAAACCCTTGTGTGTTTTACAATGGACTCAACTCCTGGTGGTTTTTTTTTGGGGGGGGGTGTCTCATGATCTAGGCACAACATTTGGAGGTCCCACCGACATTCCAAGATTTACCAGGCCCTGGAGGGTCCAGTACCAGCTCATGAGTGTTCTTTGTTTCAGTGTTTTGTGTCCATATTCTGTCTTATAGCGTGTATGCTCACTTAGGACGGCAGAGTCAGGGCAGATGGAAGTCACAGCCGCCGAAGTCAGGGAGATATTCCTGGCTTCTCTAGTCTGTATTTTTGTGGACACTCAGGCAGAGTCCTACAGTCACGAGTGGTTCAGATAGAACCCACCCACTGCTCTGGGCTTCTGTGGCAGGGAAACCAGAGCAGAAATCTGAGGGTCCACGAGTCTGAGCTTAAATTGCAAAATGGTTACACGGCCACCTAGTTGGTGCTTGTCTCTGTTTTGTTCCTTGTGTTTATGAGAAATCTTTTCGGGGTGGGTGCCGTGCCTCCCCCAGAAGGGGACCCTGATTCTGTTCTGGAAGAATTTTTGATAGAGGAAACAAGACCCCATCGGCTCCTCACTTTTTGCCTTTTTCACCTTCCCCACCACTAATAGCGGCAAAGGGCTTGGTTTCATTTTTGTTATCAGATGTAGGGTGGCTACTTTGTTTGTGTTTATCTCTCTGTTTTGTTTCTTGTATTTGTGAGTCTTTGTGTGTACTGGATTGTGATGGACATTATAAGATGACTTCCTGCTCCATTGACTTGGTTCTCACCCACTTCAAAGAGGTTAAGGCAAGGGCTCACAATCTTTCAGTTAATGTTAAGAAAGGAAAAATGACAACAGTCTGTATCTCTGAATAGGCATCCTTCTGGATGGCTGCCAGAAGGACCATTCCATCTACCCACCTTTCTCACAGTGGAAGACAAGGTTTACCAGAAGGCACATCCAGATCAGGTGGCTTATGTAGCAGTTTGGAAAGATTTAGTAGTGAATCCCCCACCCTGGATTAAGTCTTTTCTTCTCCCTGCTAATGATCCTTCTCCTGCAGGAACTCCTCAGACTACAGATGCAGATGCGGGTTCCACCACTGCACTGGTGGCAGATACAATGGCACGTTCTAAACCTTCTGCTCCCTTCTACCCTGTCTAACAGGATAGCACACCTGAGGATGATATTTTTCCACTCCTGCCTTATAAGCCTCCTCCTCTGCCCCATGGTCCACCAACGCTGGCACCAACACCAGCACCGGCACCAACATGTCCTCCGCTGCCCACCCTGGACCAGCCAGACGGTCTGGTGCAAGGCACCTGGAGCTGTCAGGTGGCTTCCCCACTTGGGGAACCAGAGGTAGATTCCACAGTTCTGCCTCTGTGGGTCACTGGGTCCACGGATGACCATGGGAACCAATCCCACCATTACTGGCCTTTCATGACAGCTGACCTTTATAACTGGAAAACCCAAAATGCTAAATTTTCTGAAAATCTGAGGGACCTAAGTGGTCTTTTTTGAAACTGTGCTTTTTACTCACGAGCCCACTTGGGATGACTGCCAACAGCGTTTGCAGATTGTTTTCACCAAAGAAGAAAGGGAATGTATCTTCTTGGAGGCCCGGAAAAATATTCCAGGAAATAATGGCATTCCGACCCAGAATCCAGCTGATATTTACCCTGGATTTCCTCTCACCTGACCCACCGGGGATTACAATATAGCTGAAGGTAAGGGGCACCTCCTTGTCTACTAGCAGGCTCTGTTGGCAGGTCTCAAGGCAGCCACTAGATGGCTCACCAATTTCGCTAAGATTTATGATGTTAGGCGGGGAACGGATAAAAGCCCAGCAGCCTTCCTAGAAAGCATAATGGAGTCTTATAGATGTTATACTGCTTATGATCCTGAACATTTCTGATCAGAAGTCATCTGTAGCCCTGGCTTTCATTAATTATTCAGCACCAAATATTAAGAAAAATTACAAAAACAGGAAAGATTAGGAGAAAAGTTATTAAGGGACTTGGTAGAGATTGCAGAGAAAGTATATAACAATAGGGAAAGTTCAGAGGAAAAGCAAATTAGGGCAGAGAAAAGACAATATAGGGATTTGGCCAGAGTGCTCCTGGCTGCCACTGCCTTGGATCCAGGAGAGAGAAAACAACTCCAGTGAGCAGCCAGAAAAAAAGGAGCCAGAGGGATGCAGCAGACCACAATTAGGTAAGAACCAATGTGCCTATTATAAAGAAGAGGGACACCGGATAAAGGATTGTCCCAAGAAAAAGCCATGAACTAAGGTTATGTTTGTGGAAGAGGAAAAAGACTGAGGGAGTTGGGGTTCAGATCCCCTCCTCAAACAGAGGGTAACTCTTAAGGTGGAGGGAAAACCCCTTGGACATTCTAGTAGATACTGGAGCCCAACATTCAGTGTTCTTAAAGTCTGGAGGGCCAATATCTTCAAAGAAATCATGGGTTCAGGCACCATTGACATTAAACAATATTCATGGACCACCCAAAGATCTGTAGACTTAGGAATGGGATGGGTAACCCATTCGTTTACAATCATTCCAGAATGCCCTTACCCACTTGTGGAGAGGGATCTATTAACCAAAATGAAGGCCCAAATACATTTTGGGCCAGAAGGAGGCCAACTACTAGAAGATAAAGGAAAGTCTATCCAAGTCCTAATGATCAACCTGAGAACAAATTGTATGAGCAACCCCTTTCTCGTAAGAAAAATTTGGATCTTTGATTGGAGGAACTTCCTCAGGCTTGGGCTGGAACATAAGGAATGGGACTGGCCAAACACTGGCCACCAGTGATTGTGGAACTCAAGCCAGGGGCAGATCCCACCCAGGTATACCAATACCCAATGTCCATGGAGACAAAAATAGGAATAACTCCTCACATCCAAAAATTACTCAAACTTGGGATTCTCAGGCCTTGCCAATCTGCCTGTTGCCTGTTAAGAAGCCTAACTCAAATGACTATCAGCCAGTCCAGGACTTGAGGGAAGTCAATCAGTGGGTGATGAATATTCACCTCACTGTACCTAACCCATACACTTTGCTGAGTTCCTTACCACCTGAAAGAGACTGGTATACTGTCATAGACTTGAAGGATGCCTTCTTCAGCCAAAAACCAAGAATACTTTACTTTTGAATGGCATGACCCAGAGGTAAGCATCAAAGGACAGCTGACTTGGACACGCCTACCTCAAGGATTTAAGAACTCACCCACCATCTTCAAAGAGGCCCTTCATGAGGACGTGGTGAGTACTGGCCTAACAACCTGGATGTTACCCTTCTCCAGTATGTAGATGATTTCTTAGTGGCAGCCAAGGACCAGGCAAGCTGCCTAAAAGGGACCCAGAGGCTCCTAGAAGTCCTGGGAGACTTAGAGTATTGAGCCTCAGGCAAAAAGGCACAACTCTGCGGAGCTGAAGTGACCTACTTTGGCTACATCTTGAAAGGAGGGCAATGCAGGCTCTTCAAGGCCAGAAAAGAGACTGTTCTCAGCATTCCAGTCCCAAACAGTTGTTGCCAGGTAAGAGAGTTCCTAGCGTAGGCGGGATTTTGCAAATTCTGGATCCCAGGCTTTGCAGAGATAGCTAGGTTCCTTTATGAAGTCATAAAAGAGACTGATTACTTTAATTAGAATAGCAACAGGATTTTGACAAGGTGAAGTAGGCCCTGCTATCAGCACCAGCCTTAGGATTACCAGACATTACTAAGCCCTTTCACCTGTTCATGGATGAATGAAAAGGGATTGCTGAGGGAGTTCTGACTCAAACACTGGGGCCTTGGAAACATCCAGTAGCATACCTATCTAAAAAGTTGGATCAGGTAGTGGCTGGATGGCCACCTTGCCTGCGCATTATCACAGCCACTATACTGCTGGTCAAAGATGCTGATAACTTGATATTGGGCCAATATTGTGATCCTCCCATGCCATTGAGGGAGTTCTCAAGCAACACCCTATTGATGGTTAAGCAACACTCGAATGACCCATTTTCAGATTCTGTTGATTAATCCTGGCTGAGTTGTTTTTCAGCCTCCAGCCTCCTGCCTCCTTGAACCCAGTGACCCTCCTGCCAGATTCAGAACTGGAGCAGCAACTACACTGCTGTGAAGAAATTTTGGCCCAGGTGTACAACACCCGACCTGACTTTAAGGATGTGCCTTTGCCTAATGCTCAGCAGACTTGGTTCACTGATGAGGGCAGCTTCATTCATTAGGGTTAGAGGAGAGCAGGGGCAGCAGTGACTATTGAGACTGAGGTAATTTGGGCTCAATCCCTTCCCTTGAGAACTTCCATTCAAAAGGCTGAATTAATCACCTTAACTCAAGCCCTTACTATGAGCAAAGGACTAGCCATCAATATTTACATAGACAGTCGTTATGCCTTTGCCACTGCCCATGTGCATGGAGCCATATACCAAGAAACAGGGCTCCCGAAGGCTGAAGGAAGAACCACTAAAAATAAAGAGGAAATGTTATGACTCCTTACAGCTTCATGGTTTCCCAAGAGGCTGGCCATTATCCACTGCCCTGGACACCAAAAAGAAGCACCAATGTGGCCAGAGGCAACAACCGAGCTGATAAGACAGCCAAGAATGCTGTACTGCAAGAGATAGCAGCCGCCATCTTAGCAACCATTTTGCCGAAGCCACCCAGCCCAAACTTGTTGGAGGAACCTCATTACACTGAAGAGGAAATAAAATGGGCCAGGAATCAGCCCAAGAGCTAATGTTTGGACAGTTGGTGGCAATCAGCCAATGGTAAGCTAATCTTGCCCAATTCCTTAGCTAGAATTATTCTCAGGAAAATTCATAGTCATTCATATGAGATCAAAAGGAATGGCGGATGCTGTGAGACAATCTAGAATAACTTTTAAGGATATGCATAAGACTATTGATGACATTGTGGGTAATTGCAAAGCTTGTCAGCTGACCAATGCCACCAGCAATCCACAACACCCAGTATCAAACCTTCAAGGTAAGAGACCAGGAACTTACTGGGAAGTTGATTTCACAGAGATTATTCCTGGAAGGTATGGATACAAATATCTATTAGTATTCATGGACACCTTCTCAGGATGGACAGAGGCCTTCCCCACCAAGGACAAGACCACTCAGATGGTAGCTAAGAAATTATTGGAAGATATTATGGCTTTTCTCACATGATAGGGTCAGATGATGGACTAGCTTTGGTGTCAAAGATAAGTCAGAATATGACCAAGTATATTGAAGCAGATTGGAAATTATATTGTGCTTACAGACCCCAAAGTTCAGGACAGATAGAAAGAATGAATAGGACATTAAAAGAGACCTTAACTAGGAAGGAGGACCTCCCCTATCAGTGGACTTGGAGAGGGGCATGGAAGAAATGAAGGAGGGAAGATAGGGTTGAGAGGGAATGAGAGAGGGGACTACAGCTTGAATACAAAGTGAATAAACTGTAATTAATATAAAAAAGAAAAATTAAAAAAAAGAGACCTTAATTAAATTGACCTTGGAAACTGGAAGTGACTGGGTGAAGCTCCTCCCCTTTGCCCTGTATAGAGTCAGAAACTCTTCCTATCAATTAGGACTCACTCCTTTTGAAATCATGTATGGAATGCCAGCCCCTATTATACCTAATCTTAAATTTTATGCCATTGCTGAAATAGATGAGGATGACTTGATCCTTCATGTCAGGGACACGCAGTGGGCTCATAAACATGTTTAACCTAAAGTTGTTTCTCTCTATGAGGCAATCCCGGTCCCAGGACCCCACAACCCCAGTCTTCCAGCCTGGAGACTGGGTCTATGTGAAACAGTTCCATCAAGGCACATTAGAACCCAGATGGACAGGACCATACATTATTCTGCTGACCACTCCAACTGCCATTAAGGTTGACAGGATCACTGCTTGGATTCATTATTCGCATGCCAGGCCTGCCAACCCATTCTCAACCCAAGAAGACTACCTGACTCCTGTGCCCTGGAATGGAAAATAAAAAAAGAATCTTTACTGTTCAAGCTAAATTTCCTGATGGGTTTTTGATGGGTACATCATGGTTCAGACAACCCTCTGCATGTCAGATTATCAAGAACCTCGTGATCATCTTAGGACTACTAACCACATGTACTGCTGCCTGGAACCCACATACCCCAGTAAACAATATCTGGGTCCTATGGGATGACTATAGCAACGTCTTAGCTACAGCATCTCAGACGATTCCCCTGAACACATGGTTTCCTGAGCTGAGCTTCAATCTGGTCCTCACCATGCCATCAGGGTCCCGCATGAGAAGCATGGCTGAGGGCCACAAAATACATTTTTATATTATTGTTCCTCTCCTTTTGATTCTTCATGGCAGCGGGAACACTGTGGGACCATGGCTGACCTTTATTGTGCAGAATGGGGGTGCGAGAAATTTGCACTATCTGGAAACCTATCTTAACCAGACTTATGCAGTTGACTAGAGACCCCAAATATGATAAATGTGCATGGGTGGTCAATAGTGGTATACCCCACCATGCTAAATCCAAACCCTGTAATTAGCTTAAGCTTGCCATTACTGACAAGGGTAAAAGCTATACCCCATGGCTGCAAGGGAAAAAAATTTGGGCTGTGCCTTTGGAAGACTGGGACACTTGGGGGGATAGTATGCCTTTAATTGCTTCTTTCTGAAGGGACCCCCAGGGCTATTGGCCCTAACACCATCCTACACCTTCCCCCATTGGCTTGACCACTACTAAGGCACCCCAAGTGGCAGGGAACCCCAAACTCTCACCTGCCCTTTCTCTAAAGCCTAGCTAAGACAAGGGGCCTTTCCAGGAACCCCAGTCCAAACCCCTTTGGGAATTGCTGTTTAACATATATATATAGCTCTGAATGGAACTCACCTGGACCTCACTGAGTCCTGTTGGCTATGTTATGATACACAACCCCCCTTCTATGAGGCAATGGCGGTCATTAGTAACTATACTCTTGCCACAGATATGACCAGTTGTAGATGGCATCAACCCCCGCAAGCCAGACTCACTCTCCAGCTAGTTTCCAGAAGCAGGACTTGTGTGGGAACAATTCCAGACACTCATAAGAGCCTCTGTAACAGACCTTAACTATTGGGGTAGGAATGAACCATATCTAGTACCCCCCCACTTAATAGCTGGTGAGCCTGTTCCTCTGGCTTGACCCCATACATACGGTAAGTTGATCCCAGCTTCTTACTGTGTGCTAGTACAGCTCGTTCCCCAGCTGATTTATCAAGGCAATGAAGAGTTCTTCCTATCCTTTGATCCACCAAACCAAAAATATATAAGAAATAAAAAGGAACCATAACAACTGTCACTCTAGCGAGACTACTGGGACTGGGAGCAGCATGAGCAGGAACAGATATCATCTCATTGGTCCTTCAGGACAAACATTATGGACAGCTAAGGGAATCCATAGACTTGGACATTCAAAGATTGGGGGGTTCTATTTCTGGTCTAGAAGAAAATATTCATTCCTTAGCAGAAGTTGTCCTCCAGAATAGAAGGAGACTCAACTTGATGCTCTTACAACAAGGAGGGCTATATGCAGCACTCAAGGAAGAATGTTTTTTCTACCCCAATAGGTCTGGTATTATGAGAGAGTCACTGGCCAAAGTTAGAGAAGGCCTGGGCAAGAGATGCTGGGCAAGAGAAGCCAGATCAGGATGGTTTGAATCATCGTTTAATGTGTCCCCTTGGTTAACAACTCTGATATGTACTCTCTTAGGCCATTTTATTATCCTATTACTACTGGTCACTTTTGGGCCTTGTCTGATAAATAAGTTATTGGCCTACATTAAGTAGAGGCTAGGGACAATTCAGCTGATGGTCACAGTATCAAAGATTGGCCATTGATGAAAATAATACCAACCTATAAACTCTCTTTCCCACCGATAATAATTCTATTCCTAGTCTGTGTTTAGTTCAATAGGTTTCACCTATGTAAGGTGATGGATTTGCTGTCAGCCACCCAGATTATTTCCTGCCCCTCCAATTGGATCGACTAAACATTTCAGCCTTACTAGTCCCTGATGTCAACAGCCTCATGGCCAGCACTGAAACAATTACAGAAAAATAGACCTTTGCCCATAATCCCACCTGGCAGGTTGAAATGATATATTGATAGGGGCCCTCCTTCCCCTTTTTAACATAAAATGATTTGGACATATCTTGAGGATTAGAGACAATATCTTCTTGAAAGGGGGAGAATGAGAGGTCCAAAATTTGAAATTTGGACCTTGGGGCAACATGACTGTGGTCTTGGGTACAAGTTTAGATAAAGGAGTGAGCACATGGAGGCAGACCTGCCCTGCTGCAGAAAGTACCCAGGCTTGCTCTTGAGAGACGCTATTGCCTGGCAACCCACCCAGGTGTCCTCTAGTTCTCCACCCAGATAGCCCCTAGCTTGTGACCAAAGTCACACAGCCCTGCTTCTAAGAAAAAAACCACAAGATGTGCTAATCTCTCCTCCTCCCTCGAAACAGCCAAATCAGCATGTAAGAGGACATTTCAGGCATTGCTCAAGATCAGATATCCTCTAGATTGCCGGGCCAGGACTGATCATGGTCTTGACACCTAAAGTAGACCAATTATTTTAAAAGTCAACCTCCCTTACCCAATCATGTGACGCCAAGGCTTGAAAAATCCCCACATTCAGTTTTGCCCTTTAAAAACCCTGTTCCCCCAGCCCTCAGGGACATATTCCTTTCCTGCTTCAACAGGGATCATATGACCTGGGCTAGAGCTTATATTGAATAAACCCTCTTGTGTTTTGCAAAGGACTTGACTCCTGGTGGTCTTTTGAGGTCTCACAAAATCTAGGCACAACACTATTTAATGCTGAACATACCTTCTCAGGCACCTTTCCTCCTTGTACCCAGTCTAGAGTAGGAAGGGCTATGCAAACAATTAAATCCATGCAACTGCATCAAAAGAGTGAAGTGGATGCTGGGTCAGAGATTGTGAAACAAGATCAGTTTTCTACACTCTCGCCTTAAGAACTCTGTGGTGGCTGTCTCATGTCACCTTTCTTACTACCATTATGTATGGTTTACATATAACACTGTTGCACCTCACAAGATAGAAGTGGCAAGTTTAACTGGAGAAATCCAGAGGCCCAGCCTTAGGGGCTATTGGAAACCTAGGGCCCTAATGATGCCGGTAGAGGCCTCTTGCTGCCAGGTGGGTAGTCTGCAGGCTCAGTCCCTGTTTTCCCTTCTCTGACCTCAGTCCTGTAGCAAATGAGATTAAAAATTACATAGAGAAAAGAAGAGTTGTTGGTATAATGTTCTTTTGGAATGTATACAATTTACCCTTGTTCATTCAAATCCTGATTTCTCTACACCACTATCTGGTTTCAATCTGGACATTGCATCATGATGCTTATAAGCATTACCTGTCACAACTTTGTGTAAACATGCCACCATTTGAATAGAAGACCCCAAAATAAATCCACACACTTATGGACACCTGATCTTTAACAAAGATGCCAAAATCATACAATGGAAAAAAGCATCTTCAACAGATGGTGCTGGTCTAACTGGATATCTACATGTAGAAAAACGCAAATCGATCCATACTTATCACCTTGCACAAAAGTAAAATCCAAGTGGATTAAAGACCTCAATATAAAACTAGACACACTAAACCTGTTAGAAGAAAAAGTGGAGAAGAGCCTTGAGCTCATTGGCACACGAGACAACTTCCTGAACAGAACACCAACAGCACAGGGTCCAAGATCAACAGTCAATAAATGGAACCTCATGAAATGGAAAAGTTTCTGTAAAGCAAATGATACTGTTGTCAGAACAAAACGACAGCCTATGGATTGGGAAAGTATCTTTACCAACCCTGTATCTGACAGAGGACTAATATCCAGAATATAAAGAACTCAAGAAGTTAAACAGCAACAGCTCAGTTAATCCAATTAAAAAATGGGGTACAGAGCTAAATAGAGAATTCTCAATAGAAGAATATCAAATGGCAGAGAAGCACTTAAAGAAATGTTCTTTGTATTGTCCATAAAACAACCAGCCACAGTGCTGAGCAATGGAGAGAATAGGGTGGGACATCCTGGTCTGGAGGGGAGGAAAAGGAAGTGAGTGGGAGGAGGAGAAAGGATTGGCAGGAGAGAACTTCAAACGAAGAGAAGAGGTGAACCAGACCTAAGATATGACTAAAAGCAAGTATAATGGGTGAAATCTGAATAGTAGAAAACTATGTGGGCTTGGAGGTTTAGGATGGAGTAACTATTGCCCAGCAATGTGCTCTAAGTTAATGAAATAAATCCTAGTCTCTGTGTGGTGATTTGGGTATACAGCTGGTTTAGGAATAACTGATGTTTAACTAAAAGATAAATCAATAATAAATATTAATAATCCACAACAAGGAGTGAATTTATGAAGGAGCCAGGTTTTCCCTGGGAGGAATAGCCATGCCTTTGCTAGGCTTGCACATGCAGCATAAACAAAACCTTGCCTAAACTCCTCCTTCTCTTTGCCCAACCTTCTCTAACAACCCATACCATTTACATGCTGCTCCAAGTTCCAGGCAGATATCCAGGTGCCCTTCCCCTTCCCTTTCTCCATCACTGTGCTTTACTTAAAAAATCAGTGTGGTACCAACAACACAGGTGATGGATTTTGAAGAAAAATTTCCAATAAATAAGGCAAATTTCTGTCCTACAAATTTCTGTCCTACATTCTTTAGAAAACATGTGGGAGAACAGAGGACTTCTTGAAGAATGAAAATCAGCTTCAAACTTCTCTAGGCACAGGACATTTCCAAGTTGGATTTATTTCAGAGATGCAGGAACAGTTCAACATATATACAATACGTAGTGAAATTCTAGTAGAATCATTATATCTAGGGTAAATATTAGAATCAAATAGTTGTTTTTCACTGTATCTAGGGTAATCATCAGAATGAGTAGTTGTTTTCTAGAAGTACTTTGATCTTGAAGAAATCATTGTAGAAAACAGTGATTTTCTGTTATTTATAGAGTTATTTTTCTGAAAGAGCTTTACAGTCTTTGTATGACTTTTGCTACAAGCTGGTCCTGGCACAACTGGAATATCTTACATTATTGCTTACTACAAACAATGCACAATAAGGACTAAGGTCACAGAGATGTGATGTTTTCCTTCAGTAAACATAGATTAGATTAAGGGCTTTGGTAGGAGAAACTTGTTTTATCCCCCAAACAACTTTTGTGTAATAATCAATAAATATGCTTCTGTGTAGCTGTTTAAGTTTCAGTTTAGCAAGATGTTTCTCCCTGCTGCCTCAGGACCAGATGACATTCTGGAGTGACCCTCTTTCTTTGATTGTCCCATGTATGTCTCAAGACAGAAAACAATAAATGTAATAAGTCCCACAAAGGGACTTAAAGAAAAAAATACAGGAATAATGGGCATGAATTTCATCCTGGCACCAGGGAGGCAGAGGCAGGTGGGTATTTATGAGTTGGAGGCCAGCCTGGTCTACATAGTGAGTTCCAGCACAGCCAGAGCTATGTAATAGAAATATTGACTCAGTAAAGCAAAAATCAAATCACAGTATCATTTCAATAGATGTAGAAAAAGCCAATGACAAAATCAATCATGTCTTTGTGATAAAAGCCCTATAGAGAACAGGACTAGAGGAATCTTATGTGAGTATAATAAAATCTCTGTAAGAGAAACCCAAGAGACAACATCATCCTAGTTGGAGAAAAGCTTGAAGCATCAATTAAGAAAATGCCTCCATAAGATTGGGCTGTAAGCCTGTAGGGCATTTTATTCATTAGTGGTAGATGTGGGAAGCTCATTGTGGGTGGGGCCACCCCTTTGCTGGTGGTCCTGGGTTCTATAAAAAAGGAAACAGTAATAATTAGTAAGCCACCAACCAGTACTTCTTCATGGCCTCTGCATCAGCTCCTGCCTCCAGGTTCCTGCCCTCCATGAGTTACTGTCCTGACTTCCCTTGATCAGTGATGAGGAAGTGTAAGTGAAATAAACCCTTTCCTCCCCAAGTTGCTCTTGGTCATGGTGTTTTGTTACAGAAATATTAATCCCAATTAAGATATTCTCTATTTGCAGATGACATAATATTATACATAAGAGATTCCAAGAATTCTGCCAGAAAACTTCTAGAAATGATCAGTTTCAGCAACATAACAGGATACAGAATGAACTTGCAAAAATGAATTCATCAACATATAGAGATTATGAACACACTTCTATTTATAATACCCTCAATGCTGGGCAATAGTTACTCCATCCTAAACCTTCAAGCCCGCATAGTTTCCTACTATTCATATTTCCCACATTATACTTGCTTTTAGTCATATCTTAGGTCTGGTTTGTCTCTCCTTGTGGTTCCAAGTCCTTTCCTGCTGAGCTCTCCTCCCGGACTCCTCCCACTACCTTCTTTCTTCTCCCCTCTGGACCAGGATGTTCCATCTTATTCTCTCCATTGCTCAGTATTGGCTGGTTGTTTCATTGAAATTACAGAGAACAAATGGTGGCATGTTTACACAAACTTGAGACAGGTGATGCTGCATCACAATGGAATGTCTGGATTGAAACCAGATAGTGGGGTAGAGAAATTAACATTTGAATGAATAATGGTAACATACATTCCACAAGAACATTATACCAAGATTTCCCTCTTTAAGTCCTACAGAATAGTCCTTTTCTTTCAATACAATAATAATTATAAAACAGTCATGAAAACTATTAGGTAAGATTTACATGCACTATGTCTAGTCCATGTGCATTTGGCAACTTAGGAGGAAGTATTTGATTATCCTATCTTGACAAGTGTGGAATTCTATACCTAAATTAACTTTTATCCTTATTGGCATTAGCTTGTGAAGGGGCTGGTTCTGCAGAATCAGAATCATAATATCACCATGACACAGGGCAACAGTAGGATATCTGAGACTAGTCTCAGGGAGTGTCCATATTTATGGTGTAGCAGAGGCCAGAGGCCTTGGACCAGATCAATGGCTAATTGCAATAAACCTTTGAACGTAAAGCTATTTAGGCAAAAGGGTATACTGTGTTACATACTGCATATTCCAATGCTACTCTGACAAATGAATATTTGATGGAAAGGTAGAAAAGATGGAGGAGTGGAGCCAGAGACATGACAGCTGTGACTGGTGTGAGAAGGCTACAGCTGATAAAGAAGCAGCTCATTACCCAGTAGGGTCATCAGGATTCTGGGCAACAGCCTGGAGCTTCCACAAACCCAGACTTCTGAACAACCTGCCTGGCCACATGATCACCCTGACTCTGAACAGCAGCAGGATATTTGAGATGAAGAATAGACTATTTACTGTATTAGACCTCCATGAAAGACCTCCATGGTCTGTGCTTCTCCCAGAGGCCATACTGCTCAGTGGCTCATGCTTAGGCAGAAGACCATGTTGATATCCGCAGGCATAGAAACTTGGTGAAGGTTCTTGGTGCATGCTGATGCTGGAGACCAAGTGGATGTTTGTGGTCCATGCTGTTGTCAGAAACCATGTGGAAGGCTAGGACTCATGCTCTTGATGACTGTAAGAAGCAATGGAAGCTACTCTTGTCATGGTATCAATAACTACATTGCACAGTTGACAAAGAGGAACATAAAAGTCTTCTGTGACAACCCCTATCTCCACCCCCCTTCCCGCCAAAAAAGGTGACTGCCTGCAAAGGAAGCCACCAAGGAAAACTCCTTTTACAAAATGTTATGATGGGAATGCTGGGGTGTGGCTCTCCACAGCTGGTGGCTTCTGTTGGGGATGCAGGTGGAGAAGGACTTAGCTTCCTTGTGGGGCTGGCCACTGGGAATTTGACCATGTTCCAGTCAATATATGGACAGGAGAGAGGTCACAGGAGAGGGGGATGAACATGGGAGGACTGGGAAATGAACATGTTTAGAGTGCATGATGTAAGATTACCAAATAATCAATAAAATATGTTAAAAATTATCCTAAAGTTCATATGGAACCACAAAAGACCATAAATAGTCAAAACAATTCCTAGTAAAAATAATAACAATGGAGGAGTTACCATTCCAGAGCTTAAGATATATTGCGGAGGCACAGTAATAAAAACAATATGGTTCTGGCACCAAAACAGACATGTAGACCAATGGAGCAAAATCAAAGACCCAAACATGAGTACACATAACTTTATATTCGGCAACAATTTTTAAAACATAAGCCAGAGAACAGACAGCATCATTAACAGATGATGTTTGGAAAACTGGATGTTCACTCATAGAAGAATGAAGTTAGCCCTGAATCTATCACCTTGCACAAAAACAAACTGAAATACTGAAACTGCTAGAAGAAAACCCAGGCAGCACCCATCATGATACATGTGTAGGAAAGGACTTCCTGAATAGAACCTAATTTGATCAGGATTTGAGGCTCATAAAACTTAAAAGCTGCTGTACAGCTAAAGATATAAATTAAGTGAAGAGGAATTCCAAAGAGTGGGGGAGAATCTTTGCCTCCTATACATATCACAGAGGATTATCATTCAGAATATATAAAGAATGAAGAGAGAGAGAGAGAGAGGTTCAAGAAAACAATCCAAGAAGTGGAAGTTATGTCTTTATTGCTGAAGAGAGCATGAACCTAGGCAAATACATGTGGCTACTGAGGCGAGGCCATGGAGTTTAAAAGAAAATCTATTACAACCACTTTACTAAACCAGTATAATTCCTAATTACATCCTAAATATTTATCTTTACATCTGCTTATAAGTATAGCTCTCAGCTCTCACCAAAAAAGCATCTTTTTGCTTCAGAAGACCATTACAAAAATCTAAAACCAGTTAAAATTTAGATAACTGGCCATGAGTTCCCAGGCAAAATCAATATACTTACAACACAACTCCTGTGCCCAAGGCTCAAGGAACTTCAAGGAAGAGGTGGTAGAAAGTCTGTAAAAGCCAGACAACCAGGATGTCTTCTGTGTAATTTTGCCTTCTAGCTGTGACAGGGCAGCTACTCCCATGAAATCTCAACAACATGATTGCCTAAATAGGACCTAAAGAAGGGCTAGAGAGATGGCTCATCACTTAAGAGCACTGGTTCCCTTCTAGAGGATGCAGGTTCAATTCCCAGCACCTACCTGGCAGCTCACAACTGTCCATAACTCTAGTTCTAGAGGATCTAACACCTTCACACAGACATAGATGTAAACACCAATGTACATGAAAAACTACCAAAAAATTTTTTTAAAGACCTAAACAATTCCAACACTTGATATACCAAAATAGACAAATCTCACTCCATACCAAGAGAACTCATACAGGTAAGAAGCACAGACTTACCCTTCACCAGAGGACTTATGCAGATTAGAAACCCTATGAATGTATAGAATGTGGGGAAAGTTTTTACAAGTCACAACTCACTGTACATAAGATAATTCATACAGATGAGACGTTCTATGAATGTAAAGAATGTGGGAGAGTTTTCTACTAAAAGTCAAATGCTAGTAAACATCAGAGAACTAAATCACAAAGGGAGAAACACAATGACTGTAAGGAAACATCATAGTTTATGCAAGTCATAGAGAACACATACAGACAAGAAGCCATATGGATGTACACAATGAAAAAGTTTTTAAGTGTAAGTCACAATTTACATCAGATATTTCATGCAGGGAAGAAGCCTTTCAAATATAAAGAATGCAAAGATGTTTTGCTATGTCATACCTCATTCATCATGACAGAGTTTATAAATGAGAAAGCCCAAGAATGTAAGGAATATATAAAACCTTAAGCATAACCAATTAATACTCACTTGACACCAGAATGCCTGAAGATGAAGACAGTTGTTGGTATAACGCTCTTGTGGAATGTATATAATTCACCCTTGTTCATTCAAATGCTTATTTCTCTACCCCACTATCTGGTTTCAGTCAGACATTGCATTGTGATACTTATTCTAAGCATTACCCATCTCAAGTTTGTGTAAACATGCTATCATTTGTTCTCTGTATTTTCACTAAAACAACTAGCCAATGCTGAGCAATGGGGAGAATAGGGTAGGACATCCTGGTCTGAGGGGAGGAAAAGGAAGGAGTAGGAGGAGAGATCTCAGAGAGGACCTGGAAACATCAGGAGAAATGAACCTCACCTAAGATATGACTAAAAAGCAATTACAATGTGAGAAATCTGAATGGGAGGAAACTATGCAGGCTTGGAGGTTTAGTATGAAGTAACTATTGCCCAGCATTGTGCTCTAGGTTAATTAAATAAATCCTAGTCTCTGTGTGGTGATTTGGATATACAGCTGGTTAGGAATAGCTGCTGTTTAACTAAAAGATAAACCAATATCAAATACTAATAATCAACAAACATCAATGAATGTAAAGAAATTATAAAACTTTTCTATCATAAGTCAAACCTTACTCATCAGTGAACATATGCACCTATTAGATAGGTCTCTGTACATATAAGACTGTGGGAAGATTTGCATGAGATGTTCTTTCTTTTTTAAGATTTATTTATTTATTACTGTTTATACAGTGTTCTGCCTGCGGGGCACCAGAAGAGGGCACTAGATCTCACTATAGATGGTAATGAGCCGCCATGTGGTTGCTGGGAATTGAACTTAGGACCTTTAGAAGGACAACCAGTGAGTGTTCTTAACCTCTGACTCATCTCTCCAGCCTTGAAATGTTCTTTCTAAAGAAGAAAAGTCACACATAAGAAAAACTCCAAGGAAAGTTTATTAAACATCAGTTGACATCTGAGTGTATAAGTAAGTAATCTGTAGATGTATAGAATAAAGCTAAAATTTAAGCAAAGCACCATCATTTCATATTTGAAAAATTCATAATTGTAAGGAGCCCTATGAAAGAAATATAAGAAAACTTTGAAATAAAAACCTCAAACAAGCAAAAACAAATGCATAACAACTAATTCAGCCAGATATAGTAGCATGTGTTCTCAAACCCAGACTATTTATGCTACATGTTCATTAAGACTCGGAGGTTGGCATGTACTGGACAATGAGGCATCTGGCTTCTCCAGGATCAGACCACACCTCCAGGTTTTGTGGAACCAGAGAGCAATCCTGTGGCCTTAGAGGTAATGAAGGGTCTGAACTTCAGCTGTGGGGTTCTGCTGTCTGGGGTGCTAAAGATTGCTGCAGGAGCTGGAGTCTACACTGCTGTGGTTCCACAGGTTACTTTGAGTCTGTGGTTCTAACTGCAAAGAAACACTGATAGTAGAGCCCACTTATAGTAGATATGCATCATTAGGTCTAGTTTAGTATCCTGCCTCCAGAAGGTTCATAGAATTCAGGGATGACCAAGGATTTTCCTCCATCTGATCATCCTGGTGCTTATTCTACACCCTCATCCTTGTTCCTGTGGCTCTTCTTATATTTGAATGAAGATATAAAGACTGGTAAAACTTGATGTCAATTATCAAATGAATTGCTGGGTGATCTTGTCTTGGCTATGTGCCACAGGAACCAGAATATCCCAATAGGTTCTGAAAAAGAGAAAGAAAAAAACAAAAATCCAACAAAACACAACACAATACTACAATAAATGCATAAACATAAAACATATATATGTATATATATATATTATATATATGAAATACCATGTATGATCCAATACCAACTGATAGACTCCAAGATTACAGAAATAGAAATGTCTGAGAATTTAAAATCTTGCTATTCAAAAAAAGTGATTCTATAAAGGATCAGATAGGTGCACAATTAAGGGACTCTATGCAAGCCTTTGACAAGACAGTCTCCAAATTGAATCTAACAATTAGAAAGTTGAAGGCAAAAATCCCAAATATAAATGTAAAATGTATCAAAGAAATAAAAACATCAAAAAAGCAATCAAACAGAAATGCTTGAAATTAAGGAGATGACCAATCAACTAAAGCACACAACAAACACCATTATTAACACACAAGACACTCCAGAAGAATAAATTTCAGGAATAGAGACAAAGTCGAGAGAATAATACTGAGGTACAGATGAAAAAAGGTTAATGAACATTAATAATATTTTCTAGAAATATGGAATGCATTCAAGAAGCCAAACCTGAGAATTTATGTATTAGAAAGGAGTAGAGGCAAAATCAACTGGAATAAACATATTACCTAGTGAAATTATAGCAAAAAAAAAACTTCTCAAATTTAGATAATGAATTATCTAAATACAAATTAATACAATTAATTATAAATATAGATTATAAATACAAATGAATTATCCAAATACAGCGGGCACACAAAACTTCAAATGCACACACAAAGAGAAAAGAAACTCTAAAAGACGTATTATAACCAATACATCAAAACTATAAAGAACATAAAATGCAGCATGAAAAAATGCCAACTCATATTCAAAGGGAGAAATATCAGAATTACCCCCCAGACTTTTCATCAACAACCATGAAAGCCAGATGAGAATGGAATGAAATTTTAAGCCTTGAAAATAAACAACTGTGAACCTTGCAAACCTGTCTAATCAACACTGATGGAAAAATAAAAGTAATTTTAAGACAAATATGAATTACATACATTTATGACATTCAGTCAGCACTGCAGAAAGTTTTTAGTGGAATTTTCTGCTGTGTGGGGAATAAAAGATAGCTTAACTATAAACAAACAAACTCTACCTGGGGTAAAAACAACCATGTCCAACATAGCAACTCATCAAGCCTTGAAAACTAGCATGGAAACAAGAAAATAAGTACTAATAATCATAAATACAGAACATGATCTAACAGGTTGTGGTGGTTCAAAAGAGACTCATATATTTAAATATTTGGTTCCCAGTTAGTAGAACTGTTTGGGAAAGATTAGGAAATGTAGCTCTGTTGGAGTAGCTATGAACTTGTTAGAAGAAAGTGTCACTGGGGGATGGGCTTCAAAGGCCCACAGCAGGCTAAGGTTGTCTTTCTCTGCCTGCAATCAGATGTGAACTCTCAGCTACTGCTCCAGCCTGCCTACCTGCTATCAGACTCCCTGCCATGATGTCCATGGCATAACCTTCTGAAACTATATGCAACCCCCTAACCTTAAAGGCTTTATTTTATAGGTTTCTTTGGTCATTACAGCAATAATAATAGCAAACCCCTTTGTACAATAACCTTAAATGTAAATGGCCTCAACACATCACAAAAAGATACAGACTAACAGACAAGATTAAAAACCAACCAACTATATGCTATCTTCAAGAAACACACTTAGCCAGCAAAGATACTAAGAAAATACCAAAGGATGTAAAACAAACTACCAAATAATGGAAAATATAGCATGCTGGTGTAGCTATCCTTCTACCAGACAAGTAAACTTTAGGCTAAAAAATAATAATTAGAAGAGATAAAAATAGACACTGCATATTTAAAAATAACTCATCAGATATATTACTTGTAAACCTTTATTACCACATATTGAAGACCCTACTTTCATAAAAACAAACAGTAAAAGACATAAAAGACCAGAGTCCTTTCACTTATTGTGATGGATGGTGAACTTCAATATTAGACTCTCAAATTTAGACAGGTCTTCCAAACTAAAGGTAAGTGAAGACTTAACTGATATATAACGAATATTCCAGAAAAATAGATAGGATATTTAAGGAGGAAATTTAAGAAGTCTTAGAGGCAAAAGAAAAAGAACCACACCCCATAAGAACTTCTAGGATGTAGTCAAGATAGTACTAAGAGGAGAGTTTATGGTGATAAGTGTTTATGTTAAAAAACGAGAGATATCAAATAACCTAATGATGCACTTCAAGCTTCTTGAAATACAACAAGCAGCTAACCCCAAACTCAGTACAGAAAGAAGTAATAAAGATGAGGGAAGAATTCAGAGTAAAAGACACAAAAATCAACCAAACAGTTTGTTCTTTGAAAGTTAAAAATATAGACAATCCCTTAGCTAATGTGACAGAAAGAAAGAAGGAAATGTAAATTAATAAATTACAAATCAAAGAGATGTTGTTACAACTTACTCCAATGATTCAGAGCTTCATTACAAATTACTATTGAAATTTATAACCTGTAAAGCTGGATAACATACAAAAAGAAATAGAAGATTTTCTAAAAGTATACCACCTACTAATATCAATCACTGAAGATATAAATAACTTAAGCAGGCCCATTACAAGCAATGCGATTAAAGCTTTCATTAAAAGCCTCCCTTTGAACAAAGGCCCAGGAATAGATGGATTTACTGCTGAATTCCATTAAACTTAATAAAAAGAAAGAAAGGTGTCACACCAGTTCTTCTAAAGTCGTTTCACAAAAGATTACTACCAAATTCATTCTATGAAGCCAATACTATCTTGATAACAAAACAAAGTAAAAACACTGTTAAAAATTTTTTTTTTGTGAACAGAAAAGCAAATATTCTTAACAAAACTTTCAAACTGAATCCAGCACTATTTTTAAAATATTATGCATTATGACCAAGAGGGGCTTCATTCCAGAAAGGCCAGGATGTTTCAATATGCATTAATCAATCAATAACTATGATACACTATGTAAACAAACTGAAGGACAGAAACCACATTGTTTTAATTGATGCTGAAAAGTCATTTACAGGTTCAGCATGACTTCATGATAAAAGTTCTAGAGACTTGATACAATGAAGGGTTAGAGAAGTCAAACTTGTTTCCCCTAACCATTCGTCTGTGTGATCTTCACACAAGCAAAAGGAAGTGAACTTGGCAAAACCTTCTGCCCATCTCTGTCTCCAGGTGAAGGTCAGGGTGAAAACATGTTTTCACTGAGCACTCAATAACAAAGCAGCCTGACAAAAAAGTGGCTCTCTACAGGTAAAGACAGCCTGATGCTGGCATAAAATAGGAAGACTAATGGGAGAGAATAGAGGACCTAAGACTGGGTAGGGGTGGTGCACACCTCTAATCCTAGCACTGGGAGGCAGAGGCAGTTGGAATTCTGTGAGTTCAAGGCCAGCATACTCTACAAGAGTGAGTTCCAGGACAGTCAGGGCTATATAGCAGGACCCATTTCAAAAAAACAAAACAAACAAACAAAAAAGTTTGGCTAGATTGCTTTTATAAAAGTTAATTCTCTTTTAAAACTGTACATGCCTGGCATGGTGGTGCACACCTTTAATCCTGGCACACAGAAGGCAGAGGCAGCATTAAAAAGGTATGTGTGGGGATCCAAGATGGTGGCGTGGGGGGGACACTATGTCTGAGGAGCAGGACAGCAGGATTGAAGGAAAATACAGTCAGATGGGTGAAGGAAATCAACAACACGCTCAAGATCTGAAGATAGAATTGGAAAAATTAAAGAAAACACAAATGGAGTAAATTGTGGAGAGAAAGAACTTAGGGAAGAAAACAGGAACTACAGAGGTAAGCATAACCAACAGACTACAAGAGATGGAAGAAAGAATCTCAGGTGTGGAAGATACAATGGAAGAAATCGATGTATCCATCAAAGAAAATGTTAAATCCAAAAAATTCCTGACACAGACTGTCCAAGAAATCCAAGACAACATGAAAAGACAAAACTTAAGAATAATAGGAATAGAGGAAAAAGAAGATTCCGTCCTCCAAGGCCCAGAAAATATTTTCAACAAAATCATAGAAGAAAAGTTCCCCAACTTAAAGGAGAGGCCTATAAGAATACAAGAGGCCTACAGAACACCCAATAAATTAGACCAGAAAAGAAAATCCTCCCTCCACATAATAATCAAAATAGTAAGTATACAGAACAAAGAAAAAATACTAAAATCTGCCAAGTAACATATAATGGCAAACCCATCAGAATCACACCTAACTTTTCAACAGCAACTATGAAACCCAGAAGGGCCTGGATGGGTATCATGCAGATCCTAAGAGAACACAGATATCAGCCCAGGCTACTATACTCAACAAAACTCTCAGTCCTCATAGATGGAGAAAACAAGATATTCAATGACAAAAACAAATTTCAACAATACCTACACACAAATTCAGCATGACAGAAGATACTAGAAGGAAAAATACAACCCAAGAAAACTAACCACATTCAAGAAAACACAGGAAACAATTGACCTCACTACAGCAAAACAAAAAGTAGCCAAGCACACAAACACACTACCACAGCCAACATCAAAATCAAAGAATCTCTAAGAGCCACTGGTCATTAATCTCTCTCAATATCAATGGACTCAATTCTCCAATAAAAAGACACAGACTAACAGAATGGATGCGTAAACAAGACCCAACAATCTGTTGCATACAAGAAACACAACTAAGTCACAAAGATACACATTACCTGAGAGTAAAGGCTGGAAGATGGTTTTCCAAGCAAATGGACCCAAGAAGCAAGCAGGAGTAGCCATTCTAATATCTAATAAAATAGACTTTCAACCAAAATTAATAAAAAGAGATAGGGGAGACACTTCATACTCAACAAGGGAGAATTCCACCAGGAAGACATCACAATCCTGAACATCTCTGCCCCAAATACAAGGGCACCCACATTTGTAAAAGAAACATTAATAAAAACTTAAACCACACATAGACCCCCACACATTAATAGTGGGACACTTCAACACCCCACTCTCAACAAAGGACAGGTCAACAAAACAGAAATTAAACAAAGAAACAATATCGCTAACAGAAGTCATTAATCAAATGGACCTAACAGACATCTAGAGAACCTTACACCCAAACACAAAAGAATTTACCTTCTTCTCAGCACCTCATGGAACCTTCTCCAAAATAGACCATATAGTTGGTCATAAAGCAAGCCTCAACAGATACAAGAAGATTGAAATAATCCCTTGTATCCTATCTGATCACCATGGACAAAAGCTGGTCCTCAACAACAACAGAAATAGCAAAAAGCCTACACACACATGGAAACTTGCTACTAAATGACAACTTGGTCAGGGAAGAAAGAAATTAAAGTCTTCTTAGAATTCAATGAAAATGAAGGCACCATATACCCAAACTTATGGGACACAATGAAAGCAGTGCTAAGAAGAAAGTTTATAGCACTAAGCTCCTTCAAGAAGAAATTCGAAACATCTCATTCAAGCAACTTAATGGCTCACCTAAAAAAGAAGCAGACATACCAAAGAGGAGTAGACAGCTGGAAATAATCAAACTCAGGGCTGAAATCAATAAATTAGAAACAAATAAAACAATTCAAATAATCAATGAAACCAAGAGCTGGTTCTTTGAGAAAATCAACAAGAGAGACAAACCCTTAGCCAAACTAACTAAAAGGCAGAGAGACACTATCCAAATCAACAAAATCAGAAATGAAAAGGGGGACATAATGACAGACACTGAAGAAATCCAGGCAATCATTAGGTCCTACTTCAAAAGCCTATATACCACAAAATTTGAAAATCTAAATGAAATGGATGATTTTCTTGAGCAATTCCACTTACCAAAGCTGAATAAAGACCAGGTAAATCAATTAAATAGTCCTATATCCCATAAGAAAATAGAAGCAGTCATCAAAAGTCTCCCTGCAAAAAAAGCCCAGGGCCAGATGGTTTCAGCACAACATTCTATCAGACCTTCAAAGAAGAGCTAACACCAATACTCTTCAAGATATTCCACAAAATAGAAACAGAAGGAACACAACCAAACTCATTCTATGAAGCCACAGTCACCTTGGTACCCAAACCTCACAAAGACCTAAAAAAGAAAGGGAATTTCAGGTCAGTTTCCCTTATGAACATTGATGCAAAAATACTCAACAAAATACTGCTTTTGAAGTAGGACCTAATGATTGCTTAGATTTCCTCAGTGTCTGTCATTATGTCCCAGAAGCAGAAAGACACACATGGTATATATTCACTCATATAGACTTATAGGATAAACCTACTAAAATCTGTACATCTAAAGAAACTAATCAAGAGAGAGGACCCTGACAAAAAGCTCAATCGCCATCCCAAAAGGCAAAGAGGATGGACATCAGAAGAAGGAGAAAGCAGGAAACAACCTAGGAACCTGCCACAGAGGGCCTCTGAAAGACTCTGCCCTGCAGACTATCAAAGCAGATGCTGAGACTTTAAGGCCAACTGTTGGGCAGAGTGGATGGAATCTTATGTAAGAAGTGGGAAAGAGTAGATTATGGAGAGGACAGGAACCCCACAAGGAGAGCAACAGAACCAGAAAATTTGAACACAGGGGTCTTCCCAGAGACCCATACTTCAACCAAGTACCAGGCATGGAGATAACCTAGAACCCCTGCGCAGATGTAATCCATGGCAGTTTAGTGTCTAAGTCGGTTACATAGTAATAGGAAGAAGGACGGTCTCTGACACAATCTGATTGGCCTGCTCTTTGATCACCTCCCCCTGAGGGGGAAGCAGCCTTACCAGGCCACAGAAGATGACAATGCAGCCACTCCTGATGTGATCTGATAGACTAAGATCAGAAGGAAGGAGAGGAGGACCTCCCCTATCAGTGGACTTGGGGGAGGGGCATGCATGAAGAAGGGGGAGGGAGGGTAGGATCGGGAGGGGGGAGGGGTTTATGGGTGGACACAAAGTGAATAAAGTTAAAAAAATAAAAAATAATATATATATAAAAAAACAAAATACTTGCAAACCAAATACAAGGACATATCAAAGATATCATCCACTACAACCAAGTAGGCTTCATCCCAGGCATGCAGGGGTGGTTCAACATACGAAAATCCATCAAAGTAATCCACCATATTAACAAACTGAAGGAAAAAACCACATGATCATCTCCTCAGATGCTGAAAAAGGCATTTGACAAAATCCAACATCCATTCATGTTTAAAGTCTTGGAGAGATCAGGGATGCAAGGCACATACCTAAACATAGTAAAGGCAATATACAGCAAACCTACAGCCAACATCAAACTGAATGGAGAGAAACTTAAAGCAATCCCACTGAAATCAGGGACAAGACAAGGCTGACCACTCTTTCCATATCTCTTCAACATAGTTCTTGAAGTCCTTGCTAGAGTAATAAGACAATTAAAGTAGATCAATAGGGTACAAATTGGAAAGGAAGAGGTCAAAGTATCACTATTTGCAGATGCCATGATAGTATACCCCAAATATTCTACCAGGGAACTCCTACAGCTGATAAACACCTTCAGCAAAGTGGCTGGATACAAAATTAACTCAAAAAAAAATCATTAGCCCTCCTGTATACAAAAGACAAAAGGGCTTAGAAAGAAATTAAGGAAGCAACACCCTACACAATAGCCACATAGGACATGAAGTACCTTGGTGTAACCCTAACCAAGCAAGTCAAAGACTTGTACGAAAAAAATTTCCAGTCTCTGAAGAAAGAATTAGAAGAAGATATCAGAAGATGGAAAGATCTCCCATGCTCATGGCTTGGCAGGATTAACATAGTAAAAATGGCCATCTTACCAAAAGCAATCTACAGATTCAATGCAATTCCCATCAAATTGCCAACATAGTTCTTTCACAGACCTTGAAAGAAAAAAATCTCAACTTCATATGGAATAACAAGAAGCCCAGAATTGCTAAAACAATCCTCTACAATAAAAGATCTTCTGGAGGTATCTCCATCCCTGATCTCAAGCTGTACTATAGAGCAACAATACTAAGAACTGCATGGTACTGGCATAGAAACTGACTGGTGGATCAATGGAATCAAATAGAAGACTCTGAAGTAAATTCACACACTTACGGACACCTGATTTTTTACAAAGATGCCAAAACCATTCAATGGTAAAAAGACAGCATCTTCAACAAA
This sequence comes from Psammomys obesus, assembly GCF_907164565.1. NCBI lineage: Eukaryota > Metazoa > Chordata > Mammalia > Rodentia > Muridae > Psammomys > Psammomys obesus. The sequence continues at coordinate 2,269,583 of NW_026596034.1, forward strand.
TGGTGCTGGTCTAACTGGGTGTCTACATATAGGAAAATGCAAATAGATCCATACTTACCACCCTGCACAAAACTGAAGTCCAAGTGGATCAAAGACCTCAATATAAAACCAGACACACTAAACCTGTTAGAAGAAAAAGTGGGGAAGAGCCTTGAACTGATTGGCATAGGAGACAACTTCCTGAACAGAACACCAACAGCACAGGCTCTAAGAGCAACAATCAATAAATGGGACCTCATGAAACTGAAAAGCTTCTGTAAAGTAAAGGACACTGTCAAAAATAAAAAAAAATGAAAAGACTGCTTACAGATTGGGAAAGGATCTTCACCAACTCTATATCTGACAGAGGGCTAGTATCCAGAATATATAAAGAACTCAAGAAGTTAAACAGCAACAAATCAAGTAATCCAATTAAAAAATGGGGTACAGAGCTAAACACAGAATTCTCAGTAGAGGAATATCGAACAGCAGAGAAACACTTAAAGAAATGCTCAACATCCTTAGTCATCAGGGAAATGCAAATCAAAACAACCCTGAAATCTCACCTTACACCCATCAGAATGGCTAAGATCAAAAACTCAAGTGACAACACTTGCTGGAGAGGTTGTGGAGAAAGGGGAACCCTCCTCCATTTCTGGTGAGATGGAAACCTTGTACAACCACTTTGGAATCAATCTGGCACTTTCTTCGACAATTAGAAATAGCACTTCCTCAAGATCCAGCTATACCACTCCTAGGCATATATCCAAAAGATGCTCAAGTATACAACAAGGACATTTGCTCAACCATGTTTGTAGCAGCTTTATTTGTAATAGCCAGAATCTGGAAACAGCCCAGATGCCCCTCAAGTGAGGAATGGATACAGAAATTGTGGTACATCTACACAATGGAATATTACTCAGCAATAAAAAACAAGGAAATCATGAAATTTGCAGGCAAATGGTGGGAACTGGAAAAGATCATCCTGAGTGAGGTATCCCAGAAGCAGAAAGACACACAGGGTATATGGTCACTCATAAGTGGATATTAGATATATAATATAGGATAAACCTACTAAAATCTGTATACCTAAAGAAACTAATCAAGGAGGACAACTCTGACTAAGATGCTCAATCCCCATTCAGAAAGGCAGAGTGGATGGACATCAGAAGAGGGTAAAAATAGGGAACAAGCCAGGAGCCTGCCACAGAGGGCCCCTGAAAGGCTGTACCCTGCAGGGTATCAGAGCAGATGCTGAGACTTATGGCCAACCTTTGGGCAGAGTGCAGGGAATCTTATGAAAGAAGGGGAAGATAAAAAGACCTGGACAGGGCAGGAGCTCCGCAAGGAGAGCAACAGAACCAAAAAATCTGGGCACAGGAGTCTTTTCTGGGACTGATACTCCAACCAAGGACCATTGATGGAGATAACCTAGAACCCCTGCACAGATGTTGCCCATAGCAGTTCAGTGTCCAAGTGGGTTCCATAGTAATGGGAACAAGGACTTTCTGACATGAACTGATTAGCCTGCTCTTTGATCATCTCCCCCTGAGGTGGGGAGCAACCTTACCAGGCCACAGAGGAAGACAATGCAGCCACTCCTGATGAGATCTGATAGGCTAGAGTCAGAGGGAAGGAGAGGAGGACCTCCCCTATCAGTGGACTTGCAGAGGGACATGCAAGAAGGGGGAAGGAGGGTAGGACTGAGAGGGGAGGGGGAGGGAGCTACAGGGGGATACAAAGTGAATAAACTGTATTTAATAAAAATAAAAAGTAAAAAAGTAAAAAAAGCATTTTAAAAAAAGAAAGATATGTGTGCTCTTTTGTTTATTTATTTTTGAAACAGGGTTTTTCTGTGTATCCCTGGCTGTGCTGGAACTCACTGTCTATTCTATTCCATTGGTCTTCCTATCTTAACGAATGACAAAACATTCAGTTGCACTGTAACTAAATTTCGTAAGTGGATGCAAGTTTAGTCATTGCCCAGAAATAGTGAGGCCCAAGTCCGACGTGGTCAGGGAGACACTGTAAGCTCTCCTCATAGTGAGCAAAGTGCAGCAGATCTTGAAGGGTGCTCAAAATAAAATATCAGAGGAGACACATCGGCGATAAATACAACAAAGAAATGTGAATAAGATAGTGACTTTCTGTCATTGCCAGCACCCATCCTGATAAGATAGCATGGGTAGGAACAATGGCCATTCAGGAAGCTGAATACTGGTGTCATGGAACTGGCTTTCTGATAAACTATAGGCAAAACCAAATTACCACTGTGTGTGTATGTGTGTGTGTGTGAGTGTGGGTGTGCGGGTGTGTATTTTCTTGATTTTAAATGCTTACCACCACCACCACCACCACCACCAATAATAATAATGGTATCTCTGAATAAACACTCAAAAACCAGTGACTAAAGTATGGGAGAGGAGCAGGCATAAGGGGTCACAAAAGAATCCAAAGTAAATATATAAATATTCTTCATCTGATAATGTTTCTTTAATTACATAAATTCATTTTAAAGGCTGTATCCCATAAACTGAGTATTCCCTATGACAAAGCAATGATACCTATAATGTAATCTAGTTATTGGATCTCTCTCTTTCCCCCTCCCTTCCTCCATTCTTCTCTGTCTCCCACCACCATTTTCATCCTAAGGAGTGGAATAAGAGTGCTATAAACATTTCATGAAGACATGCATTTACCTATTTCAAATCCTTTGGAAAAGATTCCAGCGTATTATTCCTCTTCCACTCATTCATAACCAGTACTGGGTAAACAGGTCTAGGCTTTCTGTGCTGTGTGAAAGTCAAAGGTAACCAAAGGATGCCTGTGGGGGTTTGAATGAGAACGCTGTATGTTTGATTGCTTTCTCCCTAGCCTGACTGTAGAAGGTGTAGGCTTTGAGGTTTCAAGAAGCCCTTGCCATTTCCTGTTGGTTCTCTCTAGGCTTGTAGTTGTGGATCAGATGTGAGCCCTCAGCTACTGCTTGAGCACCGTGCCTGCCTGCCCCCATGCCTGCCCCCATGATGATCATGGCCTCAAACCCTCTGAAACTGTAAGCAACGCTCCAATTAAACCTTTTCTTTTATAAGTTTCCTTAGTAATAGTGGGTTTTGTTTTTTTTTTTTTTTGACACTCCCTCGAGTGTCATTTCTCCATGGGAAAGGCATGGGACACAGTTGTCCCCTGGATCTAATTAAGGCTAATTCTCACATTTTGAAAATGATTTGTAGGTTATCTGATGCGGCCAAGATTCAACTTGACAACGATTAACAAACCCTCTCACTCGCAGAAGACTGCCAGTGGGAGGAGTGAGTATATAGCGAGGCCCGCAGGAGAGCACGGCAGGGTGGCCAGAAAAGAAGGGAGGCCAGGTCGCTGGAAGATGAGAGGGGCAGCATGGCAGATGGCTAAGTACGGAAGTAGTGGAGAAGAGGTGAAGGAGATCAGCCAGGGGAGTGCAGGTTAGGCAAGGTCAGAGGAGCCCAAAAGTGCCGACATATTCCAAGAGATCAATGTGCATTCGGGGTGCTGGCTCTCCCTCATTTTGTAGTGTTTGAATGTTTGGCGGTCTGGCCACCAGCTCTGCCATCATCTACATGAACTAAGTCCAACTTTTTTTTGCACTCTGGACATACCTGGCCCCTGGAGCTGTCAGCCCATCTCTGTGCAGGTCCCCGTAGCCATACCTTACCGCTCCCGCTGCCGAATCTGCTGAGGCCCAGGATCTTGCTCAGCTCCTGGTCAGCTGAAAAGAACGGTGAATACTCCAACCCGCAGAGGACCCTTACCTCTGTTTACCAGAGTCTTCATGGAAACCGGCAGCAAAGGCCAGTTCCCCCTGTGATGTCATGGCTACAGAATTCAGAGTTCCAGACCTGAGAACCACTGCAGAGCACATGGCACTCCCTTGAATGTCATTTTCCCATGGGAGAGGCATGAGACATGGGTGTCCCCTGAAGGATGTGGTTGTGTATAAATCTTCTCTGATCAGTTTAGGTCTCAGGTAGCTAGAGCTCAAGCAGACCTCCTCCCTCTGCCAAACCCATGCTCTTGGGCCCTGGTGACACTGTGGCGAGAAGATGATCAAAAGAAACCTCAGATGGAAGTTTTCCAGGACTTCCTCTGATTATCACCAATTTGATTGTCCCCTCATGTTGTTCATATCACTGTATTTTTTAAAATATATATTCTTTTAAGTGCATGCCTCCTACTGTGGCAGGTGACTGTCTGAGGGAGAGGAGACCTCTTCATCCAGTTGTTTGAAATCGTAAATCTCTGAGGCTTGTCAGTGTCTCTTAAATAGGTATGGATGCTTCAGTGACAGCTGTCAGCTTCAAAGATGTCTTTCAAACTGCACCCTCCCCAGTTGTCAAGCAGGTGGCCTTAGCTGCTGCAGCGTAGGGACAAGACTGGAAATCCCCGTGGTTTCCTCAGGAGGAAGGAGGCTACTGGGCCTGTGAGGTGGCCCATGTGTAAAGGCACTTGCCACCAAGCCTACTGATCTGAGCTCTGTCAGGTCTAAAGGGAACTCCAGTCTCCCAAACCCTGAAAGGCAGTCCAAATGCCCAGAAATGAGCTCAGCCTGGACTATAGGGGGATTTCTGGTGGTTAAGAAACCAGTTCCCATCTACCAAAAGGAGTCATATCCCTTCTGGCCAAAGGGGTTTTGTTTGCCCTAAGCTTGTGAAGATCTTGTGCTCACTGTCACAACTGCTGTGAGATCCTATGTGCAACTTCTTTGTTGTGTCCAGAAAACACTGTTGGTCTTAAAACCTGAGTTAAAATGTTCCCGTTCAGAAAGTCCTTTGCTGAGGATGGAGACATGACTTAGTTGTTAAGAGCAATTGCTGCTCTCACGAGATGAGTTCCAATTCACCCATCTTCAGTGTTTGCTAAAGCATGAAAAATATTGGTATTATTTTTTTCTGAAATATTTGTAAAATTCAGCTTCATTAACCAATAGGGTCTTTTGCTCTTCTGTGAAGGAAAACAATTCTCCCCACTTATTACTAGGGTGTTCAGATTTTCTATTTTTTTTATGATTTCTTTCTTTGTATGTTGTACATGGAGGAATATTGCTCCATCTTTTTTCTAGATAATTGAATGCTTGCCAGTAATAATCATTAGCCATAGTTGCATATGATTCTTTGTATTTCTGATGTTACATCTTCATTTTTTATCTCTATTACATTCTTTTTGCTTTTCTCAGTTTGTCTAGCAAATTTTTTATTGGTTTTGTTTACCCTTTAAAACAAGCTCAGTTTGGTAAGATTTTGTACTGCTCCTAGTCCTTATTTTATTAAAGAATGTTAGTGTTTAATGAACCTCTCTGTGTGGCTTCAAGCCACCAGGATACAGGCACTTCCTCAGCTCTTTTGCTGAAGAATTTGACCTTCCTCCCTTCTGACAGGACCCCCCCCCCTTCGTCAGAACTTTGTGGCGTCAGGATCACACCACATCAATGGTGGGAGCAGCTCCAGTCTTGGTTTTTGCAGCATTTACTGGTGTCTACTCATTGACTATGTCTACAATTTATCCAGGTAAAACAACTTAGCAGAAGCTCTGGTCCCTCTTTCTGTGGTATGCCTCAGGCCATTTTCCCAGACTCCCCAGGGTGATGACCGCTGGAGCTGATCCTGTGGCAGTTCATGCCACCAGCATTCTCCTGGCCTCATGGTGCTGGCTGTGCCAACAGATGTGCTCAAGAGTTTCTGTATCTTCCTCTCTTTGTTGGCATCTCAGCCATCAAAGGAAAGAGGGAGGCATCATGAAGTCTTGTGAGGTAGCAGGAGCACTAGTCATATTTTTATAATTTAATTTTCCCTTTATTCTGAAATCGTCCAGGTGTTTCCTCTTTTGTGCATTTTGTTGAGGCATGGTGTTGTTGCCTTGTAATGTCTCTTCTTTTTCATGACAACATTTACTAATATAATCTTTTTAGGATTGATCTTACTTCGTGCTCTAAGTTTTCACATGTTATTTCCAGTTTTGTTTCTCCCAGGGTATTTCAACGTTTTCAGCTCATTTTTTCATCAGGTTATTGTTGATTCTAAAGTATATTTTAAAATTACAATGTACTTAATAACTTTTTGAAAATCAACTTACTACTAATTACTAGTTTCAATCACTGAATAGAAAAGATACTTTTTAATTTAAGTTGTCTTAAACTGTCTCAGACTTGTTTTCTGGTCCAGCATGTGATTGTTCCTGGAGAGATTTCCAGTAAGCAGAAGGTGACCTGCGTTGCTATTGAGTTCAGTGCTATCGTCTTTTAACTCCACAAGCTCAAAATGATTACTTCCAATGCTTCTGTATGATTTCCTGCCTGAGCTGCCTAGTGCTGGAAGTGGTACGTTGAAATCCCTTGTTGTTATTTCCTGCGCTGTCTGTTCCTCCTATCCTTCAGGATTGGTTGTGTCTTCTTCAGTAGTGAGTGCACATATAGTTGTGAATGTCTATACTGTCTACAATTTGTCAATTTTCATTTTACCACATACTTTTTAATTTCCTTTTACGGTGCTTATGAATATTTTGTAATGACCCTTGGGGAAGCAGCACAGTTTCTAAACTCAATAACCTCAAGGGAACAAAATTGATTGGAACTTCGCCATTAATGTTTTGGTCCCCAGATTCCTGTATTGTCCAGAGATTATGACATTAGAAACTTTTAATGAGAGGCTCTGAGAATTAGGTTTCTGGAACTAAATAAACAGTACAGTTTCCAACATTGCCATTAATTCACTAATCCAAACATATATGAAAAAAAAAGTTTCTTCTGCCCCACAGAACATTACTGTGGTCCAGAAATTACTCTATATCTCATCTCTCTGATGCTACAGACACATTAGCTCCACCAGCCACTTTTCTGAAAGGTAAGCTGCACAAGACACATCTGAAAATTACAGCATCTGGTTGAGTACCATAAATTACTGGCCAATGAAGTTAGAGAATGAAGGAACAATTCTTCTGGCTGGACAGCCTAGGGTTAGGAGATGTCACAGCTTCAGAAACAATTTAAAGGGGCAAGTGGCTAACCAAAAGGCAGCCTCGGGTGAAGTGCAGCTCGATCCCAGCCACATCCCTCGTGCTCCTTGCTCTTCCTGACATCCTGTCTACAGGCTTTCTTTCCCCATCAGATGTAACTGTTTCTTGATTCTCTCTAGAATTTTGCTGGATTTCCTTTGTGTTGGATTTTGGAGTTCCTTTGTGTTTTTTTTTTTTTTCAATGTTCACGTCTTATCCACCTTGCACGTCTATTCAGCCTCCTTCAGTTTCCTTGATATATAGCTGACAGCTCTCCCCTTCCATGTTTCTAGGGGATATAGATTGGGTAGAATGAAGTCATTCAACAGGAAAGACTTAATATTCATGTAAGTGTAAGCATTATAAAAATGACTTACTCATCTGTAGGCTGATCTCTTTCAATGTTCAAAACTCTCTCTGCATGTTACAAAATTTTTGCATTTAAAAATAAGCTTTATTTTAAAAACGTGTAAGTAGAAAAATCACACACCAAAATTAACCAGGCCTGAAATCTATACATCTCAATGAACTTCTGTACATTTAAAATAACCATTCAGAGGATGTGGAACTTCACACTTTCACTCTGAAATATATATATTTTTTTGTTTTGCAATAATGCTTGCTCATGTATATTAATTTGCAGAGTAGTTGGCTACACTATGACATTTTTCCACATGCATCCAGTGTACCTTAGTCATAATCACCTCCTGATACCTTATTGTCTGAACTTCTTCTGGACCCTTTACTTGCCCTTTATTACTCTTGCCCTTTATTTACCCTTTATTTAATCTAGATTCTTTTAAATATATATTTAAATTAATATGTAGTTACATCATTTCTCTTCTTCCATTTTCTTCCTCCAACCCCTTCCATGTACCCCCACTCCCTCCCAAATTTGTGCCCTCTTTTTAAAATTGTTGTTACATAAATGCACTTGTATGTAAATAAAATACGGTGTGTCTGTTTAGTTACTTGAATGCATATTTTGCTGTCAAGGCTGACCACTTGGTATTAAATAACCAGTTAGGGAACTCATGCCTGAGGATGACTAATTCTCTCTCTCTTGGTAGTCCTTAGCTGCCTGTAGTTTTTATTCTAGGAGTGGGACCCCTGAGATTTCTCCCTTCCAGGACAGCAAGCCTACTGGTGTTGCCGTTGTTCACATTCTGTTTGGACAGTCTCATTGCCGAGGTATCATGGGTGAATCAGCTTCCTTGTCATTTCTAGGAGACACAAACTCACAGCAGACTTCCTGATTCTCTGGCTCTTACAATCTTTCTATCATCTCTTCTACAAAGAGAAGCTTCTTTGATGACGAGTGAGGGCTAGACTTATCTGTGGGTATAAGGATGAGTATTCAGAAGGCAGTTAGGAATTATACTGCTTTAGTAAAGTGCTGTTAGGATGCTCTGCTCTAAGATTCATGACCTCACCAACTTCAGAAAGTTGGGTAGATATGTGACCATTTTTACAAAATACTCATTTACTGCTGGTGATAGTAAATAAAGTGGAATGTTTTGTGCTTACATATTAGCCTTACACAATTCTCGTTTTAATTGTAATAGCTATCCAATTGATTTATACTGTCATTTTTCTCATCTGAAAATGGATAGCGTTGCTTTTACCCATAATATGAAGCACTGCCGCTTTTTCTTTAATCAAACTGGTTTGAATTTTCATAACAGTACTTGGTAGCGGTAGCAGCAGGTATGAATATCTGTCCTCAATAGGAGCTTAATGGAGATTATTTCTATAATTTTATGTCTGAGTGGATATTAGCTGGTAAAGTTTTTTGCTATGGTTAGCAACATCCTTGCATTCAGAAATTTCCCAGAGGTATTTTTAGCATCTATAAAGATGAGCTTACTACGTTCAGAATGCCTTCTTCTACTAACTCATTATATTGTAATAAGTCAGTTACCACTATGGAGATTGTATTACTTATTTGAGTTGCCTGCAACCTGGTCATTATGTTTAGTATTCAGCCAATATATTTTCTAACCTAACATCGTTAGTTTAGTATCCAGAGATACTGCTTAATGAAGCAAATGAGCGTTCTTATTCTGGTTGTGTGAGGAAGGTTGTTTTCTTTTATTATCAGGGTTAAATTTTTTTAAGTTCTTTTTATTGATCAGGCATAGACATGCTATCACGAAAGGGAGAAATCTCAGGGGGTCCCACCCCTAGAAAAAGAACTAAAGTCAACTGAGAACTGCTGAGAGAGGAAGAATTAGTCATCCTCAGGCATGAGTTCCCTAATTGGTCATTTAATATCAAATGGTCAGCCTTAACAGTGTATGCATTCAAGAAACTAAACGGACACAGCGTGTTTTATTTACAGACTAGTGCACATATGTATTTATTGGGAGGAGGTCACGGGCATGCTTTGGTGCTCCTGTAGATGTCAGAGGGCAACTTCCTGGAGTTCATTCCATCCTTTTAGCATATGAATCCCAGACACTGAACTCAGGCCCTCAGAGTCAAGGCAAGCACCTTTACCTCCTGATATAGTTCACTGGAGTCTGAATGATTCTTATAAACTAAATTTAGGCAAAATTGCCCTACTAGCATCTTGTGTTCTGTGAGAGTGAAATTCAGTTGAAGCAATTTCATCCTTTATACTTGTTCCGTTTTTTAAACACGTGTGTTTTGCATATATATAGCATGTGTGTGGCTGGTGCCCACTGAGGCCAGAAGAAATCATCAGATGTCCCGAAACTGGACTTTCTGGTGGTTGAAAGCTGCCATGTGGTTGTGGTTGCTGAGAATCAAACTCAGGCTCCCTCTTAGCTGCAGAGCCATCTCTCTCTCTCTTATGTTTTTGACGACCTTCTCATCACTTACTGAAGTTAAACTTGTTATTTAAACCATTACTATTACGGTTATCATTGCATTTAAGAGTAATGCTACTACACACTTTGGGTGTAGGATATACAGACATCACTGTCAGTGAGGAATCACGACTGGTCAACATGCTGAGAACTCATGACTGTGAGTGCTCAGCCCCAAATGAGGCATCTCTATCAGTCCCTCATGCTTCCAAGGCTCATTGTGGAAAAGGAGGCAGAAAGAATGTAAGGGATAGCTGTTGGGGAGGAGTGTTGTGAAATTTTGTCTTCTAGATATGATGTAATGCAAAACCTCACAGCAGCTATGAATATCTGCATAAGACCTGCGTAAGTTCAAGTGGGTTAAAATTCCAGAAAGAGGGAGGGGGGCTTGAGGCCCCAGCCCTCATAAAGGACTATCGGCAATGGATTGCTGCTAGAGGAGGGAGGAGTGTTTGTCTTCAGGAGTGTGTCTGTTGGTGGGTTGCAGACGCCTCCGTGGATGACCTCACAATCATACATATATGGGCAGCACTAGCTGATCTTACGGGTTATTGCTTTCTCTGTATATGCACATACATGCCACAATAACAATTACAGAAAGGGAAGCCAGAAATCTGGGGGGAAGGGCATGGGATGAGTTGGAAAAAGAAAAGAGAATAGAGGAAAATAATACGGTTATATTTTAATATTAAAAATAGTTACTTAGCCAGGCGTGGTGGCCCACATCTTTGATCCCAGTACTTGGGAGGCAGAGGCAGGCGAATCTCTGTGAATTAGAGACCAGTCTGGTCTACAAAGTGAGTCTAGGACAGCCTGGGCTACCCAGAACAAAAACAAAACAAAACAAAAAATAGTTACCCATTTTAAGAGAAAAATAAGCAATTATACTCTGTAAAAAAGAGAATGTGGAGTTGGGAGGGGTGCATTTAGTGAATATGGGGGGAACTGGAGGCTGAAACAGGAGATGGAAGCGATCATAATTCATTGTGTATGCCTATGAAATCCTCAAAGAACACATTTTTTAAAAAATGAAAGATCAAAAGTACTTGAAAAAAGATCTTAGGTAATAAAAGCTGGCTGAGAAAGAGTAAGGGTAGGTGAGTATTTGAAGTCAGCACTCACCCCGTGGCAGAGAGCCAACCCCTGTCATTATTAATGATTCTCTGCTATGGCAGGAGCCTACTATAGCTGTCTTCTGAGAGGCTTCACCCAGCAGCTGACGGAAACAGATGTAGAGACCCACAACCAAACAATAGGCTGAGCTCAGGGAATTTTGTAGAAGAGTGGGAGGAAAGATAGAGGGAGCAGGAGGGGTCAAGGACACCACAAGAAGACCTACAGAGGAAACTAACCTGGGCCCATGGGGGCTCACAATTCTGAACCACCAACCATAGAGCTTGCACGGGCTGGACATGGACCCCCTAGACATATATCAGATGTGCAAGTTGGTCATCATGTGGGTCTTCTAACAATGGGAGTAGGGGCTGTCTCTGACTCTTTGTCTGCCTCTGGATCCCATTTTCTAACTGAGTTGCCTTGTCAGGCCTCAGTGGGAGAGGATGCTCTTAGTCCTGCTGTGATATGAGGTGCCAGGGTGGGTTGGTACCATTTGGGGGCCTCCCCTTCTATGAGAAGATAGAATGGGGGAGTGGAGAAAGGGGCATGAGGGTGGGACTGGGAGGAGAGGAGGGAGGGGGCTGGGATCAGGCTATAAAGTGATTAAAATTAAAAATAATGTTATATCTGGGAGTCTCACATGAGGTGCCCTGCAGGAGAATATGGCTGAATTTAGAAGTGTCAGCGCCTAAAGAGAAGGAAGCATTAAACAAACGCCTCATGTCACCAATGCATGGAGTTTGAATTAAGGCAGATGCACACCTACAAAGTTTGTTCCCTGTTACTTCAGTTGTCCTGTTTTTTTCTCTTTCATAGACACTTAATTTACATGGAACCAGAAAACCACACAGAGATTCCAGAATTTTACCTGTTGGGACTTTCAGAGAATCCAGAGATTCAGTCCGTTCTCTTCGGGCTGTTCTTGTCTTTGTACTTGGTGACCATCTTTGGGAATCTGCTCATCATCTTGGCCATTGTCTCTGATCCTAAGCTGCACACACCCATGTATTTATTCCTCTGTAACCTCTCCTTCTCTGACATCTGTTTCACCTCTACCACTGTCCCAAAGATGCTGCTGGATATCCAGACACAGAGTAAGCTCATCACCTATGCAGGCTGCATCACGCAGATGTACTTTTTCACAGTCTTTGGACTTCTGGACAATTTGATTCTGACTGTAATGGCATATGACCGCTTTGTGGCCATCTGCCACCCCCTGCAGTATACTGTTCTTATGAACCCCAAGCTCTGTTCCCAGCTACTTCTCCTGGCATGGCTCATAAGCATACTTGGAGCCTTGCCTGAGAGTTTAACTGCACGGAGGCTGTCTTTCTGTGCTGTTGTGGAAATCCCACACTATTTTTGTGAGCTTCCTGAAGTCCTTAAGCTAGCCTGCTCTGACACCTTCATCAACAATGTCGTGTTATATATTGTAACAGGAATTATGGGATTTTTTCCTCTTGCTGGAATACTTTTCTCTTATTCTCAAATTGTGACATCTGTCCTGCAGATTTCAACAGCAGGAGGCAAGTATAAAGCATTTTCCACCTGTGGTTCTCATCTCTCAGTTGTCTCTCTGTTCTATGGAACCTGCCTTGGAGTGTACCTCAGTTCTACCTGGACACAGGCTTCTTGGGCAGGGGTGTTTGCTTCCATTCTGTATACTGTGGTCACTCCCATGATGAACCCCTTCATTTACAGCCTGAGGAACAGGGACATGAAGAGAGCCCTGAATGCTCTGCTCTGTAGTCTGTCACTCTCAAATTGAAAGTAGGATTTTTCTGTTTGTGTATGTGTTTAAGTATATATGCGTGTGTGCATGTGTATGGATATGTGTGTGTGTGTGTGTGTGTGTGTGTGTGTAGAGAGAGAGCAGAGGACAACTTCAAGGTGACCGTCCACCTTGTATTTGTGACCCAGAGCTCACGGCTTGAGTTTGGGTAGTTAGTCAGTGAGAGCCAAGGACTCATCTGCCCCTGCCTGCCCTGCAGTGGGGTTATAAATGTGCACCATCTTGATTTTTTACATAGTTTCTCTGGGTCAAATCCGCATGCTCATGCTTACATGATAAGCACTTCTGAAAGCTGAGATATCAGCCCTGTCCTTGTTGACAGTGCTTTTGACATTGTGGACACATTTGATCAGGAACAATAGAACATAATGATCAATAGCTGGGACTCTGAGATTTCCTGAATATATTTATATACTCAAATGCTTGGCTTCCTGTATTTATTAGCATTTATTAAATATTATTTTATGAAGTATTTTGAAAATATTGTTTTCAAGTCATGGCTTGGGTTATAATTGTTCTTATTTTCAATCTGAAGAAGCACTAAATTCTCTATTAAATATTTATGTGCTGTCTTATTCACTGTTGCTGAGAAGAGACCCCACAATCAAGACAACTCTTATAAAAGAAAGCATTTAATTGTAGGCTTGCTTACAATTTCAGAAGTTACTCTATGATCATCATGGTGAGGAGCATGGTAGCACTCGGGCAGACACAGTTCTAGAGTAGCTGAAAATTTAACATTCTGATCCACAGGCAGAGAGATAGACAGACAGATGGACGGACAGATGGAGGAAGGGAGGGAAGAAAGGAAGGAGGGGGAGAGAGACTGGGCTTAGCATGGGTTTTCAAAACCTCAAAGCAACACACTTCCTCCAAGGCCACACCTCCTAATCCTTCTAATTCTTTCAAATAGTGCTGCTTTCTGATGAATATATGAGCTAATGGGGTGCATTCTAATTCAAATCATCACATTATACTTCCTGGCCACCATTGGCTTATAGCCATATCATAATGCAAAAATACATCCACTTCAATTTCAAAATTCCCCATAGTCTATTATAGTCTTAACACTTTAAAATTCCAAAGTCTCTTCTGAGACACATGGTAATCTCTTAAATATAACCCCCTGTAAAATCAAAATCAAAGAACAGATTACATATTTCCAACATACAATAGCACAGAAGATATATTGCCATTTCAAAATGGGAAAAAGGGACCACAGAAAGGAAATACTGGTTAAAGTAAGTCTGAAAACCAACAGGGAAAATTCTACGATCTGCATTTCCATTCCTGATGTCAAAGTATTCTTCAGATCTCCAATTCCTTTCAGCTTTGTTGACTGTAACACATTTCTCTCCTGGTCTGGTCCCATACTCAGTCTGTAGCTCTCCTTGGCATGTGTCCCATGACTCTGGCATCTTCAGCATCTTGGGATAGAATTCAGACTATCCTTCATAGCCTCCCACAATGATCCTTTGAGCCCCCAGGCAGGGACATCCTGACATATTCCTGGCCTCAGAGGCTTTCATTATCCATGGAGGAAGATTCCATACCTCCTTTCTTGTATCCTTGACTCTAAAGCCAAACCATATGGCTGAAGCTGCCAAGTTCTGCTGCCTGAGGAAGCTCTTGAACTCAACATCCTCATTCAATTGTATTTGTATCAGCTTTCTACTGTTGATGGTTTCCTTCATTGCATAAGCTTCCTCCAACTCATTTTCACAAGTTGGAAGCTTAGCTGGGAAGGGTCGTACTCTGAGGTCTTCACCCCCTTTATTCTATTTAGCATCAGGCTTTTTAAAAACCTTTTATCCCAGCCTGCTTCTGTGGGAAGCAGAAGCAGGCAGATATACGAGTTTGAGGCCAGCTTGATCTACAAAGTGAGTTCTAGGAGAGCCAGGGCTACACAGAGAAGCACTGACTTGAAGAAAAAAGAAATCAAAAAGAAAAAAACAGCAACTTTTTATTACCTTAAGCATTAGACTTAGCTCCAATATATTTCCTGGTGCTTCTTTTTTCCTTACTCTATACATTTTGTATTTCTCATTGGACAGTTTGCTCCTTTTCATTTCTATGTGTATGAGTGTTTGTTAATGACAACATGACATAGTCAATACTAGGCAGTCTTGAATTCTCCTTTGCCAACACCATTAATCTCAAACTCTTCAATTCAGCCTCAGTCATATTTTTAGGACAAGAGCAAAAAGCAGCTGAGTTCTTTGCTAAAATACCACAAGAATGATCTCTAGGTCACTTAATAATATTCTTCCCATATGAAACTTCTTGAGATATCCCTCACCACAGCTCAAATTACCCTCATCACCGTCTTCCATGTTCCTTTTAGGATGTCCCATGAAGCCTCACTTAAAAGTTTTCAACCTCTTTTCTAAGCCAAATTCCAAAGTCTTCCATATTCTGCTAATAAACAGCATTGTCAGGCCTGTTGTAGCAATACTGTGCTCCCTGATACTATCTTCTTAGTCACTTGTTTTATTGCTGTTAAGAGACACGATGAGCAAGGTAACTCTTATAAAAGAAAGCATTTAATTGTGGGCTTGCTTATAGTTTCAGAAGTTAGTCTATTATCATCATGGTGGGGAGCATGGCAGCACTCAGGCAGACATGGTACTGGAGTAGCTTAGAGTTCAACATCCTGATCCACAGGAGGGGGGGGAGAAGGAGAAAGAGGAGGGAGAGAGAGATTGGGTGTAGCATGGGCTTCTGAAACCTTGAAACCCACCCCCAGTGATAGTCTCTCAGAGCAGGCCACCCCTCCTAATCCTTCTAATCCTTTTCAAATAGCGCCACTTCCTGGTGACTAAGCATTCAAATACATGAGTCTATGAGAGCCAAACATAGCCCAACTGACAGACTGCCTATTGCGTACAAAGCCCTGGTGTGGTCATTTGAAACTGGCCCTTATATGCTCATATATTTGCATACTTTGTCCCCAGTTAGTGGAACTGTTTAGAAAGACTAAGGAGGTGTGGTGTTGGACGAGGTTTGCCACTGAGACATGCCAGGCCCAGTCTCTTTCTCTGCCTGCTACATGAGGATCAGGATATAGAACTCTCAGCTGCTGCTCTAGCAGAAGGCATTCTCACCTGCCACCATGCTCCCAGCTGTGATAATGGGCTAACCCTTTAAAACTGTAAGCAGGCCCACAATTAAATGCTTTCTTCTGTATGAATTGCTTGGTCATGGTGTCTTTTCACAACACCAGAACAGTAACTAAGACAGAAGTTGGTGGCAGGAACTGAAGTCTTGTGATAGGTCTGATCATGATGTTTGTTGGTAGAATGTTGTTATGCATCTCCTGGAAGGCCTGGACACAGAACCAGACCTCCATGTCACAAGATCTCTGATTCAGCCAGAGGTGTGGGAGAAAAGGATTTTCTCTGAAACAAGTATTATAGTCCTTTTAAAATGGCTGAGCTAGCAGCAGAAGGTCACAGCTCTTTTAGCTAAGCTGCCAGCCACAGGCCAGGCAGCAGCAGGGAGCACAGTACTTAGCCAAGCCAAGTGGCAAATCTGGTGGCTGCATCAGGAACAGCCAACTGCAAGAGGTGAGTCTGTCCTGCAGCAACAGCAACAGCAGCAATGGTGGCAGCAGCAGCAGTGGCAGCGAGGGGGCAGCTTTGCACCCTGAGCAAGCCTGGCTAGGCAGGCAAATTCAAAGGTTCAGCAACAAAGCAGTGAGTCTCAGTTGATCATGGTGGAGGAACAGAGTGAGAGAGCGTTTTATTTCGTGAATCACGGACATTATAAACCTTGGGCAATGGGAGGAGTTTTGGGCGTGAATGTGTTTGATTCTCTGGGCTAGGAGTGCTAGGCATTTGCATGCAGCAGCACAGTCCTATCATAAGAAAGGGAACTTAATTATCCTATGGGCAGGTGGGGGGAGGGAAGAAGTCTAGGTACAGAAAGAGGTCATTGGTTGAAAGCTAAGGTACCAAGACATCTCATTAGAGTGGAGGGTATTTCCAGGAATCCCCAGGTGCATGCACACTGAATGGGTTTCTTATTGGGAAAGGGCTAGGCCTGTAATCTCTCTGAGGGCTATGTGACACTCTTTAGAGGATCTGTGGTTTACCCAAGACGGAGGGGAGGGAATCCAGCTGAGGAAGAGAGTCCTTTATTTCACACCAAGCTTAGGGGCTATCCAGTAATGCCAGACTTTGACCTTACCAGCAGGGTCCAACAATGGAATGTGAACATTAGATTAAGAAAGCAGTTGAACGCTTTAAGGATGGCTTACTGATCATTACTCATCCATCCTGATAGAAGCTTAGAAGCCAGTAGTGCTGAGAGCAATGTAAGACTGGCTTAAGAGGGTTAAGAGGGGAAGAATATTAACAAGTGACCTACAGACCATTCTTGTGATATTTTGGCAAAGAATGTGGCTGTGATTTGCTCTTGTCCTAAACATTTGCTATAGGCTTATTTGAAGAGTTAATGAAATTAATGGCACTGGCAGAGAAGATTTTAAAACAGCCTCATATTGACTGAGGTAATAAAATAAAATCGCTCTATATCTATAATGGAAAGGAACAAGCTGGCCAAAGAGAAATACAGAATGTACAGTGTGAGGAGACAAGGAACACCACGAAGTGTAATTGAGCTAATGCTCAAGGAAATAAAGTTTAAAGAAAAGTCTGGTTCTGAATGGAATACAGGGAGTGGTGACCTCAGAGCAAGACCCAAACAAATAAGCTTCCAACTTGTGAAAATGAATTTTAAAAAGTCATTTAAGCAATGAAGAAAACTATCAACAAAAGAAGGTTGATGCAAATAGAACTTAAAAACAGGGCTGAATTCTAGCTCCAGCAGGCAGCGGAACCTAGGTTCAGTTGCCAAGATTGCATATATTCAGGTGGGGTGGCATATTTATTTAATTCCAACATTTGAGGCGAATGGTTTCAAGGTAAGCCATGGCTACACAGAGAATGCAAGAGTAACCTGGGCTACATGATACTACCTCTAGACAAAACTGATCAATGCTTGACAAAGTCTGAGAAAACTGTTTTAAAGTACAAAGGAGTGGCAGGCTCCATCCATGTGGTTATAAGAAAGCCATCATCCCAGGTGCATAAATACTTTCTGTTGTGATCTTTTGTGGGAGAGCACCCACACTTCTGTAAGTAATCCCTCCCCTATCTTCTGTAAGTAAGCTGAGTAAGTGCAGTTTTTCCTGGAGTGAATTTTGATGGAATTGTGTCTTGGTGTGTCACTGCAACCTTAGGAGAAGGAGGAGGTGGATATTGTTTTTGTCTCCCCGGAGAAAGGCATTTAGCAACACAGAAGAGCTGGCAGAACACAACAAAACTGAGGATGCTTGGGAAGAGCAATGGTGTCCCTGATATGGAAGAAACAAAGAGCTAAAGTGAAGTTGCATGGTTGGAGAAAATGTTTGCAGAGAAAATTCTGATATGGTGGCTTGCCCCTATGGAGACTGCAGGAGTAGTCAGGGCATGCATGGACAGTAGTTAGACATGTAACTAAGGTGCGGTAACTTGGGCAGCGTATGTTCATGGGGGACATCCCAGGATGGCATGCTTCTTCCAGGTGGTATGGAGTGATGCACCTGCTTGGCAGGTGGGGTCCTAGAAGTATAGAGATGCTTTGGGAATGGCTGAAGAGCTAAAGTAGACATTAATGCCCTGGGAGTGGCACGTCTGTGATGGAGGTATCAGGAAGCATCTGCAGAAGCAGTCTGAAGACTGTGATGGCTAACAGACTTATCTGAGGCCAAGCTGGCAGCCTAGAGGGAGACTGACAGTGTAAGGAAAGAATAACAAGAAAGAGATATGAAATATAAAGCTGGGATCTATGGTATTGGCCTGGCTTTAAAAAAAAAAAAAATTTAAGACTATAGGCTCAAAAAGGAAAGAGGGCCCAGGTTAAGCTGGTAAGTACAAAGTCCCTTCTGGGACTCCAAAACTGGGAACCCTTAGGAGTCATATATACATGAGGAAGGGAACAACCTGGAAGTGACAGCAGAAACTGACACACACACAAAAGGCATTCAAAACAGCAGAGTCAAAGTTGGAATCAAACTACCAAGCAAGTGGAAGCCACAATAGAGCTGGTGTTACAGTCCTCATATCTGACAATCCAGACTAGTCAGACAAATTAGGACTAGTCAGAAAAATTACTGTATATTAACAAAGCAAACAACTCATTAAGAGGCCATAACTATTCTCAATATTTATACACCAAATATTGAAGTTTCTAAGTTCATAAAACAAAACTAAAATGCATAGAACACATAGATTCTGACAGAGTTTAGTAGGAGACTTTAGTACTCTACGTTCATACCTAGATTTCTACCAATCTAAAATTCAGCATAGAAACCTGCGAGATAAACACTATACCATAGATTAGCTGGATTTAACAGATACCTACAGGAAATTTTACCCAACAAATAAGGAATAAACATTCTTCTCAGTGGGGCATAGGAGCTTTATTAAAATTGGTCACCTTACCAACAGCCTAAGTGCTGGCCTTGTTTGGTAGTCCCTTTGCTTGGACAATATCTCCTTCCCTCTTTCACCACCCCACCACCTCTGACTGCTGCCATCCCCACACATTCAGACCAAGCTCCACACTAGTGGTTTGGGAGCCATCTGGACCTGATCTAATTAAACAGTTCATGCACTAGCTTACTTGGACTAGCCCCAGTCATGAAGCTCCTGGGCCCAGATTCTCACATCAGACACACAACCAAAAAACAAAGCCCACATACCCAGGACACACCACAAAAATAATCTAAATGGCCATGACAGCATGTTTGCAATCAAACTCACTATTTACTTTCAACGGGTTTGCATATCAGATATCCTACACATCAGATCATTAGGATTCATAACAGTAGCAAAAATGCAGTTATGAAGTAATGACAAAAATAGTCTATGGTTGGGGGTCACCACAACATGAGAAACTGTATTAAAGTGTTGCAGCATTAGGAAGATTGAAAGCACAGCCCTAGATAAACCTCAGGGCACATATCTCAAAAGAATAACCATTACCTTTATCAGAGAATTCAAGGAACTTAAGAACAGTTCATGAACTTCAAGAGGAAAACAATAAATGTCTGAGAGATGCCCAAGAAAATACAAATATATGGATGAATAAAGTGACAAAGACAATATAGGATTTGAAATCAGAATTATGTAAAGAGCAATAAATGTTAAAGAGAACTCAAGTGGAAATGAGGATGGAATTGAAAAACTCAGGAATATAGCAATGGCAAGCACGGAAAGGCATACCAGCAGCAAGAAGCAATCTGGAGACAAACCCTGGGGCCATGCCTCTCCAAGGTACACCCATTAGAGCCATGCAAAACGGTAGGCTGTCTCCTAGAAGCCCATTTGCTCACTACGGTTCTTTCTTCATGGCTTACGGCAGATGAGGGGGCAGAATCCCAGACTAATAGCACAGACTAGATCTTCAATATGATCATAAAAGATAACTTCCCCAAATTAAGGAAAGACACAGAGATTACTGATATTTGACAAGGAGGCCAAAACATACATTGGAGAAAAGACAGCATCTTCAAAAATAGTCCTGAGAGCTGGACTGTGGTAGCATATGCCTTTAATCCCAGCACTTAGGAGGCAGAGACAGGTGGATATCTGTGAGGACAGCCAAAGCTACACACAGAGAAATGCTGTCTTGAAAAACAAAACAAAAAGTGCTGGGGAAACTGGGTATCCATTGTACAAGAATAAAATCAGACCTGTGTCTATCGCCTTGCACAAAAATTAGATCCAAGTGGATCAAAGACCTCATTTTGAAACCTGAAATGCTAAAACAGCTAGAAGAAAACATAGGAAGTACCCTATAAGAATATAGGCTCAGGAAAGAAGTTTCTGAATAAGACTCTATTTGCTCAATGATTAATTGAGGCCAGTAACTGAGAAGAGGAAAATCATAAAACTAAAAAGCTTTTGATGAAGAAGAAAGCAAAGAATGGAAAAGAATCTGTTGGTTATACATTTGACAAAGGATTAATATCCAGAATATGCAAAGAACTCAAAAAACAGGGCCAAGAAATGAACTATTAAAAAAAAAAAAAACACAACAACTGGGGGCTGGGCAGTGGTGGTATACACCTTTAATCCCAGCACTTGGGAGGTAAAAGCAGATGTATCTCTGTGAGTCTGTGGCCATCTTAGTCTACATAGTGAGTTCCAGGACAGCCAGGGCTACACAGAAACCCTGTCTTGAAAAAACATAAACAAAGATGGGGTGAAGTGGAAATTTCTGGTTTCCTTGAAGACTGAGTTTTGTCATGTGATGTTTTGCCCAGGTTGCACGTGATGTTTTGCTGTAAACTCTCACGTGCAAGGAGCATGACTTTAGCCAGCTAAAAACATCTGTAGGTGGACTCTGAGGAGAGGACATATATAGAAGCCCACACAGCGTGAGACATTGCTTTTTGGATCGACATTGCTGAGCTGATCTTCGTGCTTTGGCTTCACAGAGAGAAATGTCCCAGAGAGCTTCTCCAGGCAATTCAACTGAATCTTGGGACTTCCGCTGACTTCGTGTTGGCCTGGACTGGACTGCTGGTATCCTGATGACTGAGTCTGGTAATCCCCTAAGGATCCACTGACCCTAATCAACAGGAACTAGATAAAAGAGGACTACAGCTTTCCCCCTACTAATCTCCTACCTAAGTTGTGGGGGGGTTGGAAGGGAGGTAAAGGTTAAGAACCCTAAATAAATAGGTTTGGTGAAAAATCTAGGCCTACAATGGGGCTAGGGATATGAAGAGTTCTCAAGAGAAGAAATAAAAATGGTTAAAAAATACATCACAAAGTGTTTATCGTTTTTAGCAGTTAAATGCAAATTAAAACAACTTTGAAATCTCATCTCATCATAGTCAGAATGACTAAGATCAAACAAAACAACTGATAACAAATGCTGGGAAGAACATGGGAAAAAGAACTTTAATTTACCTTTGGTGGGAATGCAAACATGGGAAACCCATGTTCCTCAAATCCAAATTCTCAAAGAGCTGAAAAAATTCTACCATATTACCAGCTATACCACTCCTTGCATATGGCCAAAAGATTTGACAGACACCCTACTGCACAGACATTCACTTAACAATAGTCACTGACACCCTATTCACAATGCCCAGCAAATAAAAACAACTTAAATGTCTTTTTTTTTTTCCCCCAGAGCTGAGGACTGAACCCAGGGCCTTGCGCCCTACTACTACTGAGCTAAATCCCCAACCCCTTAAATGTCTTTTTGATGAGTGGAAAATAAAAATGCAGTACATATATACAATGGAATACTATTCAGCTGTAAGGAAATGAAATTTGAAAGTAAATGTATAGAACTAGAAAATGTTCAGGTAACCCTGCTTATTTGATAAAGTCTCAAAGAACATCATTTTGTATTTACCTATAATTATATATAATACATATAAGTGTACTGTATGCACGTGTGTGCATACACACAATCTTAAGTTATACCACTTGGGCTGACAATGCTCCTCACAAGAGCCATGAACTATTTAACAAAAAATGCCAGTATCAGACAGTAGAAACCTCCATTTTAGTTATTGGTCAGTGTAGTCTAAGTGAGTCCTAAAATAACAGGCTATTGCTGTTGCCCTTGGTTGTCTCCCAGAGGCTGAAGGTACCCTATTGCTGAAGACAACAGATACTAAGACAAAGGACTGGATGATTTGAATGGGATCTAACCTGAAAGCTTTCTTCCTGCAGAACCAGAAAGTACTATGAAAACTGCCAAGGGAGGGAAGCAATCTGTAGTCCTATCCAGCAGTGATGCCTTTGAACAATAATGACCAGCATGGTAAGATGTCCTTGCGAGTGCTATCGTGGCTCTCATTTAAGTTGTAACCAGTAGCTGTCTAATTGGACTTACGGCCTGCTCAGCAAGAGAGAAACCTAGCTAGCTACTCAGGAATAGTGAAGTCATAGATCTTGGAGGAGAAGCTACTACTGCCACTTTACTTGACCCACACAATTTCTAACTGCATTCTGAATAGTTATCCTTATACCCACAGAGTTTCAGAGGAAGTACGGCATGTTAGAAATTTGAGGAACAAAACAGTGTGAATGAAAATGGTATAATCAGATTTTAATCTAAAAATGTCTATAAAATTAGGATCACAGGGCCAAGCATGGTGGCACACACCATTCATCCAAGAACTCAGGAGGCAGAAGCAGGTGGATCTCTGTGAGTTCAATGCCAGTCTTGCCTAATGAGTTCTAGGATAGCTAGGGTTACCTAAAGAGACCCTATGTCAACATGTTAACCCCTCCCTGCAAATAGAATCACAAGTAGATAAAAACATACTAATTAATGTTTTGAGATATATATATATATGGAAAATTGAAACAGAATGGATGAATTTCTAATGTATATAAATCTACCGAAGTTAAACCAAGATTTAGTAAGTAATAAACAGATCTGTAATGAGAAGCTGAAGCAGTAATTTAAAAATCTCCTATCTGTTGTTTTGCTATGTGACACACTGGTAACTGCCTTCCAAATGTTTGTACTTATACTCAGATTAATGCTGCTCTCACCTCTGGTCACAGCAGCTTTTCTATGGTGGAAAAACATCAACACAAATTTGTAAGTGGTCAAAGTGCTGAGTGAGACATCTCCATCAACTTTCTACATCAGACCCCTCAACATTGCAGAAACACTGCAGAAAAGGCGATGGGAAGAATGTCAAGAGTTGGAGGATGTGATGTATTATCTTCTCAGTAAGTGACATGGAACTGTACTCATGAACTCACACCAACAGTTACTGTGAAACACCAAGCTAGTCAGCATTCCAAGGACAGCAGGGCTCATGAGGCCCCAACCCTAACTGAGGAGCTGTTGGCAGTTGGTTGATGGTTCCCGGGGACAGTGGTACTTTTCTTCCAGGTTGTAGGTACTAGAAAGTCACCTTTGCTCGGGAAGATGGTTTCATCCCATGAACACTCACCACTGAGTGGCTTATTTGGAGTTAAAAATAAAAAAAGAAGACAGGAAGAGGAATAAGTGTGTGTTGTGCGTGCATGCGTTCTCGCACGCTTATGATACATTTTAGCCTTGCCATGTGGTGGTGGTGGTGGTCGTGGTGGTGGTGGCAGCAGCAGCACACGCCTTTAATCCTAGTACTAGAAGGCAAGTGGATCTCCGTGAGTTTGAGGCCACCCTTGTCTACAGAGCTAGTTCCAGGACAGCCAGGGCTAGAGAGAAATGCTGTTTCAACAAACAAGCAAACAAACAAAAAGATATATTGTATGCATTATATACTTCTATAAAATCCCCAAAGCGTAATTTAAAAATATTCTTTAAAAAAACATCAGAGGCTGACAGTAGAAAAGGCCTGTAATCCCAATACTGAGGAGGAAGATGCAGAGTCAGAAGTTTGAAGACAGCTTGTGCTAGAGAAGGAAAACCTATCTAAAGATAAACAAAAGTTGGAACAGTTCCAAGATCAGGTTATCACACAGTATTGTGGTACTCCCCTTCCTCTTTCTGAGGTTTATCCTGGAAGAGCCAGCTGTCATGCTAGAAAGACCCATAAGCTACATGTGGAAAGGGCCATGGAACAGGAACTAAAACCTCCAGCTAACAATCATGGAAGAATACTCAGAATTCTGTCAGTCATAACCAAATCTTCAGATGGCAGCAACCAAAGATGTGATAAAACATGCCAACCTAGAACCCAAGCTAAGGGGTTCCCAAATTCCTGATCCAGACTACCACAACACACAAACTTGGGTCCTGAAACCTTGACAAGGGGTTGTGAGGAAATAAAGAAAAGACAGACAGAAACAGGTACAGGAAAGCTGGGGCCAAGAGGGGTAGACTAACAGCCCAAGCAACCTAAAACCTCACAGTGTTTATTAGGTACAGCACAGAGGGGAGGGAGGAGGTCTTGTACGTGAAGAAACAAACACCAAGGAAGAGGAAGCTTCAACTGGAATTGTTCACAAACACTCAAGATCCTAGAAGAAAGATTTGCTATTCCTCTTGAGCATTACCCAGAATAAGGCTTTACTACTCTTGTGGAGATGAGGCACTGGGGTCCCTATGTCAGCTAAATATATATTCACTCAGAACTTCACTCACTCAGGCCTTCCTCCACTGCCTATACCAGACAATGGTGAAGTTGAGTGTTTTTAGGCAATTCCAGGAGTATTTGTTACACAATGGTTAACTACACAGGTAGAGAGCTTTTAGGGATGATACGGTAACTCATCATGTCCTAAAAAAAGCAGTTGTGATTCAAAGAAGGCAATTAGCTATAAATGTCTGAAATAACAGATAGAACCTCATTTACTAAGTGCTTAAAACTAGAGTTAAATAAGAGAATTCCATAAGCACATGAAACTTCATGGCACTCCACAGGTGATCCACTGTTCTCTTCAATTGTAAATAAAACAAACAAAAAAAATCCAAAATTGTTAACAGCAACTTTTATTATTTCACTGATGAAAAAGTTGTAATTGTGATGCGTTTCACATAAATTTACAGTAGTGGAGGTTATACATAAATTACATTAAGTCACAAAATTTCTATTTTATAGAATCAAATTACTTTGATGTGTCCAGAGGATGACATAGTTCTTAATGGATAGCTGAGTCCAAATATGCAAAATATAGCTTCTGCTTCTGACCATGGTGCTTTAAAATTCTTCAACATGCATTAATATATTCTAGTTGTAGGGAATATGTTACACATAGGCTTTATCTTGCATTCAGGGAAAGCCCAAACTGAATCTCACGCACAGTACTCCTGTCCTCTAAAGTACTCTCAGACAGGACCAGAGAACAAATAAACAAATATGTTTGGGTTAGTATCCCCCATTAATGAAGAAAATACACAATCAACAATGCAACAAAATAAAAGAAAGGAGAGCTCCATTAGTAGCCAGGATAAGTGGGTTTTGCTTTCAATTTTCACAGATCACAAGGAATTTAAAGAGCAGATCAGTCATGCTACTTGGGGTGATCAGACAGACTTAAACAAGTATGAAGTGAGTTAAGGTCCTGAAGGTGTCTGGAGGTGCTGGGTAAACACATCACAGGTAAGGAATGGGAAACCTACCTCAGCTTTTCTGAAAGGCACAATCTATGGAAGGGAGACCTAGTTAAGCCCTTTCTGATGTGTAGAAAGGAGTGCTGAGCTGTCTTCTTTTAAAGGACGAGACCTTCATAGATTGGCCCCTCAGACTCCGGTGATTCCCGCCTTGAGCGCAAATGCTCCAACGTGTTGTGAAAATGCTTGTTAATTTGTTCTGTTTCTTCACTGGACTCAAGATTTGGGAGATCTTCTCGAATTTTTTGAATAAGTTGGTTCAAGACCTGAATTGTTACCTAAAAGAGAATAATTGTGTTGAAGACATGTATCACAAAAGAAAACTTAGTAGCTCTGGTTTTAGGAACTTGTATTACTTTCATCAAATGCCTGAATAATTATGAAAAAGAGATGAGAATAGGATTCCCTAAAAATAAGAATTGTAAAAAACTCAAAACAGAGTAATATAAACCAGCAAAAACAAACAACAGCAACAACAAAAAACCCCAAAAGTATATTTAACCTAAAAATCTACTGAATACTATAATGCTACAAATGGACAATACACTTAGGAACTGGGAACTGCTACACAAGTTGGCAATGTGTATTCTTTTTTCTTCTTTTAATTGCACAGTCTGCGCAGACAGAAAAGGGTTCTGGAGAATGGAAAAAGATTTCAGGTATACTAAGCAAAGTCAAATTAAACAAATTATAAAATCTACAGAAAGAGAAAACTATTTACTTACCGCATCATTTTCTTTTTCATAGAAATAGATGTACCTGTTCAAAATCTCTATAAAAAGCTGAACTTGTAGAGAGGGATCCATGCACTGATTTGCTATTTTTAGAGCCTTCTTTAGGCATTCCATGACCCTTTTACCTCCATGAAGCTAAAATAAAGGGCGGGAAAATATTAAAAGGATTCATGAACAAGAAATATCCCATTTTCTTACCATCAAAGAAACATAACACCGTAAGGCTCTTTTATGTTGAAAAGGAACACAACAAAACAAAACCCTAACACAAAGAGTGCATTTAAAAACAGAACTGGTGTGAGGTATAGTAGCACATACCTAATTTAACCTCAGCACGCAGGAGGTAGAGGCAGGTAGTTCGAACTCAGTTCAAGAGGCCAGCCTACTCTACAGAAAGAGTTCCAGGACAGCCAAAACTACATACAGAGACCCCCATCTCAAAACAAACAAATGAAAAGATAATTACAGCTAGTAGTAAATAAATTGTAGTGACAATTTTGGAATTTCGGTTTCTTAAAAAACACAGAAATATAAGAATATGTTTTCATGTTAATCGCAGGTGTGGGATGTGTAGCTGCTTCAGATTGTCTACAGCAGCTGGCTATGATTTGTGTCATACAGGGGTATGATTTTGCCAACTGCAGACAGCTTCTGTGATTGTATGACATTTGAAATTCTGGGGACTTTTGAGAGGGTATATAAATACTAGGGCCCTGAGAGACAGGGTTGTTGTTAGTTGATTATTGTTGATTTTGGTTTGTTAAGTAGTTGTGTACAAAAAAGAAGGAAGAAGAAGGAGCAGCAGGAGAAGGAGAAGAAGAAAGAGGAGGAGAAGTAGGAGGAGGAGGAGGAGGAGAAGAAAAACAAGGAGGGGAAGAAAAAGAAGAAAAGGAGGAGGAAGAAAAAGAAATAATAATTGGATATCCTGACTAAAAGTTCAAACCTGCCCCAAGGAACTCGAAAGCCACATAGTTGTCTAACAATGTCACCCCCTTTCCCTCTATCCTTCTTTTCGCTCCTATCTAGTCTTAGGAGGTTGAAAGGGTGGAAGAACGAAGAACCTACAACAAGGCAAGAGCCATCTACACAAATTGCTGTAAACATATCCGTTTAAAAGTAGACCCTTTACCACAGAGTGAGATGCTAACAACATGACCCATTCATTTCTTCCAGTGAAGCAAAGCAATTGTCTTTGTCAGATTTCCAAGCACCCAATGTTTCACTTCCAAAGCACAATGCCAAAGTGACCAATACCTGTTATCAATTCTATCTCCTGTAACCTTACCTCCTCCCCGTTTTTGTCTGTGTTTCGGCCAGACCAAAAGAGATGTGCGCATGTGCTTACAGCTCGGCCTTGATCTGGTTTTTTCAGAAGTTTTGATGCAGCAAGGGCACACTGAGTTCTCAAGGGTTCATGATTCTCTTCACTGAAGCACTTCATCCTCTCAAATGTACCAATGATCAACGTGATAGCAGCCAGCTGTGCTTTAGAATCACTGATTTCATCTTCATATAGAGAAAATGCCTGGTAGACATAGAACAAAGAATACTCAGGAATCATCAACAGGAGCACTTTCCTAAGTTCTTCCAAACCCCATCCTGTGAGATGGTCTGAGTACTTTCACATCAGTAAAAGGCATAAGCTGTACCTTCCAGTGAAGAGGCATAAGCTACAGCCAAGATGGGAGGCTGCTAACAGGTTGCAAGTAAGAAACCTATTACAACTTTGTTGAGCTGACACTCCTCAACTGAACCAACCACAGGAACGTTTTGTTCTTGAAACATTTTCACCACTACCCACCAGTAAATCTTGGATTTCTTCTGTTCCTAGCAACTCAACAATTTTATTGCTCTACACAGGCACTACATATGACTACCATATGAAAAGGTTCCCACGTGGTCAGATAGTGCTAGTTACATATTAAAAGATAAAGAAGAGGGACAGACATAGACACGGACACCTTTAACCCCAGCATTTATGAGGCGGAGGCAGGTGAGTCTCTCTGAGGTCTAGATCAGCCAGGTCTACACAGTGTGACCTTCAAAAAAAAAAAAAAAAAAGTAAACTAGTAACACCAAATGCATTACCTCAAAACTAATGGACCAGTGACTGAACCCAACAAACTAGACCAAAGAAGGAAGACAAAGCTTACCTGGGACATAAATTCATATGCTACTGTTTCATGATTTTCAAAGCCAATTTCTCCAGCAGCTAGTGCTCCTTGAAGAAAAAGTCTCAGTGGCAATTCAGCCAGCTCAGCTTTGATCAAAGCACTAATAGTCTGGTGAGCAAATGAAAAAATCTTCTGGCATTTCTTTTCCCACTTATCATCCTGAAAAAGGAAAAACATTATCAAGTTCAAGAGTAATTTGTTCATTTTACTTAAAATTGCTAATAAAGGCTCTAAGCAAAAGACTGAAGTTGAGTTCAGTTTTTTGTTCATTTTTCTTCTCCGTCATTTATGGAACATAGATGTAAACCAAGCAGGATGTTTCCTTAAAACCTAAACCCATCTAAAGATTCTGCTTCTGTAATTTATAGAGATCTATGTATTTTTCTCATCAGAAAAACAACACATCCGTAAGTTGAGGAAAATAACACAAGATAATTTAGAAAATAAAATCCTGGTAATATAGTTGCTAAAGTCTTCCTGTCCACTTTTTTTCTATGTAAATATAGCAGAGATATCTGCGTATAGTTTTGTGTTTTATTGGCTTTAAAGCAGATTGCTGGAAAAAAATGTCAAAATTGGATTCATACTACAAACAATTTTTATGCAACTTCTTGTCAAAATAAGTTTTGACTTTATTTTTTTAAATAAATCTTTTTTATTATTTATTAATTACAGTTTATTTAATTAGTTTATTCACTTTGTATTCTCCTATATCTCCCCTCCTCCCCTATAATAGTAAATAATAATAAATAGTAATAATAATTAATAATAAATAATATTATTTAATATTATTTTAACAAAAATATTCCATCAACTAATTTATAATATAATTGAATACACTGTTCCCCTTTAGAAAGCATCTGCAAAAAACATGCCGAATGGTCAGTATATACAAAGCTTTATTAAGATCCTAATATTGTGCCCAATGCTATGCTCAGAAAGTAAAAGCACTTGCCATACAAGTTAGACAAGCTGAGCTCAATCCTGGAAAACTATAAGGCAGAGGGAAAGAAGTGACTCCCTAAACTGTTGTTCACTCTCCACATGCACCAATAGCATGAGGGTGCTCCAATCAATCATACACACAATAACAAAAAATGTAACTAAGTTTAAAAAACTTCCCTGATTATTTCTTAGTGTAAAATCTTAGAAGAGGAATTACACTAAAGTGTAATTTAACACTAGAGTTACACATTGGCAGTTTACTAAAAATGTAGTAGTAGTTCACATTTCTACCACTATTATATTATT
Source organism: Psammomys obesus (assembly GCF_907164565.1). Classification (NCBI taxonomy): domain Eukaryota; kingdom Metazoa; phylum Chordata; class Mammalia; order Rodentia; family Muridae; genus Psammomys; species Psammomys obesus. The sequence goes on from NW_026596034.1 coordinate 2,299,569, forward strand.
CTTTTTTAATTTTTTGAGGTGAATAAGCTCATGTTTTTATTGTCTTCATAACAAAATCTCTTTAGAACTGGATCACTTGACCCTTTCTCTTCTTATTGCCACCCACTTCAAAATGTTTGCATCTCTTAATAGCCCGCATTTTCTTAGATCTGCATTTGGACTCAACACACTCGAGTCTGAGCACAGTCTTCTTTGTAGTTTTAGCCTTTTTGCAGAAAACAAACTTAGTATGCCACCCATAGCCACTGCTTCCTGTCATAACGCCTATTTCCCTGGGCTACAAGAAGATAGTCCTTGTCTTCTTGCACTGTGTCACTTTGTCGGGATGGTGCCTGCCACATTTTCTTGCATTTCCTCTATGATTAATGATAGTTAGCATCTTTTCTGAGACCCATCTGTCATCTGTATGTGCTTAGAAAAATTTATACTCAGGTCCTTTGTCCTTTTTGTTTATTTGTTGTTTTTGGAGACAGAATTTCATTCTGTAGCCCAGGCTGGCTTCCTTTGCCCGTTTTTAGATCAAGTTATTTATTTTCTTACTACTGAACTGAGTTCTTTATTTTGTCTTATAGGGTGTTAGATTTTATTTTGTGTATATAACTGCTTTGTTTGCATGTATGTAAGTATATTGTTTACATGCTTGGTGCTCATGGAGGTCAGAAGGAGATGACAGATAACTCAAAACTGGAGTTAAAGATAATTTTAAGCTACCATGTGGATTCTAGTTATCAAACCCAGGAATTCTGCAATATCAATAAGCACTTTTAACCACTGAGCCATTTCTCCAGCTCAGGGTTCCTTGTTTTGGATCTAATCCCTTACCAAATGTATTCTTTACAAATTTTGTTTCCATTTCATATACTCTCACATTGTACTGTTGTTTCCTTTGCTGTGCAAAACTTTTTAGTTTTATACAAACTGCCTACTTTTGCTTTTGTTGCCTATGTTTTTAGTATTCCCACCTTAAAAAAAAGAAAAATCAATGACAAGACCAAGGTTTGGTTCCTTAATCCACTGAGTTCATTTTTGTGTGTGTTACCAGATAAAGATCCAATTCCATTCTGTTATAAGTGGACATCCAGGTTTCCTATGCCCATTTATTAAAAACTGTCCCTTTCCCCTTGTGTTTCTGACATTGAATTAGCTGGGCCTTGGTGGCATACCTCTTTAATCCCCGGCACTTGGGAGGAAAAGGCGGGCAAGCAGATCTGGGTTTAAGGCTAGCATGATCCACACAGAGAAACCTTATTTTGAAAAACCAAAACCAAACAAACAAAACAAAACAAACAAACAAAAGGTCCTCACACCTCAGTTGCACTGATCTGTTTACATGTATTTCTATTAGTGTGATACCATTTTGATCATTATAGCTTCATAATATGACTACTTTTATTGTTGTACAGGCAAATATCTAGTCATAAAGTGCTAGAAAACAGGACAGAGGCTATCTTAACAAAAACCTGGTATGCAAGCTAGTAAGAAAAAAAGTAATAAAAAAACAAAAAATAAGTAATAAAAGTTGTTAAAATTATTAGAAAATTAAGTTTACTGAGCTTTATTCCTAACATAAACCTGGATGTTCAACTTTTATGTATATGAAATTTCTTAAAAATTATGCCACTGAACACAGCCATGATTCTGCTTTAAAGAAATAAACTCACAGAGAAGTTGTACACAGTTCATAACATTATTCAATTGCAAGCTTTTCTGAGAAATGGACCTTATCACTAGGCAAAGTTAAACTTATTTAGACCCTAAGGAAAAGGTTTAGTATCAACTCCAACTAATTTGGCTGCATATTTCCAAGCGCTGTTATGTGATTTCTCAGCTAGTATGTGGATCACCAGTGTCAGTTAGAACAGCAAAGGGTGAGTAGTGAATGAATCAGGAGTTCCTGAAAATGGGATCTGATACCATTATCACTTATTTTTGTGTGTACCTGAGCTTTTCTACCACTTAAAAGATACAGTAAGAAAAAAGGAAAAATACAGTGACATATCTCAAAGTACACCCACCACTTGAGAATTCTCTTTGTATCGAAAAGCCAACTGGTAAGCTGCAAATACCAAAGGTGGCAGTGTGAAACGAATCCGTTGATTTCCACCAGCTCCAAAATGTTTTCGTGCCGTATTCAAAATCTGACAAAAAAATTTAGAAATTATTTTTCCACACTATAATTAGTTGTTTACAAAATTACATGGTAGTTCTAATCCCCATTTTGTGAGAGCAGTTTCACTGAGTTACACATTTGACAGGAGTAAGGTTGTATAACTAGCCTTAGGTAAGTAGTCAAGAGCAGATAAATGTTTTTTTTTTTTTTCACGTGTACAAACTATACTTTGTTGATAAAGAATGCAGGCTGACAAAGCAAATCAGACTCACATGTAAAAGCAGATTCTAGTATTCTCTATTCTTTATTGCTGCTATATAGGAAATCTGTTGAAACATTCCATCCTGGAGGGAAGCTCCTAAGATTCAGGAAGTAAATAACCTTACAAGTGCCAGATAGCCGACACTTACAGACTAACAAAGGCCCCTCCCTTCAGTTATGCCACTGCCTTTGAGACTGCCCTGTTCCTGTGAGCAACCCTACCCTTCCACTGCCCATACTCCTGAAAGCACTCCCAATAAATTCACTGGTTAGCTAAATTGGACATTGGCAGAATCATTATTTGGGTCTGTCATGTGTTCCCTACAGGAGTAAATAGATGTCTGATGTCTGTGTTACATAGCTCAAGAATTAGTCTCATTCAACAACTGCCCTCCTCTTAGTACAAATTTCACTTGAGAAATGAGGCAGCATACTTCTATAACTGCTGGAAAGATTAAATGGCACAGTTTCAATTGTGCAGTCAATACCTTGTACAAGGTATGTGCTCAGAAAGTATTGGCCATTATGAGAAAACATACATGAAGCCAAGGCCCTCAACTGAGCTCAGTGCTCCAGGAAGCCAGTTATTTGGGAACTGCAGAAGCAAAGTAGCTACCTCAGACACCCTGTGGTTGCAGAAAGAGGTAACAGGTTCTACAGCCTCAAAAACAAACAAACAAAAAAGCAGAACAAACCATAAAAAAAGGTTATCTCAGCAAAACAGCTGAACTCCCCTTTCTTCCTTCCCTATCCTTCAGAAACCCTAAACCTAAGGCATGTAATCTGTATCTCTCGAACTCTGATCACTGAGTGAGTGACTGGGTCCTATGCCCTGACTAGCTAGCTGGCTAGAATTAGAGAAGCCACCTTTCTGGCATTAAATAAAGCATGCTCTAATTGTTAGGGGTTGTCTAAATTCTGATCTTTTACTTTTTCCTATAAACTTAATTTTTTTTTATCCTTATAAGTAGATCAAACTTTCTAAGCCCATTTAAATTAAGAAAAATACCAATACATTTAAAAGAGCCTTGTGAAACAAATATATGGATGGTTCGGGGGGGAAAAGAGAGAAAGAAAAAGAAGGAAGGAAGGAAGGAAAGAAAGAAAGAGAGAAAGAAAGAAAGAGAGAAAGAAAGAGAGAAAGAAAGAAAGAGAGAAAGAAAGAGAGAAAGAGAGAAAGAAAGAGAGAGAGAAAGAGAGAGAAAGAAAGAAAGAAAGAAAGAAAGAAAGAGAAAGAAAGAAAGAGAGAAAGAAAGAAAGAAAGAAAGAAGAGAAAGAAGAAAGAGGGAGAAAGAAAGAAAGAAAAAGAGAGAAAGAAAGAGAAAGAGAGAAAGAAAGAAAAAGAGAGAGAGAGAGAGAGAAAGAAAGAAAGAAAGAAAGAAAGAAAGAAAGAAAGAAAGAAAGAAATCCAAAGAACTGGACAGATGGTTCAGTCAGTAACATGCTTCTTGCACAAGCATGAGGACCTAAGTTCAGGTCCCCAACATCTACATAAAAAGCTAGATGTAGTCGTGAGAATGCAATCCCAGCATTGGGAAGGCAGAAGCAGGTAACTCCATGGAGCTCACTGAGGAACCCTGCCAAAAAAATAAAATGGAGAGCACCTGAGGAAGACACTTGATGCTGACCTCTGACCTTCAGGTGCACCTATATAAACATGCTAATATGCACACTAAAGAGGATAATCAAAGAATTTATGAGATAAACATGTAAATATGTAAAACACATTATGCGATATATTTGGGTCTTGTGGATTTCTTTAATATGGAAGCACACAAGTATAACCAATCAGCCACAAATACTATCACAAGTAGCATGCAACAGAAAATGAAAGCAATTCTCTCTCTCTCTCACACACACACACACACACACTTAAAATACTTCAGAATTCACAGAGTTTTGATCACACAGTGCTTAAAAACTCTCTCCCCAAACCAAATCCAAGGCTATCACTCTACTACAAGAAATCAGCCTCTTGATTATCCACTATCAGATGGCAACATACTACTTAAGCCACATTTAAATTTTCATTTTATAAAGATTAACTGAGGACTATGATAAAAGAGAAATCTCTGTCTGATTATAAGAAAAAATATTAAGGGGAAAGCATACTAAACTTTAAAGTCCTTCATACCTTCTCATCTATCATATACTTTGTCTCATGAAGTTTACTGTAAGCAACTAAACATTCTTTTTTTTTAATTTTTAGTAATTTATTTAATTTTATTTTATGTGTGAAGGTGTCAGATCCCTTGGAATTGGTGGTACAGACAGTTGTGAGCTGCCATGTAGGTGCTGGGAATTGAATCCAGGTCCTTTTGAAGAGTAGACAGTGCTCTTAACCACTGAGCCATCTCTCTAGCCTGCAACTAAACATTCTAAAAGCAATATGCTACTGAAAAAGAAGCAGAACACAGAATAATTATGGAATATCTAACTAAAGGAAGGCAAGCTTTTCTGCAATTCTCAGGTTTTCAAAAGAAGCTGAAATAGTTGACTTGTTTCTCATAAGCTCCAACAGTTTACTCATTTACATAAAAATAAAACCCCAGCTGGGTACAGTGTCATATACCTAAAACCCCAGCACTCGGGAAGCTAAGGCAGCAGGATCATGATTTTAAGGCCAACTTGGCCACAGTAAGAACATGCCTCAAAAAAACTAAGTAAGTAAATAAGTTTTCTTTAGTCTATGGAGGCTATGAACTTTAATTCAGTAGCAAGTTTTTCAACACCTTAAAGGTAAAAGCTGCCTTAAGCCATTTAAACACTTTTTTGCTCATTATGGGTGATAAAAGGTTATAGTAAGAGAAAGCTCATACCAAGTACTGCTGATCAGGATCATCAGAACGGAGGAGATGGATGAATCGGCCGACAAGGCTCTGTTCATCAGCAAAGTCCTCTGGATCAGGGTCTTCTACAGGTTGGTCTGGCTGATCCTGAATCAACGTGGACACCAAGTTCATTATAGAATCTACCTGCAACATAGAAAACAGAAAATATTAGCATGAAACCATCAACAAAAAGGTAACAGTTTATAAGTGTACACATTTTGGAATAGCACCAGCAAAATAATTCAGATTTTTGTAAAAAAGTTGGCATGATAGTCTCACCCAGCTGTAAACCTTTTAAGCTACAATAACAACCAGTTTGGCAAGATTAGTCCCTCTGTACAACAGTGGAATAAGATGTTATGGGAATAAGCAATAGCTTTCTGCTTGGACTTAAGGTTTGTTCCACAGGGTGGAACCATGCCTGGTACTATAACCTGACAAAGAACACAAGGATTATGAAGTAAGAGGCCTAGGACAGAACCTACTATTATTTTGCTAAATGGACATAGTATCAAACTGCCTTCTAAATACTTATCCTTCTACCCATAGATTATTACAGCTCTTCTTTCCTCATCAAAGATGTTTTTCTGTTTTTTTTTTTTTTTTGTTTTTTTTTTTTTGCTTGTTTGCTTTGTTTTACAGTGTATAGCAGTTATACAACTCAAAGGGTAAAAGATAAATAACTATGGAATTTAAGATCTAAATAAAATGTCTTTATCACACCTCCTCCCTGACATGGCTCAAGAAATACTGAAGAGGGAAAAGATTTTAAGAGCCAGATGTCAAAGACTACTGCAAAAAAACAAAAACAAAACCAAAAAAACCTGCTGTGAATGCCTGCCCAAGATCAAGCTATTCAACATTTATTCCAACATTTACACTGGATAGGGAGGAAGTTCCCAAGGATCCATCCCTAGCTGAGGAGCTATTGGCAAATACTGGCTGCTGAAGGAGGGAGAGTTTCTTTCTATGGGGTATGGCCACTGGTAGGTTGCTCACACTCCAGATGACCCTCCACCCATTCACATACAGGCAGCAATAATTGAACTGAATTTTTTAAACTGGAAAAAGGTGTGGGGGGGGGTGTGGGGGAGATTGTTCCAGAGGCGCTTAAAAGAAACTTGACAGGTCAATGTGTGCATTTATGGACAAAAATCTCAACAGAGATATACCAAGCTCTAATCAATGTGCTTATTCTCCTTTTGGTGAAATCAGAGGTACTTAATAATTCTATATACACCTCTAGTCTCTTAACCTCTATAACAAGTAAGCTATTTATTATTATATTGCCTACCCATTACCATCAGTGTCTAGGGCTCAATGTCTAAAATCTAACCAACCATATCCTCTTTTCCCTAAGACAGCATATCTCTATTCTCTTACCTGGTCCTGAGAGATGATTTCTGTGTTATAATCCAGAACATTACTAAGCACATAACAGCTCATGCTCTTTCTGGACTCGTAGTCAAAGTACTCAAAAAGTGGGTGGAAATGCTTTAATTTTAAGACTGTTAAGATATTGTTGTAAGTATCAACAGGTATCTTCAAAAGTCTGGTAAGCTCCTTTGAAACTGCACTACTGGTAGCAATACTACAAAAAGAAAAACAGCAACCCTTTCATGAATAAAATTAATCTTTCATACAAACACATAGCACTTGTTTCACATGTCTAAGATTTCATTTACCATCTATGTTGGGTGGGAAAGCTGGCCCCAGAGTCATGAGAATGGAAGAACTGGTTATATCCCTCACCAGCTGCAACAGTTGGGAAAGTGGGCCATACACTTCACCTGGGTACCAGGGTAGAACTGATCCTGGTTGTAGGGGCTGGGGGTTGGGGAGGTGCTGCTGGTGAGCCAGTCCCAAAAACTAGAGAGTGTGGGAGCATGTGGAATGACCAGCTCAGATACCTCTCAGGCCCAGATCCAGAGCTTTGAATTGACCGATTCTAAAATCTACCCCACTGATGAACTGTTGGAGTGCATGAAGGGGCTGGTCCTACAGATCCAATACTACAGGATCTTCATGACAAAGGGCAACAGCAGGATATTCAAAAGCAGTCCCAGTGAGGTTCCAGTACTACTGGAGCAGCAGAAGCCAGAGGCCTCATTACAATGAACATTTGCAAACAAAGACTTATGGACACACTGTGGGACACACTGTGACATACTTCAGCTTTCACAATGAGATTTTTTTTTCTCTGTTGGGAGGGGAGGAGGTTGAAAAGGTAGAGGGCCAGTATGAGAGGTGGGAGAGATGAGTGAAATTGGGAGGCATGATGTGAAATAACCAATAAAAAGTTAAAAAAAAAAATCTTCATTTACTCATCAAATGAATTGAAAAAATAATATACTCTATCTCTTCTATTTCAAAGCGACCTCCTCTCAAGATAAATATAGACAGGCATGGCCCACTTCTGTAATTCTAGCACTTAGGAGGATAATGGAAGTTCTGAACATGTAGCCTGGGCTACATGGCAAGATTTTATCTTAAAACAAAAAACAAAGCCAAAACAGATGAAAAGGAGGAAAGATGCCTATTTAAACATACATACTTCTTTATCCACTACAGTTCTATTGATAATAGCTTCCAGTTAGCAAACAGTAGTTTAAGGACAATTAAGGTAACTGTCTACAATTTGGTGTTTCTCAAAAAATTGTTTTAAGGGATACTTTGATTCCTTGGATAGCCAGCAAGTATTATGCATTCATGAGGAAGGTAAGTAGGAGAAAAATCCATGCAAAAACCATCCAGAAGAAAATCTGTATCTGGTGACTGAGGGAGAACAAGTTGAATTTAAGGAAGAATCTTGTAAAAGAGCATTCTCTGGAAGTTGAGAGATATTTTACCATTTACAAGACCTTTAGACACTGGGATTTCTAGTTATTTTATTATCTTTAACTTTAAAGCTCATTTTGGGGGGGGGGTAAGAGGAATACAGGCACATTACTTAATTTTCTCTCTTATTGTTAAAGGTGGGGACTATTTTTCAGTTCACTCACACACACACACACACACACACACACACAAACCGGAATGACTAAAAGACAAAACATAATAAAAGGTGGTAAAGGGAAAAGAAATTTTCCTGATGTGTTTGAACCAATGGGTGGAAAACAGAAAAGAAAAAAAATAAATAGTACATTAACAGCTCAAAACTACAAATAACTTAGACAAGAGCAGGCAGCCTAACTGAGGGACTAAAGAGGCAACTCTTCAAAAAAGTTAATAGCATCAAAACTGCCCAAAGTGAAGCTGGATGGTGGCAGTGCACGCCTTTAATCCCAGCACTCTAGGAGGCAGAGGCAGAGGCAGGTAGATCTCTAAGTTCTGAGTTCGCAGCCAGCCTGGTCTACAGAGTTCAGGACAGCTAAGGCTACACAGAGAAATCTTATGTCTTTAAAAAAAAAAAAAAAAAAAAAAAAATTGTCCAAAGACATTCCTATGGGGGATCGCAGGTTTAGGACAGTATGACTGAGGAAGCATCCATTAGGGAACATTATTCTTCCCCTAATAGTATCAAAACCAAGGCTCAAATAAGAAAACTATTTAAATTAATTTGTTATACTTTAAATATATATATCCCTAATTTTTCAACCTAAATATACATGTGCTGTTATTTTTCACAATTTACTCATCTGCAGGATATTTTTTTTCTGTTGGGGGAGGGGGAGAGGCATGGGGGAGTAACTGCTTGATGCTGTTTCCCTACTAGTTTAAAAACTGGCTCATTCCTGAGGCTAAAGAGATGGTCAAAAGGTTATGAGCACTGGATGTTTTTAAAAAAGATGCAAGTTTAGTTTCCAACATCCACATGGTGCCTCATTACTGTCTGTAACTCCAGTTCCAAGGAGCTGGTATATAATAATATATATACACGCACATACATATACATACAAAACACTTATACACACAAAATAAAATGGTAAAGACAAAATAACACAAAAAATAGCCCATTCTCACACAGGAATGGAGACACTGAGCTTTGAAGACTGCTTACAGGCCTTGCGGGCCACTCACTACTTCACCATAGTACACAACCAAGTAAGCAGCTGCAAAACTTCCCTCCCTGTTGAGCACCACACAGGACACTCTAAGATATAGTTCAAACAGATACTAATGTTTCAAACAACAACTAAGAAAAGAAAAACAAACATAGTGCTAAGGATTTTTTTTCAAAGTTGTAGCTTTGGGGTAGTTGAGATGGCGCAACTGTCAAGACACTTGCCACTAAGCCTAGCAACCGGAGTTCTACCCACAGGACCCGCCTGGAAGGAGAGACAAACAACTATAGCAAGTTTTTCTCTGACCTCTGCATGTATTTTCTACCCCCTCCTCAATAAATAAATGTAGTTTAAAAATTTTGAAGTACAACTTTGACTTACTGTTCAAGGTTAAGCTTATTAAAAATCTCCACTGTTGTTTCTAGAACTTTATCAACATAGTCCACACGATCAGGGTAACATTTCATAGCAAGATTAATGAGAGAGACTTGTAAAGATACAACATCCTCTGATGGCATGTCTTGTCTGGACTGCAATGTTTAGAAAATAAAAATTAATTTATTTTAAACAATTACAAAAGGATATACCAACAGAAGTTTCAAAGTTGAGAACTTAGGGAATGTTACACAAACCTGTATTACTGTAGCCACCTGTTGTGAAAATATGTCAAAAAGTTTAATCTCGGCTGGAATTCCAGGTCCATCTTCACGATGAGCAAATAAAGCTAATCTAAAAACGAAAACATAAAAAAAGACACAGCGATATGAGCAGAGGGATCATTATTTCATTGCTTTTCTGTATTTTCTGAGTTTATTTCTTAGAACATTAAGAATGATTTTTAAAACAAGAGCAACAATGTATGAATATTTTTCAATTTCTTTTAACTAAAGTTTGTTAATGATGCCTTATTCTAATGACAATCATTTTTGTTTATTTATTCACTTGTTTTATGTAGTACAGCCTAGCCTAGAATTCACAGTACTCTTATCTCTACTAGCCAAGTGCTAGAGTTACAGTCATGTGCTACCACAGCCAGATTAAATAAATGATCTTTAGGGGCTGTAGAGATAGCTCAATAGTAAGAGAAAGTACTTACTACTGTTGCAGAGAACTCAAGTTCAGTTCCCAGTACTATACAGAACAACTAGAAATAAAGGAAGTTAACTTACATCATAAGCTACTCAAAATTATGTCCGTTGGATTATCTGTCAAGGTCAGAACTGCAACCACATTCTATTATGCAGAAAAAACCCACCACTGACTGGGATTGTCAAATGACATTATTCCTACACAGGAAAATCATGTTAAGCAGCTTTCTTGCAAGCAACGTATGCTGTCCAGGACAACCTGGAGACCTTCACATTATTCCTAGACCTTAAAGCTAATAATTTAGATAGCTTAAAAACATAACAAAAAATAAAAATGTTTGCTAAAATAAATCTTTTTTTTGTTTTGTTTTGGAGCAAAGACATTTTAATGAAACTATTTTACAAATGCACCGGAGAATCACGTAATGCTGCCTACATTGTATGCAATCCTGGGCCACAAGTCTGCACACTCCGTTGTAATCGGACCTGAGTAGCAGAACCTTTCATCTCCTTTATTGTTTACATGACCCCTGCATTATCTTCAAAATAAACAAGCACACCATCTTTTATTCCATATGACTTTCGTTGTCAAATTACTACTGCTGGATGTACCATTTTCCTTAGTTCTAGTCTGCCTTTCTTAACTGTGGCCATCACCATGTCACCCACAACAGCAGTACAAAGTCTGCTCAGCCATCCCTTGATTCCCTTGTATGTCAGAGATGATATACAAATTTTTGGCTCCTGTATTGTCTACAGCACTGATCACAGCTCTTACTTAAAGACCCAGAGAACTCACCACCCCCTCACTTCAACATCTTGAGTGCCCAGAAAGCACTAAAATAAATCTCTGGTGTTATTTCTGATTTCATAATGATATATGTTCACAAGCAGGATAGATTACGTATTTATTTATCATGTTGCAGGGCTACCAAGCAGTCATTCACTATAGACTTTATCAAAAGCCATTATACATACATGTATTTATACATCTACACACACATTAAAAAAAAAAGGTTTTACTTTTAAATCTGAGAATGCAGGTGTGTAAAGGCAAGTGTCTATGGAATCCAGAAGGGGGTGTTGGGTACCCTAGAACTGGAGTCTCAGCCAATTGTGAGGCACCTAGTGTGGGTGCTGGGAACTGAACTCAGATCATCTTCTGGAGTAGTATGTGCTTTTAATTGCTGAGCTATTCCCAATTTTTACATTTTAAAAAATCAACTAAGACCAATGGCTAAAAGACTATAAGAAATTTATTAATTAATAAATTAATTAATAAAATTAATTTATTAATTAATATAAGGAGATTTATTAAAAAGGGGATTCTTAAGAACTCTTCTTTATTAAAATGGGATAGCAGAATGATTACTTGAGCATTCTTTTTTTTAATTTATTTTTTTTAAGATTTTATTTATTTTATGCACATCAGTGCTCTATCTGCATGTGCACCTGCACGACAGAAGAGGGCAGTAGAGGGTATAGATGGTTGTGAGTCACTATGTGGTGGTTGCTGGGAATTGAACTCAGAATCTCTGGAAGAGCAGACAGTGCTCTTAACCACTGAGCCCTACTCCAGCCCTACTTGAGCATTCTTAATCATATGCTGTTGACACTTTAAGAAACTAAATCAAAAAAAGTCACCACTAAAAGATAACTTACATAACTGAGAAATTTTGTTCTTTCGATTTCTAAGGTTCAAGGAAAGCTATATACTATAGTGTCTATACATACCAGTTAAACAGATTGAAGATATTCATTGTAAACCAGGTATGGTGACTCATGTCTAATCTTAGCATTTGAATTAAGACAAGAGAATCACCTGGAATCCCAGTATAGGAGGCAGAGGCAGGCGCATTGCTGTGAGTTTGGGGCCAGCCTGGTACACAGAGTCTAGGACAGCCAAGGCTACACAGAGAAACCCCGTCTCAAAAAACCAAAAAGGAGAAAAAAAAAAAAAAAAAAAAAGACAAGAGAATCAGAGTTAGGGTCATCCTCAATTACATAGTGAGTTTGATGCAACCTGGGATACATCAAAAAACTTAGAAAAAAAAAAAATCACCTCCATAGGCCTTCAAAAAGTTAAGCTTTCACACTTAAGTCAGGTAAACACTAACTAAATATTGAATGCTAAATTATTTATAGCAAAATTACATTAAAACCAGTACTCAAAGGAATAACAGAAATCAATGATTCTTATTTACATTTCAAAGCATTTATCTTCCAGTGTTGAACAGTCTTACCTGTCAATTAAAGCAATGATTATGTTTTTCACATTTACATTTTGGTGTAATTCAGCACAAGCTCTAAGAAAAGGATTCAAAGTCTGAAGATGGAACTCATCAGGAAAAACCTAAAAGACAAAGAAAAAAACTTCATAAAATATTCCCATCTTATGAATGGTATATAAAGTCATTATTTGGGCTGGAGAGATGACTCAGAGGTTAAAACACTGGCTGTTCTTCCAAAGCTCTAAGTGCAATTCCCAGTAACCACATGGTGGCTCATAACCATCTATACACTAACATCTGGTGCCCTCTTTTGGTGCACAGGCACACATGCAAACAGAATGCTGTATAAAAAATAAATAAATGAATCTTTTTAAAAAACTTTATTTATAGAAAAAATAATTTAATCTTAGGTAATTAAAATCAAAACCAGAAGTACTCCATTTCCAGCATACAACTAGTAAGACCTAGAAAACTCAAGATTATTTTCCTACAGTTTCAAAACAACAAAACAAAACAGATTATTAGTACAAAGAGCAAGTTTAAGAAGTGGAAATTCTAAAGGAGGTTTTTTTATTCAGAAAAAAACTTTTTTCCTAAGATTTTTTTTTTCTTCTTTCTGAGGCATACTCTAGACACAATGCCTGGTTGATCTTAAATTCAGGGCTTCACCCTCTTAAGTGGTTCATACTACAGGCATGTGCCTCCACACTGGGCCCAAGATTTCTTTTTTTCAAAACAATGAAAATTAATAAAGGTCTTTTTAAGAAATTAATGTTCTTACTTACCTGAATAATACACTCCATGAGATACTCTTGAGCCAAAGCATCTCTGCAATTCACAACTTGCTCCAAAATGCCTGTTAAAACAATCTAAAAATAGCAAAGAAAAAAAAAAAAAACCCTGTTAAGTTAAAAATCATTTTGAAAATCCCAAACTACTCCTCCAGCAATACACTGAACTTGAAAATCATATTCTGTATTGCTCTCATCCACGTCAATGCTCAACCTTAAAAATTAACTTGTTATTAAATATGCAAACTGGTTATAGGTCCTTTGCTCTTTCTCACATATTTTAGGATCAGGTTTTTAGTTTATACAGAGGTGGATACGACTGGGACTGTACTGAATGTATAGTTCGAGTTCGAAAGATTGCTACCTTGACAATACTGAATCTCCAAACCACAAAAGACTTTTATCTAGATAATTTTTAGTAAAAAAAAAAAAAGTTTAAAATATTTTCCAATTTAAAATTTAACAAAAATATATTTAAGATAAAATTTCAGTTTATATCTCACAATGTAAGAAAGTGAAAACAAAAAAGAACCTGTTTGTAACGCTCCACATTTACACCTTCCAACTGACTAAGGCGCACCAAATTTGTTCCCACTAAAATTCTCAGTTCTTGTCTCTCTCGTTCTCTTTTTTCTCTGTCTCGGCTATGTCCTTGATGCTGCATCCGCACCCAGAGCTTGTTCATTTCTGCAAAGTTGAGTAGTACAAAATCCATGGAATCACTGATATCACCAGTCGTTTCTTCACTGCCAAGAAAAAGTTAGAAACATCTTTACACACAAGACAGGATCAATTTACTATTTTTCCATTAATTTCCTTCTTACTTCTACAAATACTCATGCTTCAAAGCGCCACTTTCAACCTCACTTCATTTGACTTAGTGTTCAATTTCAAGAACAGATGCTAGCATAAGAAAATAAATACTAGGGCAGAACATAGTACATTTCAAGGGGCAGATCACTTTCCAAGCTCCCTATTCTGAGCTCCGTGGACTTGCCCTTTCACAAACTCATTAATATACAAAAAGATGTGCTCAATTTGGCAGCACACATGCTAAAATTGAGACAGTACAGAGATTAGCATGGTCCTTACAGTGGCAAGCAAATCTGGGAGCACCCTGTATTTTTAAGGGAGCATCACAGGGCTTAAATGCTGCTGGCAGCTTATTAGTCTTCAGCTACTGCATTTCCTACATAGAATTCAAACATGAGTGGTGACATGACTGCTTCCTAGCTCCCACCATAAAGAATTCAGTTACAGCTAAATCTTTCCATAAAAGGTAACTGATTAAAAACAAAAATAAAAATAAATACAAAAGACCCCAAAAATTAACATTTAGGGTTTGTTAATAACTGCCGATTTATTGTTGCATATTTTGGCTTCAAATTAAATATGAGCTTTGTGAAGAAAGACTTTATTTTTCTACATCTTCTAAGACAAGGAAGTTACTTTTTCAAATATTTTACTGACTGCCTAATGTTTAAAATTCAGTCAAATTATAATAAAGCAAAAATAGGAGCATCCCTTTGTATACTACTCAATATTTTCTTTGTTTTTCTTAAGTTTGTATATACTTTTCTATACTTCTTTTTCTGTACTTTTGTTTTCTACACTTTTTTGTATACTACCAAATTTTTTTGGACTTTGTTGATAAACACTGTATTATTATTATTATTATTAGTAGTAGTAGTAGTATTTAAAGTAAATGATCCTAGACATGATGACACTTGCCTGCAATATGGACATTTGGGATGCAAAGGTAGGAGGATTACATGTTCAAGACAAATACGAGTTATATAGTGAGAACCTGTTTCAGAATGGAAAATAATAGAGAGGGCTGGTGAGGTGGTTCAGAGGGCAGAGGTACAAGCCTGTGGTCTGAATGTTGTACAAGCCTGGTGGTCTGAATTTGGTACCCAGAACTCATGTAAAGGTAGAAAGAAAGAACCAACTCCACAAAGTTATCCTACATACCATGGAACACATTCCCCCCCACGTCATCGCACACAAACATACATGTAATAATGTACTTTTAAAGGGACCGATGCAGATAGTAAAAACTAGGATTTGTCTTAGAAATTTAAAAAACAGATAATTTTATGTAGGCATAAAATTACTATGTAATTCAAATGCTGATTTCTGAATCCTCATATCTAGTTGCAATCCTTGTTCTAACCATCTCCTGTCTTAATTTGTAAAAACACTGCTCTCCAAATGTCCTGATACGCCAAGCAAGCAGCTTACAGCCAATCGCTAAGCAAGAGAGAGAATAGGGCTGGACTTCCTGCCAGGCAGGGGAAGAAGAGTTGGAGGAGAAAGCAGAGGACTGAGCCATGGGAGAGGGGGAAGTGAGATCAGGAGAGGAACTGATGCAGGAAAGCTACAAAATGCAAGTATTTCTGGGAAGTATGCTGGGAGAAAGACAAATTAGCTTAGAGGATTAAGAATAAATTAATAACTGCTCGATCTTGTACTCTGAAGCTTGTTAAAATAATATAACAGAGTCTCAATTACTTGTGTAGTCACTGAGTTAAAGAAACTAAGAAACAAGCACAACTTTATAAAAATTACCTTAACAATTTTAAATAAAAAGAAACTATTAGTTCTTCAATCTAGGGACCCATCACACAAAAAGTTCGTCATACCTAACTGACCATCTCCATTACTGTGAGAAAAAAGTGTTATGAATAGTGTGTGTGTGTCATGGATTTTAATGCTAGATTGGGGGCCACAAAACAAACAGTGGTCTCTATAAATTATTTTTGTTTGTTTTTTTACCCACTGGTTCACATCTTTAAGTCATACTTACAAAGATTATATAATGTAATGGGAAAATGTTATAAACTACATTAGATGCCTGTAATCACATCACTTGAAAGTCTGCACACAGGAGAGCTGCTGAAAATTCAAGGCCAGCCTGAGCTACATGGTGAGTACCAGCCAGTGAAGGATATACAGCAAAATCCTATCTCAGAACAAAAATAAATATTAAATTTAAAAAAGCAGATTCTAATTCAAAGAATTTTTCCAAATATGTATTTGAATATGAGTACTTTTGCCTCATACTATACATACTGAATTAATTCTATATGTCAATGAAAGTCTAGACAGAAAATGCTACATGAAATTGAATGGGAAAATTACTGACATGCATAGTCTTATTTCTGTATACTTTTCTACGATTTTAAGACATTTTATTATTTGGGGGGAAAAACACTACAACTAAACCAAGACTACTTACTCTGTTGGCTCTCCTTCATCAGGTAAAATGTTCCTGGTACACTGAAGAAGATAATTTCGAAGAAACAAACCCCTTAGTGGATGCTGCACACCACGGCACATTTCTACCAAATCTTTCAAAATATCTTTCCTAGACTGAGGAAATGACTTCACATATACGACTCCAACTGTGATCAATAGATAACTAGGATGTAAAAGAATACATATGATTAAAGACAGAATACATGAAAATTTGATTGTGTTCAAACACACTACCCACATATTAAATAAAGCCAGAAACTATGTTGTCTTAAACAGTATTATTTACAGGGAGAAAAATTATCTAACTTTAAATATAACTACAAAAAATACATGAGAGAAAAGTATCGCTGATGGATCCCTGTGATCAGTGCCCTCTCACCAATGAAGATTATCTTCCAAGATAGCTAGTTGATAACTGAAGCTTCAGCTAGCATGTGCCATTATTTTCCCTTACCCATACACATTTATAAGGTTTTTTGGTTTGGTCTGGTTTTGTGTTGTTGTTTGGTTGGTTTTTTTGTTGTTGTTGTTTTGCTTTTTCCGGTTCTCCGAGACAGGGTTTCTCTGTGTAGCCTTGGCTGTCCTGGACTCACTTTATAGACCAGGCTGGCCTCGAACTCACATAGAGATCCTCTTGCTTCTGCCTCCTGAGCGCTGGGATTAAAGGCGTGTGCCACCACACTCAGCTCACATTTATAAATTTATTAATTAGCCAAGCTGACTAGCCAGCCACAGTAAAGTAAGATGAGTAAAACTGAGGTAGTTTCAGCTATCTCAGCAGCACAACTGTTCCAACAAGCAAGATGGCTACTAAGTGGCTAAAGGAGTGCTCAACAAAAGGATGATTCACACCCCCAGTAGAACAATAAAAAGTTTTATCAGGCTACTTAGAATACTTATTACTTCTAGGATTTTTCTTTTCAATATTCTTAGACTATGGTGACCATGGTTGCTTGTGGAAACTATTAGTGTTTTGTGGGTTTTTTTGTTTTGTTTTTTTTTTTTGATTCTCCCATACACATTCCTGCTCTTTCTCAGTGTGGTAGCCCCTGCTGAGTTAGATACTTAATATGTAAACCAGGCTGCCCCCAGCAATGCCTCTGCCTCCAAGCACTGGGATTACAAGTATATACCACCTGTTTCTTTTATTCTTTATTAATTACATTTTATTCACTTTGTATCTCCCCCCCCCCCTGGTTCCCTCCCTCCTCCCGTCCCAATCCCTTTCCTCCACCCTCTTCATGCATGCCCCTCCCCAAGTCCACTGATAGGGGAGATCTTCTTTTCCTTCCTTCTGATCCTAGTCAATTAGGTTTCATCAGGAGTGGCTGCATTGTCTTATTCTGTGGCCTGGTAATGCTGCTTCCCCTTCAGGGGGAGGTAATTAAAGAGCAGGCCAATCAGTCCCTGTCAGAGACAGTCCCTGCTCCTATTACAATGGCACTCACTTGGACACTGAACTGCCAAGGGCTACATCTGTGCAGGGGTCTTAGGTTATCTCCATGCATGGTCCTTGGTTGGAGTATCAGTCTCAGGAAAGACCCCTGTGCTCAGATTTTTTGGTTCTGTTGCTCTCCTTGTGGAGTTCCTGTCCTTTCCAGATCTTACTGTTTCCCACTTCTTTCCTAAGATTCCCTGCACTCTGCCCAAAGGTTGCCCATAAGCCTCAGCATCTACATTGATAGTCTGCAGGGCAGAGCCTTTCAGAGGTCCTCTGTGTCAGGCTCCTGACTTGTTCCCTCTTTTCTCCTTCTTCTGATGTCCATCCTCTTTGCCTTTCTGGATAGGAATTGAGCATTTTAGCTCAATTCTTGATTGGTTTCTTTAGGTGTACAGATTTTAGTAGTTTTATCCTATATTATATGTCTACATGAGTGAGTATATACTATGTGCATCTTTCTGCTTCTGGGATAGCTCACTCAGGATGATCTTTTCCAGATCCCACCATTTACCTGCAAATTTCATGATTTCCTTGTTTTTATTGCTGAGTTATATTCCATTGTGTAGATATACCACAATTTGTGCATCCATTCCTCCACTGAGGGGCATCTGGGCTGTTTCTAGCTTCTGGCAATTACAAATAAGGCTGCTACAAACATGGTTGAGCAAATGTCCTTATTGTGTACTTGATTCTCTTTTGGGTATATGCCTAGGAGTGGTATAGCTGGACCTTGAGGAAGTGCTATTCCTAGTTGTCTGAGAAAGCGCCAGATTGCTTTCCAGAGTGGTTGTACAAGTTTTCCATCCCACCAGTAGTGGAGGAGGGTTTCCCTTTCTCCACAACCTCTCCAGCATGTGTTGTCACTTGAGTTTTTGATCTTAGCCATTCTGATGGGTGTATGGTGAAATCTTAAGAGTCGTTTTGATTTGTATTTCCCTGATGGCTAATGAGGTTGAGCATTTCTTTAAGTGTTTCTCTGCCATTCAATATTCCTCTATTGAGAATTCTCTGTTTAGCTCTGTCTCTCTTTTAAATAAAGTCAATGTTAGCTGGTTATGATGCCTTGTGCCTGTATTCCTAGCATTTGGGAGACTGAGCCAGGAGGATCCTGAACTCAAAGCAATGAGATCCTGTCTTAAAAAACAGAAAGAGATTTAAAACAAAAACAAACAAAAAACCATATCACATAAGGCAAGAAATGCAAAGATGAGTTTTAAACTAGCACTAACTGCTCATCAGATGAGACTTCATTGTAACACAAAGCCTAGAAGGTGTGGATATAAAAGACATTACTTACAGCCTTGGAATAATGTTTCCAGCGTACTGTACAAGTTCATAGAGATCTGCTACCTTTCTTCCTTTAGCAAATTCATCAGTTAAGTAGACCTCCAAGTAGTGCAGTTCATCAGAAATAGCCATATCTTTTCATTATGATTAAGGATTAAGAATAAAGTTAAATTAATGAAAACAACAACAACAACAACAACAAAAAACACCTCTCAAAACCAAATTCTACAACTACCTCTTGGAATAATTAAAACTATCATCAGGCAGGGCTAATGACACAGCTCAGCAGTGCCAGCATTTACCTCTCAAGAGAAAAGTCTTGTATTTAATTTCCACCACTGCCAAAACAAAACAAAAAAAGCACATATCTTTGGACTGCCAGGCATGGAGGCACATACCTAATCTCACCTACTCACTAGGTGAGTTACAGGATCATGAGTTCAAAATAAAACCCACTGATAAGCTATTTTACATTTAGGCTTCCAATGAGAATGAATGTTTAAAGGGAAGACAGAATTTCAGTTGGCTTTTATTACTTTAAAATGCAGATTTGCTGGCTGTAGAGATGGATTAGCAGTTAAAAACACCTGCTACTCTTGCAGAGGACTTGGGTTTGGTTCCCAATACCCACATGATGGTTCACAACCATCTCTCTCTCCTCTTTGACCACCCTGGGCACCTGCACACATATCATGCACAAACATACACACAGGCAAGTACTCATAACACATAAAAATAAATTAAAAATTTTTTCAAACTAGTATAGTAAGAAGCACATGTCTGAAACCACCACTCAGGCAGGAGAATAGTGAGTTCAAAGCCAGCCTGAGCTACACTGTGATACACTGTTGGGGAGGGGAATGGAATTCCCAGCTCCTTGGGAGGCTGACGACAGAGTTCAGCTGAACCCAAGAATTCAAGACCAGCCTCTTCATCTTAAGGTGGGAGAGGGAGGGAGGCTGCCAGGCATGGTGGCATTCACCTGTCATCCCAGCACACTAGAGGCAATGCCAGAGGATCACTGTAAGTTAAAAGGCCAGGGAAGGCCACACAGTAAGAGCTTGCCTCAAAAACAACAAAATTCCAGAAAACTGCGACTTAATATCCTCAATACTTTTCAAAAATTTAAAGCAATCTATTTTGAGAAATTAAGCATATGGGTATGAATTTGGTTCAACTGGCTGGCAGACTGCCTAAAATTAAGGTCAAGAGCCAACACTGAAGAAAAAGGTGGCGGGAGGGGGGGTTGTGGCTAGAAAAAGGGGCACTCTGAAAGCAACCTTTCCTTTTCTCATTTAGAATACCTACCTGGAGGAAGACTTTTGTCTAAAAAATAAAAGAACAATTGACTCCAGAGATTTTTAACAAAGGAGGAAAAAACAAAAGCCAGACATGATGCTTCATGCTTATAACCCTAGCAATTAGGAGGTGGAGGCAGGAGGACTGTTCTGAGTTTGAGGTTAGGTGGGCTAAGAAGATTCCAGTTCATAAAGAAAAAGAAAGACGGAGGAGAAGAAGGAGGAAGAGAAGCATAAAGAAGAATAAGGAGAAGAGGAGGAATGAGAGGAGGCGGCGGCGGCACACTGGTTGCTCTTTGAGGGGACATGGGTTCGAGTTCCAGCACTCACATAGTGGTTTGCAACCATCTGTGATTCCAGTTTCGGGGGATTCAATGTCCTCTTCCAGCCTCTGCCAGCACTAGTCATGAGTGTGGTGCACATACATATATACATACACGCAGACAAAACACTCATACATACAAAGTAAAATAAATAAATCTAAAAAACAAAAATTTTAACTATAGGGTACTCCTCCTTGGAGGCCCACCCACTCTCAAGAGTTCTGTTCTCATTTTTCCTTAATAAATCTGTATTGGTTCTGTTTTCAAAACAAATCCAGCAACAACAACAAAATTGGTCTTATCAAGAAATAAACATGGTAACCTGGGCATGGCAGCACACCACCTTTAATCCCCGCACTTGGGAGGCAGAGGCAGGTGGATCTATGTGAGTTCGAGACCAGCCTGGTCTAGAGTTCAGGGACGTCCAGGGCTATATAGAGAAACCCTGCCTTGAAAAAGCAAGAAAGCAAGAAAGAAAGAAAGAGCATGAAAGCAAGAAAGAAAGCAAGAAAGAAAGAAAGCAAGAAAGAAAGCAAGAAAGAAAGAAAGAAAGAAAGAAAGCAAGCAAGAAAGAAAGAAAGAAAGAAAGGAGGGAGGGAGGGAGGAAGAAAGGAGGAAGGAAGGAAGGAAGGAAGGAAGGAAGGAAGGAAGGAAGAAAGAAAGAAAGAAAGAAAGAAAGAAAGAAAGAAAGAAAGAAAGAAAGAAAACAAAGTAAGTATGGCCCAAATCTTTACCCTTCAACATTCAAAGGATACAAAGTTCATAGTAACTCTTTGGTGATAACATAGAAGTCCGGAGTTCTCCAAGCATATTAGAGGCGTGTTTCAGAGCATCCATCAGCTTGTTTTTGTCCTACAGAAATGACAAAACAAACAAACAAAACCCTGATGAGAATGCTTCATTTAACTAAACATTTATTTTGGTTTATTTAGCCAAAATTACATAGTTTTAAGAGCCTACAGCACTTATTTTAGTTGAATAAAAAAAATCTACTTCACAAGTTTCTCTTTACTGAAAACTTAAATTAAAAAAAAAGAAAAGAAAAGAAAGAAAATTCTCACCAGGACTCCAAATCTTGCAAGGCTTCCATAACTAAGACTATGTTTCATAGAGTAACTTCAAACTTCTCAACCCCTAGAGACTAGGAAACCTGTTCCAATAGTCCACATTTGACCTGCATTCAAGAGAGCAGGCATGCTAAGTTCCTTTAACAAGATAACTATCCTAACAATGGCTTTGTCCCAGAACTTCATATGCCTCATTTCAATCATATAGACAATTTTTGAGACACCGTAGAAACATTACTCATGCTCAAAAAGAGAAAGGGAAAACCCATTTTCTATTCTAAGACATTGACATTGACTATTAAGTTTTAGAAAATGTAAGAAACAGGGTTAGGGAGATAGCTCAGTGAATAAAGTGCTTCCTATGCAAAGGTCTAAATTTGGATCCTCACCACCTCAGGTAAAAAGCTGCGGTATAGCAGCACACATCTGTAATCCAAGCACTAAGGAGGAAGACACTTCTTAATAGGATTTAAGGCCCTTTTTACAGTACTATAAACCTTAAGAACTCATGACTGGAGCTGGTAAGCACACTTGTTCTTGTATAGGACCTGGATTTAGTTCCCAACACCTACATAGTATCTTACAACCATCCATAACTCTAGTTTCAGGGGATCAAATGTTCTCTTCTTATCTCCACAAGCAAGTAAGCATACACAGGAACACATACATACAAACAGATGACACTCACACACATAAAATAATAAGCCTAAAAAATTAGGCTTATTAGTAAATAAGTAAATAATTCAGCTGAAAGGGCACAGATTCTTGGGAGAAAACCTACTACTACTGTTTTGCTCAACAGTAACAAACTGCCTTCTAAATGCTTATAATTATACTAACAGATTAGTACAGCGCTCAACCTTCATCAGTGAAACTTCCTTTAAAGAACTCAGATTAATACAGAAACTCACAACTGGTAAAAGTACTGTAGAGAGCTCCACCCTGTTCCCAGGGCTCATGGAACGTCTCAGAAGAGGGTAAAAAGAATGTAGCAGCCAGAAGTTGGGAGGAATGCTGTGAAACATACCTATGAACCTTAAATGGCCCTGTACTCACTGCAGCTATGGACAGCTGTGCAATACTGGACCCGTCACTCTTTCACCCCACAAGGGAAAGAACTCATAGAGTTCCACTGCTCACTGAGAGCTATGAGCTTTTAATGGGTCCTGGGACAGAATATGTCATTTTCTTCAGTAGTATAGCCACTGATAAGCTGCCCATGTTCTGGGCTATAACCCCTCACTCATATGCATGCAAATCTACATAATTAAACTTGGTGGGGGAAAAAAAAACCCACCAAAGTAGGAGGGAAAGAAGGGTTTCAGTGGGAGAGAAGGTAGGATGAAAGAGGGTAATGGAGCACAAAAAATAAACAAAATTAAGTTCAGTATACATACACACACATTTAAAATTGAAATTTAATGAGATCGAGAGCAACTAAAGAAAACACTGACATTAACCTCTAGACACATGCACAAATAAACGAATATACCATACACATACATGGAAAACATAAGACACTTTACAAAGTATTATCATTATTCCATCAGTTTAAAGTGCCTGCCTTTCTGGTTCAATTCTTTCAACTTTAACACACAGGGTATGAAGTACCTATGAAGATTATTTCTATCTTTAGACTATAAAAAACATACAAACAGGTATATGTGTAATTTTTGTTTTCGTGTTTTAAGGGTCCCACCTGTAAAACAGAACTGGCTTCAAGTTCATGGTCCTCTTACTTTCACCTCCAAAAGTATTGACCATATGTATCTTTAAGTATAGTTTTTAAGCTAGTTTCTACAATAAAAGTACATATTCAAAAGTTTTCAGGAAACTCAGGTGGAAAAAAAAAAAACATAGCTGAGTAATTCAAATTGAGGCATTCAAATCCGTTCATTCATTAAATAGTTACTAAACACCCATTACATTAAGCTCTCCTCAGGTCTAGGGTATAAAACCAAAGAGGCTCAGATATCTGGATTAGAGCTAATATGCCAATATATAACTGAAAGTCAAGATCTCTCCTTGTGAGTTTATAGACAGTCACTAGGAAGACACACAATCAGGAGAAAACAGATCTCTCTTCATAAGCACCTACAGTGCTAAACACAGATGAGTCGAGACAGTTGCTGATGGTGGTTAGAATGACCAAGAGCAGTGATGCTACATAATTATAGAGCTGGAGGCGCTTGCTTAGGAATCTACAGTATACAATTATACCTCTCACATTTTCATTCTTACCAGGCATCTTTTCATCTGGAATGATTGAACCTTTACAGCCTGGATGGCTTCATCCAAGAGTTTTTCCTGCTCATCCTGGGGTGATTGCTGTGTTGTAGGCTGAAATAAAGATTTTAAAAGTACTTTCATTAGTCACTTATAAGCATGTTCTCCTATCAAAAATTTTTTTTCTATAGTTTTAGTCATAGTCCCTTTTCAAGACTTTCACATAAGGCTCATTCTAGCTCCACATATCAAACTAATTTGTCAATTTTTGACAAATATTGAACTGACTCAAAAATTCTGGCCTCAGCCCAGCATAGTGATGCATGCTTTTAATCCCAGCACTTGGGAAACAGAGGCAGGCACATCTGAGTTCAAGGCCACCCTGATCTACATAGTGAGTACCAGGACAGTGAGGGGTTCCTATTAAGATCCTGTCTAGAAATGACCAAAAAGACCAAAAAAATAAAAAATATGTGGAAACAAAGATATCTGTGGTAGTAGCTTATAGTGATGTTCTGCTAATACACTCTAAACCTAATTGGAACATAGCCGTAGAGCCAAGCTATTTCTTATAGTAATTCTAAGCAGAATCCAAAAATTTAAGAACTTCTTTCTCTCTCAAATATCTCACCTACATTTTAGTCTACTTTTAAACCAAGAAATGAGTTTAAAAGATGGCTCCAGAGGTTAAGAACACTGTCTGTTCTTTCAAAGGTCCTAAGTTCAATTCCCAGCAACCACATAGTAGCTCATAACCATCTACAGTGAGATCTGGTACTCTTCTGGAGTGCAGGCACACATGCAGGCAGAATTCTGTATTAAAAAATAAATGGAAAGAAAGGAAGGAACGAATGAACAAATGAATGAAGAGAGGTCCTGTCTTTGGACCTGTTTAAAAAACAAAACAAAGCACAGCCCCTCTCTCATAACAAAAACTAAACAATCTAGAAATAAAATATCTGGAATTGTTAATAACTTATAATAAAAAATGGTAAAGACAGTTTCCTCAAATACCTACTATTTCAAATACAGCTAAAAAGAACAAAGTAAATCTACTCTTCCATGCCATCAGCAAAACTGTGCTTGCAAAATGAACCCATTCTCCCCATCAAGTTGAATTAATCCACACTTCATGTTTTATAGCACCATGTTTACATTACCACAACATGCCTAACAATGTAATTAATCATGTTTGAGATCCAGTATACACAATGTACTTCAAAAATGTTCACTGCAGATTAGCTGATCCTACACTTTTCAGATCATACATTTGATTTAAAAAATAACTAGCCAGTAAATGGATATGCAGTTCAGTTTCCAATACCCTTGTTGAGTGACTTACAGCTGTACAAAACTCCTGCTCTTTGTGATTCTTACACTTTTCTGGTCTCTGTGGACACCTTTACTCATGTGCACAATGCTCCCCACCTCAAGACATACATGCAAATAAAAACTGATATCTTAAAAATCCTGATCACTGCTTCCAGGCTGAACTTGAGCTATTTGTAAACTCTGTTGCATTTAGATGGGAAGAACCAAAGAGTGTGACTGTGTGTGTGTGTGTGTTTACACACCAGGACATAGTAGCAGGTGGTTGTAATCGCAGCACTAGGGATGTAGAGAAAGGAAGATCAGAAGTTCAGGGCCAAGTTCAGCTGCAAAGTGAGTTCAAGGCTACTCTGGGCAACCCTGACACATGAAAAAAAAACCATTTCTCATTAAATTACTTTTTTTTTTTTAAGCTTTATTTTGGTTTTGGTCCTCTTCTTTCTCTCTCTTTTACGCTAGCTGGGCTGGCCTGGAACTTGTAATCTTCAACCTCCTGGATGCTGAGATTGTGCACATGAGCCACCTAGTTTAAGTCTGAATCCTTAAAGTGCTACTGTCCTCTTGACTCGTGAAAAAAAAAAAAAAAATCACCTTATGTTACTATTTCTCCTAAATAACTCTTCTTTAAAGTTAAGGTCTTCGTTTCCTTTTAAGTTAATTTATAATTAAAGTAAGTATTTTAATGAAAATTTGATTATGTGCATGCATTTTAATTACATGCATGTGAATGCAGGGGCTTGTTGAGGCCAGAGGTGTTGGATTCCCTGGAGCTGAAGTTATAGTTGGCTGTGAGCCATTCCAGTGTATGGTTACTATGAACTGAGCTCAGGTCTTCTGCAGGAGCACTAAGCCCTCTTAACCACTGGGCTATCTTCAGCCCTTTATGATTTTTTGGTTGAAGGAAAACTCATTTTACTAGTTTATTTACAAAAACAGTATGGGTTAATGGCATTGCTCATTACTCATTTTTTTTTCTTTATACAAAATTAAACCAAGACAAAGTTTTCAATCCAAAAGTAAAACAAGACAAAGTTTTTATTTTGGATAAAATACTGTATTTCAGAAGTGGATTTTTACTGTTGTTTAATCTTAATGAAGTATTTTGATTTAGATATGAAACATGAAATTTTACCATCATGTTTATGTATAAATACTCCTACCTTTTCTATCAATATATAGAGAGGTACTTTTCCTCTAGTCAGTCTTAAATTTTTTAAAGGAAATGTACATCAAATAAACAGGTCAGTGGTTTTGTTATATTCCCTTTTATTTCAAAATATTACCTCAAAAGAAAATTCTATACTCATTAATCGTAAGTTAGCCCACCTTTTCTCCTCTAAATTTATGTATCTAGGTGATTTATCTGTTTAAGATATTTCATATCAATGGAGTCTTCCAGCATGCATTTGTGCCAGACTTCTTTCATTTGATGTAATATTTTCTTGGCTTATTTATGTAATATTCATATTTCAATACTAGAGACATTTTTATAGCTTAACAGTGAAAGAGATAGTGCTGTACAGTAATCATCACTTTCCATCTCCAAAGTATTTTCATCTTTTCAAATAGAAACTAAACCCACTGAAGTTAGCAACACTCCCATACACCCCAATGTCCCTCAGCTAAAGCAATTCTACTTTTTTCTCTAAGTTTTACTATCAGTATACTAGTAAGGATAAACTCTAAGTTTTACTATCCTTGTATACATAGGATTACATAGCATTTTTTTCTTTTCTGTCTGGCTTATTTCATTTAGGGTTATGTTCAAGGGTCATCTGTATGAAAGCATGTGTCAGGATTTGTGCAATATTCCACTATATGTGTGTTTGTATATGTATGTATGTGTATTTACATATATACATTTATTGATTCACTCAATATGGATTGTTTCCAGCTTAGGCTACTGTGTGTAGATAACCTATAAAATAGACTATAAGAGGTCACAAATTTTTGGTATAAACTAGAAAAATAAAATGGCACACATGAAGTTCTGAATGCACAGCACTTAGTAATAAACACTCCATAATGTTAGCTATTACTATATCCAGTTTGAAAGCAATTACCTCAGCTGGTTGTAGGAACCTATTTGTTGGTCAATTTTCTCACTTATAAACTGCAGATATGACAATTTTCTCACTTATAAACTGTAATATGACAATACAACATAAAAAGAAAAGTAGTCCCGTAAATATACAGAATCATGTTGATGAAAATGGTATTTAAAACTGAAAAGAGAATTGAGAACAAGCGAAGAGGAACTTTAAAACAATTTGTGTTGGGGTTTGTGTCTAGAAGGCTGAAGGCCTTGGTTCAATCCCCAGGACTGAAAGAAAAAGTAAACAAAGAACTCTACAGTTCGAATCCCATACACAAACTAACTTAGCAATACCCTAGAAGTCCTATGATGGACCACACCATGAACATTAAACCGCAAAATTCTTTCTTCTCTCTGTGGAGAATTTCTGCCCATTCTCCACAAAATCTGTCTGCATTACCTCCAAAGTCTTTCCCAAGCTCCTAACACAACTCTTTCCCATCATGACCCTAAAGTACTATATTACAGTATGTTTCAAAAGCACTTCTCCACCACATTTCTATCCAGTGTCTAGCACATTTAGAAAGTAGAAAGTACAACAGATATTTGACTCTGGATTTTTAGGAGTACAGTACCAATGAGATCAGCATTTGTTTTCAGATGCAAAAGCGAGATTTAAAGGCTGAATACCTATTCAGATCATAAAAACTGCCCATGACAGAACTGATACCTAGGTTCCATTTTCCAATAAAGTTTACTGGAAAAACTGTGCTCCAATCTGGTTCACCCAGCACATAAATGGAGTTTACAATGTATCCTCAAATGCTTTATTAAGGTAACACTGTCAACCAGTTAAGTGTTGAAAAACAAATTCTAAAGTTAAACCAGTCACGTACCGAATCACAATTGTACAAGTTTTGGGGGGTGAGGGAGAGAATCATCTTGTAAGGCAATATATTAAAGTAGTAGACATCAAAGATTTATCAAATGATTGTATCAAAAGCTCAGAATTTCAGCAAGCTGGAACCAAGGATGACCACGAACACCAGGCTGGTCAAAACCTAACAAGATCATCTCAAACCTCCACTCCAAAAAAATCAACAACAAAAAAAGATTTAATGCTGGCTTTTCTTAAAGTGGAATATGTACCAAGGCATGTAAAATTCTCAATCCAAAGAATGGATACTGAAATAATTAAAAAGGTCGTAAGCATAGCAACACATCCAAACATTATCTGTTTAGTGAAGGTTACATCAAATGCTATGATGCAGGTGACAACTTGCCCTGTGGAAAACAGGCAGGATTCGAATTTTGAGGAAGTTCACATCTATACAGCTAACGCCACAGTGCGACGTGCTACCATCGCAGAGAAACCCAAAGAAGAGTAACTCCTTCCAGCAAAGGAGCTAGAATCCTCAGTGAACGAATGCAAGAGGAAAAGTTGTCTCTTCTGATCGCTGAGCTCAGTCAAAGAAAGCGTGAGTCCTACAGGAAACTCACGTGAGCAGGTCCTTAGAATTCGCTGACAGACACTGCAAGATGAAAGGGGTTTACGCGGCCACGGACAGGCGCTGAAAGGTATTTCTAACAGAGAAAAGGCGCGGGGTCCGCGAACACAGCTCAATACAAAGGTGGAAAGGCACCAGCTGGGCGCGACCCAGCCTCAGCGCCAGCCCTGAAGCTCAGGCGTTCCTCACTGCCTCCACACAAACCTGGGGCTCCGACTCTCGGAGGCAGGGTGGCCATCCCACACCGGGGCTGACGCAGGCCTCCACCGACAGCAGAACCTGCACCCCGAGACACCCCTTAGAGGCGCCGCCTGGTCTCGGGGCAACGACCAAATCAGCGCCACCGCCCACCGCAGCCCACCGCAGCCCACTCGCGGCCTTCTCAGCCCGTGTCCTGTCCCGCAGGCCCAGCCCAGCAAGGGCCGGCCGCGACCGGAAGGTTGGGCCCCTGCTCTGCCCGCAGGGCTCCCGTCCGCCGCAGGAAAGCGAGGACCGCGACCGGGGCAACCCAAGCCCACCGCTTCCCCTCACTCACCATGGCGACTCCGGGGACCCGCAAGCAGCAGCGCCTACTCCTCCGGAGCCGCCCGCCGTCAGGTGACGCGGCCTTCCGAGCCCCGCCCTCCCTAGCCCCGCCCTCGGCCGGGAGCGGCTTCTCGATTGGCCCACTTAAAGTCTCGCGTGGTTTGGAGAGAAAGGGCAGGCGGCGGCATGTGGTGGAAGGGACGAGGCGAGGCGAATGCTGCGCAGCAGCGGACTACGGACAGCCGGAAGGGAAACCTTAGTTAAGAGGGTCCGCGGCAGAGGAAGGCAGAGATAGCGCTCTATGTCCCCTCACTTCGCCTTGGCAGCGCACCCTCGTGTGCACATGCGCAGAAGGAAGACCAGGATTGGGACGGCCGGAACTTCTTGTCGCAACCAATCTGGACACGCCGGGGGTGGGCCTTAGCCACTGACAATCTGCGCGCGCACTTGTTTCGGCGCGCCTTTCTTCCTGCTATGGAGTCGGAGCTGGTTCGGCGCTTAGCCCCTCGCCTCGGCCTTGCCGAGCCGAGTGTACTGCGGTGAGTGTGGCCGTGCGTGCCGGGAGCCTCCCGGACTGGGGGCCCTGGGTTCTCCCAAGGCAACGCCGGAGGCACTGCGGTGCGAGAATGGCCGCACGCTGGTGTGGGCGAGACTCGGGCCCTACAGCAAGAAAAAATTTCAGGCTCTTGTCTTGTGGAAGATGATTTGAGAGGGCGTTTGTAGTCGTCCTTGGAGCCGCCTGGCTCTGTGCGATATACTGTGGTCGGGAAAGTCAGAAAGAGCCTCTGGTCATTACTCTGAATCTGTTTATAGGGATGAGCCAGACACGTAGGGTCGACCCTGTGGAAATCACTGTAAATGGCAAGAGCAACAGGGTGGAATGACGAGTAGGGCGTAAGAGATCAAAGTCCCCAGCGGCTTTGGGGCTGATTTGGTAGATGGTGCCACGCATGGGAAAATGTGACAAGAGTGGCCCAGATGGCATCAGTTTTCAGAAGCCCTTGAGATTGGGAGGATAGTTGTACTGTCGTAGGAAGTAAAAACTAGTGGAGGGGCTGGAGAGATGGCTCAGCGGTTAAGAGCACTAGCTGTTCTTCCAGAGGAGCTGAGTTCAGTTCCCAGCAATCACATGGTGGCTTTCAAACATCTGTAATAGAATCTTATTCCCTCTTCTGCTGTGCATGAAAACAGTGTTCATCTACATAAAATAAATAAATGGTTTAATAACAAAAAACTTTTGCGGAAATAAAGTTCCAGCAGGCAAGCGTATAGAGCAGAACCAGTCCATGAATCTCAGCATCCAGTCAGGTAAGGGAAGGGCTTGAAGGGAGAACTAGATAGATTTGTAGAAAGGATTCCGTTGTCATTAAAACAGCAGTTCCTAAAATGTGGTCCTGAATTAGTGGCAGCAACAGTGTCATCAAAATAGAAAAAAATTCGTAGGCTTCATCCTCGGGCTACTGACAAGAAATGGCATGGAACCCAGAACTGTTGTCACAAGTGGCCAAAACTGAGAACTGCACATTTAAGGAAGAGAAAGAAAGAGAATTTGATTTCCTCCAACCTGCCTGCTTCCAACTCTTTATACTTGTTCAGATAATATTAGGAGGAAAAGGGTTGTTTTGGGGAGACTTGAATTTACTTTTCATTTAGAGCACTTGGACACAGGTGAGT
Source organism: Psammomys obesus (assembly GCF_907164565.1). Taxonomy (NCBI): domain Eukaryota; kingdom Metazoa; phylum Chordata; class Mammalia; order Rodentia; family Muridae; genus Psammomys; species Psammomys obesus. Next base: position 2,330,859 of record NW_026596034.1, read on the forward strand.
CTGGGGTCTTTTTGGTCCTATCTAAAGAACTTCCCCTCCCCAAAGGATGTGCATTCTAGGCCCCAAATGAACCTGCACGATAATTAGGCAGGGTGTGAGTCCACTGTACTCAAGTCAACCCTTGCCTAAATGTAGGACAACGTTCTGGAAGCGTTTTAGTGAACATATTGCCTCTATAAGCAGGAAAGCAGAGGAGTACCTGCGGCTCTCTAAGGTGAAGTGTATCGGTCTGTCTGCACATAGCTCAGAAACCAGCAATGCTGTCATATGCCTGGACCTCGCAGCTTCCTGTATGAGGTGCCCCTTGGATAGAGTAAGTTGGTCCCGTAGGATATTTGAATGATCTGTTGTGACACTGAAGCATCTTTGTTTCATTTTTATCTTCTTGTGGGTGGCTCCATTTCTATCCATGTTGCTGTAATAACTTACCCCGAAAATGCACCTCACAGGAGAGGGTTTTTAAGCTTTCGGTTCAAGGGTACAGTATATCCTGGCATAGAAATCAAAGCAACTTAAGGAATCTACATGGCATCTATAGTCAGGAAGCAGAAATTAATGAATCTTTGTACTCAATTCACTTTCTCCTTTCTATCCATAGAGGATCCCATTGCAGGAAATGACACCGCCCACAGTGGGCAAGTCTTCCCCCTCAGTCTAATCAGCATAACCCCCCAGAGGCATGCCCAGAGGCTCTCATTCTGGGTGGTTCTAAATCTCAAATTAACGGTTGAGATTGACTCTCACAGTTGGACCAGACCCTTGTCAGAATTCTTAATGTTTTAAAATCTTAGAGTCAGAAAGAGTCACATGTTGAAACCAAATGTCAGTACTATTTAGTAGCTCTAAGAGCTGCCAGTTTCTTCATCCATAAAATGAGGATTAAAAAATGTCTCACTGGATTATTATTATAACTAAAGACTATTTTTATGTAATATATCTAACACAGTACTGTGTCATAAAGGATGTGTTCATTAAAACTTCTGTTAACTTTCTGTTTCTGTCAAACCCATCCATCTCTTTTACCCTGACCTCAAGCTTTGATGTTCACTTAATTTCTGCCAAGTTTTTGTTGTTGTTGTTTTAATGTGACTCTGCTTTGTTATATATCTTTTATGAAGCTGTCCCTGACTTCTTCCACATAGAGTTGGTTCCCTACAAAGGTGGATTATCCTGTTCTTCCTCACCCTACTCCCAATATTTCACTTTTTTTTCCTAGTAGTTTGTTTTGGGCAGCTTAGGCAAGCTATATTGTTTAATCACTTTTAAATTATTTGTATACATGCATTATTGAGCCCTTCTATAGTATGAATTCTTTGAAATAATCTGCTTGATGTGGGTGATGATTTTTAGGTTAAATAAATTAGTACATAGTATCACAGGCTGGAGAGATGGCTCAGCCATTAAAGACTCAAAACCAAAAACATAATTCATACCACTTAATCAATATTTAAGGCTAATAATATTGAATTTAAGATTTGTGTGTTTTTTCTCTCAAAGGCTTATTTAATTAAGCTCTCTGGTTTGAACAAGAAGATGTATCAGAGCTGTCTTAAATCTTTTGAGTGCTTACTGGGATTAAACTCAAATATTGGAATAAGAGACCTAGCTGTACAGTTCAGCTGTACAGAAGCAGTGAACATGGCTGCAAAGATACTGCAAAGGTATGTATAATTTTTTAAAGATTTATTTACTTCATGTGTATCAGTGTTTACCTGCATGTGTGTGTGCACCACATGTGTGCCTGTTGCCCTCAGGTCAGAAGAGGGAATCCGGTCCTTTGGACTGGAGTTATGGGTGGGTGTGGCCCTCCCATGGACGCTGGGAATCCAGGTGTACTGCAAAAGCAACAGGTACTCTGAACCACTGAACCACATCTCTGGCTCCTAAATAAATATTAAAAACAAACAAACAAAAATTCTGAGTCAGTTGTTACAGTACATCCAGGAAACAAATGCTGAACAACAATTCAGGTTGGAGTCCAAGTTTTGTTTGTTTTCTAAATTGTCTCATTGCATTTTCAGTCCCTTGGAAACAGTACTTCCTGACAAACATTGCTATCTTCTAGCTATGAGTCCAGTCTTCCCGAAGCGCAGCGAGCAGGTCTTGACTTGTCCAGGCCACTCTTCACCACTGCCGCGCTCCTTTCAGCGTGCAAGTAAGTGTTCTTGTGGAGTTTTCTTGTGTCGTTTTGAGACAGAGTTTTGCTGTGTATTCTGCGATGGCCTGGCAGTCACTCTGTATCCTAGGCCTGCCTTAATCTCGTGGTGATCCCCCTGCCTCAGACTCATGTGCTAAGATTTCACGTGTGTGTACCTCAACGCCCCGCTAGTCTTAAGTGTTCTTTTACCATTGGGAAATGTTGCCAGTATGTGAGCTTTTCATTCCCAAAGAATAGTTCTAATTTCACTGATTTCGGCTTAGCGAATTTTGTACTATAAATCTGTAACTCTATAGTTTGTGGCCTTATGATCAGATTCTTGGGTTAGCTGGTAATAAAGCTGCCAACTTAGAACTAGTGTTTCAAGAAGTTTACTTGCCAAGTGGCAACCATGTATGTAAACAAGGTATTCTCATTTCAGACCTGCTTTTTGTAAGTGTTAGAATCTATCAGGACAGTAGCCACTTTTGATTTTCTGGGCATGTTATTTAAAAAGTACTGCCTACAACTGTTCATTTGAATACAAGACATTTCTGAAACAAATTCTTACATTTGAATATCAAATGTAAGATATTTACTTGTCGGCGTACATACTGAATTATTATAATGAAATACTAATTTTTTTTATATCTTTGGAGTTATTTCCCCTTTTGAGAAAACTGGCTGCAAAAAGATCATGCAACAGTCTATTAAAGACTGTATTCTCACTATCTACTCATTAATTTTGATGAATTTGGCTTTGTTAGCAACATAACTAGGACTGATTGTCATTCATGGGTAATATCAACAACTGTTCAAGAAGGGTATGTGGGGGCTGGAGTGATGGCTCAGAGGTTAAGAACACTCACAGTTCTTCCAAAGGTCCTGAGTTCAATTCCCAGCAACCACATGGTGGCTCATAACCATCTATAGTAAGATCTGGTATGCAGGCAGAATGTTGTATAAATAATAAATAAATCTTTAAAAAAAAGGGGGGGGTATGTGGATGTACAAGGAAAGAATATAATTGATATTGAAAAAAAACTGAAAATAGTCAAACTCCGCTTTTGGAACTATGTTTAACTGAATATGAAATGGCTGATTGTCTCTGGTGTGTGTGTGTGTGTATGCGACCTGCATATGTGTCAGTTTACCACATATGTGCTGCCTGTGGAGGCCAAAAGAGGAAATTGGATCTCCTGGAACCGAAGTTACATGTGGTTGTGAGCTACCATGTGGGTGGTGGAATTGAACCCAGGTCCTCTTAAAGAGTAGCAAGTGCTCTTAACCACTGAGCCATTTCTACAGCCCAAGTTTTATTTTTAATTGCTTGCTATAGAGGAATATGAGCAGGATTTGGGCTTTGTGAGTAGGGCAAAGAGAGATGAAATTTCTGTATGAATAGAAACATTCTCAAAGTGAGTTGACACTTACAGGTGCTGTGAGTCCACTCTGCAAGTTGCTAACATCTGAGAGACACGAACCTCTGCAATGGATATCTTTATTTGCCCCATTCCTGACTAACAAATGTGTTTTACCTCTAGTTTAATAAGAAACTAAGGAGCTTAAGAGCAAATTTGCAAGCTTCTAGCTAATGACATTTGGAATAAAGGAAAATCTAGACAGCTAGAGAATCTTAGTAAAGCGTGGGCAAAGGGTAATAAGCTTGTAATCTGGTTTACTTGCCAAGAAAACTGGTGATACTGAAAAACAAATTTATGAAATTATTTTTTAGAATTCTGAAGCTAAATGTGGATAAAACCAAAATGATAACTACATCCGGTGTGAAAAAAGCAATATTTGATCGGCTGTGTAAACAGTTAGAAAAGATTGGGCAGCAGATTAACAGTGAGTATTCTATAGTTGAAAATGCTGCTTTATGAACACTTTAGTGAGAAAATTGACATGTCTGTTCCTCAAATAAAGTAATTTTTATGATTATACAAATCCATGCTTAGAAAGTAGCTTTGAGAAACATCAGGCTGGGTGGTGGTGGTGCACGCCTTTAATCCCAGTGCTGGGGGCGGGGGTGGAGGTAGTCAGGCCGATGAAGCCAGTCTGGTCCACAGAGTGAGTTCCAGGATAGCCAGGGCTACACAGAGAAACCCTGTCTCGAAAAACCAAAGGAAGGAAGGAAGGAAGGAAAGAAGGAAAGAAGGAAAAGAAGCCAGCCTGGTCTCCAGAGTGAGTTCCAGGACAGCCAGGACTACACTGAGAAACCCTGTATCAAAAGGAAGACACTCGTATTAATAAATGCCAGCTTCTGTGTACATAAGCTAGGATGGAAGTGATTTCATGTCTAATAAGAGAAGCAGCCAGAAAAGAGGAGTAAAATTATCTGCCTTGCCTTCATCTCTGTTGCTCCTCTGGGTACTGAATTTCTGTAATCCAGCTGAGGACCTAGATGACCAAATAATGAAACTGAATAGAAAATTTAACCTTGAAACCACCTTTTCTTTTTCTGAAAGGAGACGCTGCAGATTTAGCTAGTCCAGCACTGAAGAAAAAGAAGCTAGCTCCTGAACCACCAGCAAAAGGTAGGGTGTCCTAGCTGTCTTGGTGCTTAACGTGGTGCAGTGTGGTTTATGCAGTGGGCAATCCTGTGGCAGTCTCAACAGGGTTACATGATGATAGCCAGGACGAGAAAAAGGTCCGACCACTAATTACTTGGTAAGACCTATTTTTCAAGTCAGGCATGGTTGTAACACCTGTAATCCCAGAATTTAAGCAGAGATTGACTCAAACTTTTTTGGAATTTGGTTCAGAGAACTCCACCCAGTAGTAGAGCAGCAAGTCTTAATAGACTGAACCTAAAAGGAGGCTAGAAAAGATCCAAGTGAGTCAGACTACTCATTTATTTTATTTGAGCATGTCTAATGTGAGGTCCCTGTTTGGGTAACCAGAAAAGTAACTTGTGATTGGCTGTTTTGGTTTTTTTTCCCCCCCTAAAACTATAAAAATTAAGTTCTGGTTACTTAGACAGGAACTCCAGCTATAGAGATAATCTGATGCTAATGGTCTCCTATCTATTGCTCAACACCATGTACTAGCTGTGCGCATTTGAAAAGGTGACACAATTTCTACCAGCTTCAGTTTCCTGATCTTTAAAATGTGATAGTTAGTGCCTATATCCTAATGTTGGCGATGGGATTACTTGGGTACAAACTCGTTTGACATCTTACAATGCTTAGAGTATAAGAAAAGGAAAAGTGAAAGCTGCCATGTTACATTTCATTTTAGGGTCTTATTTTCTTTTACCTTAATTGAAGTAGATACTTTTAAATTTTAACTTTTATGCCATTTTTAAACATAAGTTTGGAATTACATTTGCTAACTTTCTCTCACAGAAATAGAAGTAATAGAAACCCCTCAAAAGCCACCGAAAGATGAAGATCTGACACAGGACTATGAAGAATGGAAAAGGAAGATTTTGGAAAATGCTACCAAAGCTCAAACGGCCACAGCAAAGTGATTCCCGTTTCACTGCAGTCCTGTGCTTCTGTCTGGGAGATGAAGGGCCAGGGGGTCTTGTCTGAACTTGATTACCAGGTGTGCTGAGGACTGTCTCAATATTGAAGATGCTAGAACTAGGCACTTCACATGGAAATTAGACAGCCATAACACCTCTGTAGACTCGGGTCTGTCCTGTCCTTCAGGATGGAATTGGGACCCTTTTAATTCTATTATGTTAGGCTTAAAGAACTCTCCTGACCTAACCCAGAAGCAAATTTCAAGTTGAAAGGCATTTTAGACATTTTATTTGTTTTTGTGGGTTTTTATTTTATTTTACTAAATCATTGTTATACAGTCTAAGTTAATAAATGTTTATTTTTTAAATATTCATTTCTTTTTTTATGTGTATGAATATTTTCCCTGCATATGTGTTTGCTCACCACTTGTGCCTGGTGCCAGTGGAGGCCAGAAGAGGATGCTGAATCCCCTAAGACTAGAGTTACGGACAATGTGAGCTGCCATGTGGGTGCTGGGACTTAGACCCACTAACCACTGAATCATCTCTTCAGCCCATTTTTTATGTGCATTTGAGTTGCAATTGTCAGCTTTGAGTAGTTGTTATTAGGCCAAAATCTGTATCTTCTCAAATGAAAAAAAGAAAGGGGGGGGGGGGAGAGAAAGGAAGGAAGGAAGAAAGAAAGAAAGAAAAAGAGAAAGAAAAGGAAGAAGTCCATGTTCCTGTGTCCTGAGCCCTAATGCTCCCTAGAACACAGACTGTCAGAGTCCCTGGGTTTAAGACCCACTGTGCTTTGCCACTTGAACAAGTATGATTGACACCCATTTGCTCCATCTAGAAAGTGGGAATTAAAAGGCACTGCTTTAGCTACAGATGGGGCTGTTACTAGAGCTGCCTTCAAAACCCTGGGTTTGAATACCAGCACTCCATAAAACCACACAGAGTTCACCCCTTAATTCTAGCCCTTAGGAAGAGAAGGCTGAGGAATCAGAACTTCAAAGTCATCCTCAACTACATGAGTTTAAAGCCATCATGGGGTACATGAAAACCTGTCTCAGCAAACAAATCTGTCCCGCTGCTGCCTAGAATAGCTGGGAGAAGCAGCAGACCTAAAGAAAGCAGGTAGTACAATGTCTGCTGTGAATAAATACTAAAAGATACCGAGACTGGCATATGAATTACACATTAGCACTGTATTATAAAACAACGCACTGAAGTTTATTTCATTTATATGTGTGTGTGTACATATATAAATGTAACCTTGCTAAATCCTTTAACACTGGAGAAGGCTTTATAGGTTTTTTTTCTTTTTATTGAAAAATCTTTTTGAATAATTTTTATAATATATTCTGATCATAAGTTTCCCTTCCATCTCCTCCAGATTTTCCTACCTTCCCAGCTTCATACCTTTCTCTGTACAGAAAACAGACAACTAAAAAACAGAAAACATAAAAATGATACATATATGTAAACAAAGCCCATAAAAACACAAAGTCAGAAACTCTAATATACAAACAAAATTTTAGTAAGATAAAAAATGATCAAACAGCAATATGAGGCAAAAATAAAGTATAAAAATAACATGGGACTTGAATTGCTGGGCCTGCCTTTAGTTTATAAATCCAGTGAGACTCCATTGGAGAAAACTAATTTTCCTTTGTGGTTGTCAGAATGAAAGGCTTTTGGTTAGAGCTTCCACCCACTGCCCCCTCAACACTGGGACCCCAACTAGCTTGGACCAGTGCAAGCCCTACGCATGCTGCCATAGTTTCTGTGAGTTCGTATGTTCTGTCATCCATCTTTTATGCTTACAGTCTCTGCCTCCTTTTCCACATAGCTCCCTGAGCCCTTAGGGGAGGGCTTGGATGGAGACACCCCATATAGGACTGTTTCAAGGCTTCTCACTCTCCACACACTGTTCAGTTATGTCTCTCTCTGTCCACATTTGTTCCTCAAGAGGAAGCTATGGGTGTAGCAGAAAAATCATTAGTCATTTTATTACTATGTATTTTTAGCAAAATAATAGTACTTGGTTTTCCCCTGAGCCCATGGTCTATATGGTCTCAGATTCTTGGCCACCTGGCAGTGTCAGACATGGGTTCCATCTCATGGAGTGGGCCTGAAGTCCAACTAGATAGTGGTCAGTTATTCTTCAGCATTTATGCAGTTCTTGCACCAGTATGTCATGGTCACCATTGTAGAACGAAGGGATCAGAGCTGGGTTGGTGTTTACCTTTCTCCTCTGGCACTATGCAGAGTGATTTCAATCCAAGAACACTACTGGTCAGTAGACATGAAGACTAGTTAGGCACCAGCTTGACTTCTACATAATGAGATGTGTAAGTGTTGTCTTCAGTGTGTGGAGAGCAGCCGATAGCATTGGTAATAGCCCGATTTGTTTGGTGGGTCCATGGGGCCCCTTTGGCCAAGAGCTTTATTAGGTGTAACTCATTCTTGGTGCTAGAGGTTTCACTTGGTGGCAAAATGTCTGCTTGAGGCATTATTATCTTCCCCATTATTTGGTGACTTCATTTAGATTTGTTCTATATGTGCATACATTTTAAGAAGCTTCTATTGTAGTAAGTTTCCAGAAGTAGAAGGACCTTCCCCCAAAAGCCCTAGTGTTAATGGTCCCTCCCATGTTCCCTCCTGTCACTCTTTCCCCATTTAATCCTCTCATTCCAGTCTCCCCCATCTCTCTATAACGATATATTCTATTTCCCCTTCATTGGGAGAAACTCTCCTCCCTCCTAGTCCCTTACTCTATACCTAACAGCTGCAATTATATGGATTGTAGCATGCCTATGAAAAGTTTAAAGGCTAAAATTTCCATAAAAGAATACATGCCATATTTGTCTTTTTTTTTAGTTTAGTTACTTCACTCCAGATGGTTTCTTTCCCTAGCTCCATTTATTTCTGAAACTCACAATTTTGCTAATTTTGTTTTAATAGCTAAATAATATTCCATTGTGCAAATGTATTACATTTTCGTCATCTATTGATTGCCATCTAGGCTGTTTCTAATTTCTGGCCATAATAAACAGAACAGCAATGAAAATGGATGAACAGGTGTCTTGTAGCAGGGTGTAGAGTCCTTTGGGTATATGTCCCAGAGTGGAAGAGTGGTATAGCTGAATCTTGAGCTAAATCTATTCCCAGCTTCCTGGGGTACTGCCACACTGATTGCCATAGCAGGTGTACAAATTTCTCCACCAGCAATGTGTAAGTGTCTCTTACGCCTTACTCCACATCCTAACAAGCATGAACTGTCTGTTGTTGTTTTAATGATCTTAGCCATTCTGACTGGTATAAGGTGAGATCTCAAGGCAGTTTTGATTTGTATTTCTCTATGACTAAGGATGTTGAACATTTCTTTCAGTGTTTCTCAGCCATTTGTGTTTCATCTTTTGAGAAACTCTCTGTTAATATCCCTTTTTTTAAGTTGGGTTGTTTTCTTAAGGTCCAGGGATTTTTCTAGTTTTTATATATTTTAGATATTAACTCTCTATTAGATGTGTAATTGGTAAAGATCTTTTCCTGATCTGTAGCCTGCACCATCCAAATGACGGTCAATTGCTATACAGAAACTTTTCAGTTTCATGAGGTTGTGTTTATTAATTGTTGTTCTTAGTACCTGTGCCATATGTCCTGTTCAGAAAGTCTTTCTTGTTTCAATGAGTTCAAGACTATTCCCAGCTTCTAGAGATTTGAGGTATCAGGACTTATGCTGAGGTCATTAATTCATTTGGAGTTGAGTTTTGTACGTGGTGTTAAATACGAATCTATTTGCATTCTTCTATGTGTAGCCACCCAATTTGACTAGCACCATTTGTTGAAGATGCTGTCTTTTTTCCAGCTTATATTTTTGCTTCTTTGTAAAAAAACCAGGTGTCCATCAGAGTGTGGACATATGCCTGGAATTTTAATTCTATTCCATTGATCAGCATATCTGTTTTAATGCCATACCAATCTTTTTTTATTACTAAATCTCTGTGGTACAACTTGAAATTTGGAATAGTGATACCTCTAGCAATTCTTTTATTATTCAGGATTGTTTTCGTTATCCTGGGTTTTTGATGAAGTATGCTGCCAGCCTCATTGCCTATCAAGAATTGTGCCCAAGACATTCTAGCAGAATTGAGAAAATGTCTTCTCAACAACAACAACGTTTTAAGATCCAACTCAAATTGTAGTCTGTGGTAGAGCACTTCTTTGTCAGGGTTACTCTTGCTGCAATGAAACACCATGACCAAAAGCAAGTTGGAGAGAAAAGGGTTTATTTGGCTTACCCTTCCATATGACAATTCATCATGGAAGACAACCGGAGCAGGGACTCAAAAAGCCTAGCATCCTGGAGACAGGAGCTGATGCAGAGGCCATGGAAGAGTGCTGCTAACTGTCTTGCTACCCATGGCTTGCTCTGTTTTGTAGAATTGTGGTCCTCAATTCACCATCTCTTGATTAATTTCTGCTAATGTTTTTTTTTTTTTCTTACATTGTCAACAAGTTTGGTATAATCACTAACAGCCCCCTGATAGTCGCAGGTAAAAGAAAGGGACTTGTACAATTAGAAAACATTGCAAATTCCACCCAAATTTCAAGTTTAATTAAACATTAGAAATGCCAGCTCCACCTTGATTTCTCCATATCCTGTAACAAAAGCATGTGGGTTCTTCAGTAATAAAATTGTTTCTCCAGGCAAAGACTGAGAACACAGGGAAGGAGTAGCACAAATAATTACAAACACAGTTCACTCTAGACCTGCCCAGGACAACACAAAAGCTTATGAAATATTTAAAATACAGCTAATCCAGTGACAAAACTAATTTTCTAACTTTAACAAGTGTAAAAATGGATACCTCATTTGATTACTAGGAACAGTTCAAAGTATGTTCCAAAGTACTTGACTGTGTGAATACATTTTCTATAGTATATTTTATGAACTTTAAGTGCAGAGTCTATGGAGTAAAAGCATACCATCTGAATTGGCATGTGTTGTAAGTATAAATTACATGTCTTATTTGGGAGACTTAATGTAAACAGAAACAATAAAAATATTTGTCACATGGGGTTAAATTATTGACGATAATTAAATGGATGTTTTAGAGGAACGATTAGAAAATTCAAACTGTGCATGACTTGTTTTGCATTTCTGTTGGACAAGCCTCTCTAGATCAGCCTTGAAACTGTGTGTGTTTCCAAGAGTGTCTGCCAAGAGTCCTAAGTACCAGGCAGGTGAGGACTGCTTACCTAGACAGAACTCAAAATATCCTTTCTCATCCCCTCTAGAGACTGCCCTTAAACCCTTTCCCAGAAAGATAACTAGAACTTTGCCAGATCACTGACATGCAGTCATCTGACGTGTACTGACTTGTAGGCACCCTGAGATGGTACCCATAGCCCTCCTTCAGCTCTTCATTCATTTGGAGCAGGCCTTTCCATGGCGGTTCTGAAACTCTCAGCATCCTGACAAAGGCTGGCATTGCTGAGGAATGTTGCATTTTGAGAACTACAGCAGCAGAATAGGCTCCTTTTCGGCACCCAGGTTCTCTGCCAGAAAGTCTTTGGGGGTGGAGGAAGGGAAGCTAAGAAAGTGTGAAACTGATGCCTGTCAACCTAAAGCTACAGCTACTAAAGTGACAGAAAGCGCTGGACGGGAAGGGATCTGGGGCTGGAGAGATGGCCCAGTGGGCACACTGCTTCCCATACAAGCATGAGGACCTGAGCTCAGTCCCCAGCACCACATTAAAGCCTGGAATCAGGTGCTGAGCAGCAGAGACAGGAGCATCCCCTGGCGGGGGGGGGCTTGCTGGCTAGCCAATCTAGCCAAAGCAGGAACAAGTGAGGAGGACACTCAGCACTGATCTCTGACCCCTATGGGAACACACACACGTGTAAATGCACACACATACACACACTCACAGAACTAGGAATACTACACACAAGTAAAGAAATAAGGGAACTAGAATGGTTTAGCTTTGAATAACATCCTCTTAAATCACTTCCCAAGTTGACAAACTATTTAAACGCACATGGGAAGTTTTCGATGTGTAGTTGCTCACCACATTGAGAACTGTCATCTCTGCGGACTGGTGGCAATGCACACCACAGTGGTAACATATCTAGAAATGCCTTAACTATGCACAGGCTGTAGGAGAGCAGGTTTTCTGCACTGCTCTGTGGTGGGTAATTTCTGCGTTACCATCAGAAAGCTGGACATTACAGTTGCCTTTTTCTTCCATATGATATGTGTCAGTGTCCAGGCTTATGAGCCTAGAAATTCATAACCAAGGAAGGGGGTGTCAGAACGGCTAAGCATTAGAAGAGAAGCTGGGGATGCAGATGAAGATTTTAAAGTACATTCAAAACAACCAAATCAATCATGAAGGTTGATAGGCTTTCAAATTTCAAATAATACTAAAGATGTTTTTCTTTTTCCTTTTTTTTTTTGTTTTTTGTTTTTTTTTTTTGTTTGTTTGTTTGTTTTCTGGCCTCAAAGTTGTAATCCTTCTGCTTCAGAATTTTGAGTGCGATTGAAGATGTAGCCACTATACCTGGATGATTTTTTTTAATTGTTTTTTTTGTTTGTTTGTTTGTTTGTTTGTTTCCAAGTAAAAGTTTCTCTGTGTAGCCCTGGCTGTCCTGGAACTTACTCTTTAGACCAGGCTGGCCTTGAGCTCACAGAAAGCCACCTGCTTCTGCCTGGGATTAAAGGTGTGTGCCACCACTGCTTGGCCAATGTTAATTCTTAAAAGAGAAGTTAAGACATATTTGAGGGTTGGTCTGCTCACATATTCTGAGAGCAGAGCCTCTAAGTCAATCATAATCTAGGAATTCTTGACACTGGAAGTCTTTGCACTGGAAGAAACAATGCTGCAAGGAAACATGCCTTTCCTTGAAAAATAATCTACTGAGCTCTTTTTTAAATGATATTTTTTATTCTTTGGACACTCCATGCATGTGTATAAAGCATATTGATCATACCTGTCTACCTGCTTCCAACTGTCCCTAACGTCCCATCCCATCTCCCTCCTCGACTCCTGTCCTCTTTTTATTTATTTTCTGCTCTTATTAACTCCCAAGTCTAATCAGTGCTGCCCATACGCACATGGGTATGGAGCATACACCGAGCACAAACGACTGCTACCACAGGCTGAAGGAGAACTCTCCCAGCCTCATTAGCCATCGGCTCCCAGTACCTCCACCACCAGGGGTGGGCCTCAGGAGCTGCCTCCCAGCCATGCTGCAGTTTGACAGACTTGCTCTTGTATGGGTTCTCTGAGTTGGATGCCTGCAAAGGTCGTGTCAGGTCTAGAAGACAGTATTTCACGGCAGCCATCGTCATCTACCAACTCTGACGTTCTTTCGGCCTCCTCTCCTGTGAGGCTCCCTGAGCTTTTGATGGTGGCGGTTGATGTGGTGACTCATCCCCAGCTGAGGGCTCACGGTTACACTCTGCGCTTTGACCCATTCTGAGTCCTTGATCTAATTACCCACTGCAAAATGAAGCTTCTCTGACCACAGTTGCAAGCAGCCCAGATCTACTGACTCCTTTTCGAAAATATATTTTATTAATTCTTTAAGAATTTTATACAATATGTTTTGATCATATTCATTCCCCACTCCTGCAACTAACTGCCCCAAGATCCATACCTCTCTCCCTAATGAGTTTTTTAAATCATGACAAGTTTAGAATTCATATTTGACCAAAAGCCAAGTAGGATTTTCCCTGTCCATTCTGAGCATGCTTACTGTTATTACCAGAAGTAAGGGTACTGGGGAGGAAGCAGCATTTCAGGCCTGGTAATATTACAGCAAAACGTTCTCAGGGCTTAAGAAAACAAAAACCACTTTTCATTAACAAGGAAAAAAAACAACAAACTTTTTTCTTTCCTTGCTTTCTTCCTTTTCCTTTTCTTCTCTTTTTTCTTCTTTTCTTTCTCTCTCTTTCTTCTTTCCATCATTCTTTGCAAAATAAGAAGAATCAATAATAGCAAAGTGCCAGACTATGAAAAATCTCAAATACTCTCTTCATAGTACCACTTCATGTTGCCTCTAGAATTCCTGGGCCCAGGGGAGCAGCAGAGCCAAAGATTAGGGACAGGTTGGAAATTTCTTTAACCTGTTGACTGCAGTCACCACGTGGAAATGTTTCTTGAAATAAAGAGGTAGGGGAATAAAAGAAAAGAAAAAGTGCATCTTAGATCCAGTACTTAAGAAGAAATGATAAAAAGACAAGTCTAGGCACTTGGGCTTCTTCAAAACTGGTACTCTGGGAGCTAGAGAGATGGCTTAGCAGTTGTGAGCACTGGCTGCTTTTCCAGAGGTCCTGAGTTCAAGTCCCAGCAACCACATGATGACTCACAACCATCTGTAAATGGAATCTGATTCCCTCTTCTGGTATGTATAAAAATAGAGCATTTGTATACATAAAATAAATAAATATTTTTAAAAAACAAACAAACCTGGTACTCTGCATGCAATGAGAGGCTCTTATTTCTGTTTGTTTTGTCCAATTTAAATGCATTAGTTTTTGTTTTGTCTTTAATATTTTATGATTATGCCTTTTTTTGTTTGTTTGTTTGGTTTGGCTTTTCTATGTAGCCCTGGCTCTTGTAACTTTCTTTGTGGACCAATCTGGTCTTAAGATCCACCTGCCTCTGCCTCCCTAGTGCTGGGGTTAAACGCTTGTGCCACCAGTGCCTGGCACCTGTATTAAACACAAGGAAATCATGAAATTTGCAGGCAAATGGTGGGACCTAGAAAAGGTCATCCTGAGTGAGGTATCCCAGAAGCAGAAAGACACACACAGTATATACTCACTTATATAGACCTATAAGATAGGATAAACATACTAAAATCTTAAGGAAGCTAAACAAGAAGGAGAACCCAGGGTAAGATGATCAATCCTCACTTAGAAAAACAAATGAGATGGACATTGGAAGTAGGAGAAAACAGGAAACAGGACAGGAGCCTACCACAGAGGGCCTCTGAAAGACTCTAATAGTGTATCAAAGCAGATGCTGAGACTCATAACCAAACTTTGGGCAGAGTGCAGGGAACCATATGAAAGAAGGGGGAGTTAGTAAGACCTGGAGAGGACAGGAGCTCCACAAGGACCAAATATATCTGGGCACAGGGGTCTTGTCTGAAACAGATTCTCCAACCAAGGACCATGCATGGATATAACCTAGAACCCCTGTTCAGACATAGCCCATGGCAGCTCAGTCTCCAAGTGGGTTTCCCTAGTAAGGGGAACAGGGACTGTTTCTGACAGGAACTCAGTAGCTAGCTCTTTGACCTCCCTACCCCCCCCCCCGGTGGGAGAAACAAAAAGGAAAAAAAAAAAAACAAAAAACAAAAAAACCTGGTACGCTAAGCATGGACCAGATTTCCAGAAAAATTGAAAGTCACATTTGGGGGCATGTCTGAGAAGAAAAGGTATTCTGCTTTTAAAGTGGAAAATAGAGTTCTCTAGAACACATTTTCAAATTGTGCCTCATAAATTATCATCAGATCATCAAATTGAGCCTGTGAACTGGAAACAGCTAAAAAGAAAGAAAGAAAGAAAGAAAGAAAGAAAGAAAGAAAGAAAGAAAGAAAGAAAGAAAGAAAGAAAGAAAGAAA